>NC_143517.1:59254093-59569093 GCF_031878675.1 Megascapheus bottae
AGAGTTCTCAGAAGTAAAAATGACCTACAGAAACATGAAGAAGTACTTAACATCTCCGGCCACAAAAAAAAATGAAACTCATAACAACACTGAGATCCTTTTACACTCCAGTTGGAAGACAATAACAAAACCAATAACAGATATTTGTGTGTACATGGCCAACCCTAATGTTGGGAATGCAAATTTTTCAACCACTCTAGAAAGCAAATTTTTCAAGCACTCTAGAAAGTTTCTGTGATCTAGAAACTCCAATTGTGGATCATGGTAAAAGTGTCTACCTAAATCTTACCAATGAATTATTTGACCAGTAGGCTTTACTAGCCTTCTAGGTTTGGAGAGAGCTATAAACACTGAAGGTGGCTTTCAAGTAAGAAGAGAAAATACAGGAAACCAGAATAAAAAAGGAAAAAAAATCATGAACTTAAATCCATTGTCAGTTCCTGCTGTTTTGAGTTGGATTTCTTTACAGTGCCTGACCCAGCCAGAAACAGGATTTATTTATCTGAATGTTCAGGTATAGACATTGAGGTCATAAGAACTGTCATTTCACAAAATCAGGAAAAAAAAACTTGTAACTTTCCTAATTTCAAATTTCTGACTTCTACTCTAGTGTTACGTAGTTCTGTGTGGTAGGAAGATTAACACTCTCTACAGCTGCCCATATGCAGAACTCTAGCACTCGCAAATATGTTAGGTTCTATGACAAAGGGAAATGAAACATAGACAGAATTAAAAGTGCTAATCAGCTGACCTTGAAATGGAGAGATTATCCTACATAATACAAGTATGTCCAACATAATCACAAATACATTTAAAATGTACCTGAAAGATGGAGACAGGAAAGAGCAGAAGGCACTGATTGTGGAAGCCATACAACTGAGGGATGTGACCACAGTGAGAGGAGTTCTTATGATCTCCAGAGCTAGAAGATAAAGCATGGTGTTGATTCAACCCTCATAGTGTTGGTGGGGTTTTTTTAATGCTGCCACAGAAAAGAGACACCGATAGACCACAGACCAAAGCAAGATGCCAATTATTTATTTACCAGACCCTAATCTAATCTTACCTGTGTATTGTTCATTGTGTTGGAAATCACACTGAAGCATAGCCAGTAGTTCCTCTGATTAGCACCCAACTCACAAAACCACCTTGTTTGTTTATTACTATTAATTCAAAGCTACTTTAAATGCAAAATTAGATTTCAGTATCACCTCTAATTTGTAAACATTAATTCTGCTGGTTTATGAACATAGATAAATTTGTGAAATGTAATTAGTAATAACAGAAAATGGGAATACTTGTGGGGCAATTGCTGTTTTTCAAGTCCAGCACTAAATATTTTATAGGCATTATTTTGTTGGTCTTCAAAATACTCCTAGCAGCTACACACTATTGTTTACTATGTATGGAAAGATTCTGTCATATACAGCCATGAAAGAAATGAGAAATGAAATACAACTATGTCTCACTTTTGAGTCTTCATTTACTTACAACTCTTACCTCATATATTTTATAAATCAAATATGCATTTTTAAAAGTTTAAAGCAGGAATGTATTGCATCTGAACAATCTGTTACTGAGTCAACTATATTTTACCCATATTTACACTCAGGTAAGTACAACTTCAATATAAAAATATCAGAACATACCACACCCTGGTGGTTCACACCTGTAATCTTAACTATTCAAGAGGCTGAAAGCTGAAGATGGAGGTTCAAAGCCATCCCAGGCAGATAAATCTGTGAGACTCTTATTGCCAATTAACCAATAAAAAGCCAGAAACAGAAGCATGATTCAAGTGATAGAACACCACCCAGGAGTGAAAAAGCCATGCCTTCAAATCCCAGTATGGCCCATATACACAAAATCTGAAGTTTATGAAAGAAAAATGTTAATTTCTTAGATAAGAATAACTATAGAATTGTATTGACAATGATTATCCCTAAATAAACCTAACATTTTGCTTTTGATTTTTTGATTTTTAGTACTAGATAGTACTGTCTTTTTGTTTACTGCTTTTTATTATCTTTAAATAGTTGTTCAAAGGAATTGTCATTTAAAAGCCCAGTTTATGAATAAAATATATCTTGGTCAATGTACCTCTTTTATTTTATTTATTTATTTTTTGGTCATGGGTCTTGTACTGGGCCTGGGTGCTGTCCCTGAGCTCTTGGGCTCAAGACTACGGCCCTCCCCTTGAGCCAAGCCCCATTTCCCTATTTTGATTTTTTTAAAGCAAAAATGTAGTGAAGAAGAGTGAGCAATGCAATTGTGGTACTCAGCAGACACAATTGTAGAAAATGAAGTAAGTTGTAAGCAGGAATGGAAGGGCAAACTGGGGAAAATGAAGAAATCTGACTTTATCCAAAAAGAAATGTACTCATTACCTGACTTACAAAGCTGTCACTTCTCTGTACAGTAGCTTATTAAAACAAGAAAATTATATTTTAAAAAGGTTAATTTTTAAATGGGAACTTCTCAGAAATTTGCAAAGAAATGCTTTTCTATAAGTTAAAATGCCAGTCAGAATTAACTTGGGAACTGTATATAAAAATATTTTGTAAATTAAGTGTTTTATACATATCAATTACTATTTATTTTTAGGAAAACACTAACAGCTTCAGCTTCAGCATGCACTTCTATGGTCTGTAGAATCTTTACAGATCTTCAACGTATATCTTCCCATTCAGTGCAATCCTTAGTGATGAGCTAGCAGACAATCCTCATAAATAAATGAAAGCTCTAGTATAGCCCTCTTTGAAAAACTCTTACCAAAGGCATCTATGTGTCATTATCACGTAGAACACAGGTCAAAAAGAGGAATGGGAAGTGAATTATTCCCCATGGAGCTCACTGTCTACTGGGAAAAGCTAGAGCATAGACAATTCCAATTAGATGGGGTCAATAATGGTGTCATGTGATTTTTAACAGTTGCCCAATAATGTGCAGAGAATGAACCCAATATCCTGGATTCCAGTTTCTTCTGTCTATGCCTCTTTATCTCTGTCTCTGTCTTTCTCGGGTCATCTCTGTTCTTTCTCTCTTTCCCACCATTTTTCTTTCTCTCTCAGGGCCTCCCAAGCCTTCTGATAATTTTTCTGCTGTGTGAAGAAGAGAAGCATTTCTTGTGTCTTCTCACAGTTTTCTAGGGTGAGGTTTACTCTGTTCAAGGATGGTTCTTTTTACCAGATAGCCTCAAACTCTTTCACTTAAAGCAGGTAAAATGAACTTGAGCTGAATCCAAATTCTCCAAAATTCATTCTCAAATTTTATTACCATTATGATAGTTATTAAGTTGTAAGGTATTTAAAAGCAGGATTTTACATAACTATGGTTTTGTTTTCATGAATTGGATTGATACTGCCATTTGGGGAGTAGATACTTATTGTAGAGATGGGTTCCTGATAAAATGAGTTCCCCCATTTCTTTTGTCCCTGTCTCACATTTCTTTCTTTCACCATGCAGTGACACAACACAAAGCCCCTAAACACAGGCTCACCACATTCCTTGGTTTCTGAGCCACAAAAACCATGCAATGAATAAATATCTAATATTGATAAATGCCCCACTCTGTGGTGTCCTGTAGAAAACAGGATTAAGAGAAAGTCTATGTGCAAGGCACCTACGAAGCCTCAATCATATTTGTAAATATTTTGCAGTTTTGCATATGTTAAGACATAGCTCTCTACATCCACCGTTCTCTCCTCCTCCTCCTCTTCCTCCTCCTCCTCCTCCTCCTCTTCCTCCTCCTCCTCCTCCTCTTCCTCCTTTCCTCCTCCTCCTCCTCCCATATTTGTAATAGTCTCTCTTTTATTTTCATTCCAACATAATCTGATAAAATACAAGACATTCTTGCATTTGTGTATGTGTGTGTTGTTGACATTCCTAATGGCTTAAAATGTGATCTATTTTGGAGAAAGTTTCGTAGGCTGCTGAGAATATACATTCTTTAGTAGCGGGATAGAATATTCTGCAGATATCTGTTCTATCCATTTGCTTTATGATGCCACATTGACTCTGAACTTCTCCAGAGAGTAGTATAAGAGTAATATATTATTATATAATTTATATATATTATGTTATATATACTATATATTGTACGACTATTTTGAGTTTGAACCGACTGATCCTTTCATTTTCAGGTGTGTTTATTTTATCAAATCAAAGACATACACACTCAGTGCATTTATGTTTAAAACTGTCAAATCTTCATGAATTTTTTTCTCCTTTGTTAGCACGTAGTGACCTCCTTTATTTCTTCTGGCTGCTTCTTGGAAGTCTATCTTTATTAGATATTTGCAGATGATTGAATTTAGGGCCTTGCATTTGTTAGGCAACAGTTTTGCCATCTGAGCCAAAACACCACTCCTTTTTTCTTTAGGTATTTTTCAGATGTTTCTTGATTTTGCCTGGTTTGTTCTTAGACAAGATTCTCTTATCTATGCCTTGCACCTAGAAGGAATTTTAGGCATGCATTACTATAGTCATCATATTTTTAACGTGGACTCCCTCTAATGTTCTGCTTAAGAAGGCTTTGAACCATGATCCTCTCAAGAAACTGAGATTATAAGCATGTGTAACAATACTTCTCTGGCACTTCTCTTTTCTAGTTTTCAGTTTTCTTTCTTTGTTAAATGCTTTTGATACATTAAATATAATGTGAAATAAAATTTTCATTTCTAATCATGTCTATCCAGAATCCTAAAGGACTCCTGTATTTATATATCCACATCTTTTATTGAATATGTTTGATCTACCTTTATTGTGAATCAGTTTCCTCCTCTACATCAAACATCTTTGGACACTTATCTTCTAGAGTTCTTTTTTTTTTGCCAGTCCTGGGCTTGAGCTCAGGGCCTGAGCACTGTCCTTGGACTGTCTCAAGGCTAGAGCTCCACCACTTGAGCCTCAGCACCACTTCTGGCTTTTTCTATGTATGTGGTACTGAGGAATTGAACCCAGGTCTTCGTGCATGCTAGGCAAGCACTCTACCACTAGGCCAAACTCCCGACCCCTCTCCTAGAGTTCTTAAAACTGTGGTCATGATTTTTTAAAACCATCTATATGTGATAAATTTCTCAGCTTTTTCTTCATATTGACATTATTTCTTCCACTTGATCTAGTCTACTGGTACTATTTCCCATTAAAGCTTTTATTTATCAAGCTTTTTATTTCTGCTTGGCTTTATTTCAGAATCTCCATTTTGGGGGGTCAATTTTCACATCTCAGTCTTTCTACTTTTCCATTTAATTCCTTATATATGTGTATTGCTTAGAGGTAATTGTTAATATCTTTTGAATTCTTTGACATTTCAGTCATCTTTATATAGTTGTACTGTTATTGAAGGGTTATGACCTTTGAGGAGAGCCTCTTGTTGCCTTACTTTTCGGTACTTCAGCTTTGTAGCTCACACATTTGTTGAAGCGGGTATCTATCACTTTTAGTTTTATACAGAAGTCTTCTTAAGGGGTAGCCTAATGGTGAGTTCTCAGTCCTTACAACTCAGAGGGATAAAGCATGTTGTAGTAACCAAAACAATACAAATATTCTTTGAAAATTTATTGAACCCCAGAAACACCACCAGTAAAGAGAGAAAAATAAGGGGCGAAGAACATACTATGAACTAAGAGTTAAATAAAGAAGACACATTAATAAGAAAGTGATAGAAAGAGGTCATGGGGAAAAGAAAGAAGAGAGAATAAGCAGGAAGGACAAGAGAGTAACAGAATCTGGGCTGAAAATACAAAAAAAATACTGAGGGGAAACAGAAGAAAACAAATAGGAAACAAATTAAAAAGACAATCAAAGAAAGGGCAGGAGAGCCATTAGTTTTTACTGAGAATCTGAAGGAGAGAAGCATTTTTTTCCCTCAGCCTTCTCATTTTGGATTTACTATGTCGAGAAGGAGGTGATTTATCTTCTCAGAATCAGATGGGTTCTATCAGGAAGGTCTGTGTCTTGTGACTGATGCCCACCTTGCCTTTCCTGCTGGTCTGTAAGGTGACTAATACAATAATGCCTGGGTGAATTCGCACCAGTGACATCCAAACAATTATCCAGAATACGGCGGTCCCGCCAACTCTTTCCTCTGTCTTAGCTGGTAGATTGGCTGGAAGTCCCCTGGTACCACAGGAGTGCCCACAGGGATAGAAAACGGCTCCAAAATGACTGTTTCTGCCAAATGTCTCCGTGGCTCTGAGAGTAAGGAAGAAGATCTAGCCAGGCCATCTGCGTGGAAACAGGGATATCAGGTGATTCTGACCTGAGCATACCAATCTCTGTCCCAGCTCTTACTAGTATACTTTCTCTTCCTTCTACAATGGAACCTGACTTCATCCAGATAGGAGCTACTGCATCTGCACCCTAGAGTGAAAACACAGCATAGAGTAGTGGTCAACCAACAACAGAAAAACGGAGACTGTGAGGTCTTGGGTGAGTCCACTTGGGTCACTGTAAGGCTTTTGATGATCTTTTAAGTAAAATTTATATTCTCCTTAAGTCATGCAAGGTATCCCTTCTAGTCCTAGCATCTTAAGTTCAAATGCACATAGGGACTGGACAGGTAATTTCACATCAGACCAAAGTACACCTTCATTTTAGTAGGGAGAGCTCTGCATAGCTCAGGCTCAATGCATTCCAAGACAAATGCTTTTCACACACTGCCAAAGTAGACTTGTTTTCTGCTAGAATTCCATCCTGAGACCATCAGTTGACCCTTCCTTCAATGCCAAGCAACTCTCTCAGTGTGGCCCAAGATAGTAATTCTGACCAGCTTATAAGGATTAGTTCTTAATAGACTGGAGCCTGAATTCCAAGTAACCAAGAGGGTTCTTTCTATAGGGAGATCAGGACTAATGAAGGTCATTGTACCTCACTACAAAGATTGGAATTTAAGCTATGCCAATACAGTTTCATGAACACACTTAATTTTTTTTCATTATTGATTCCAAAAGAAGAAAAATAAGCAAACAGGTTTCATTCAAGGGCATAACATGCCCAGATATCTTTCTTTCATCTATTCCATGCTGAAATTCCTGTTTAAAATGACTTACGCCACCAGAGAAGCATTAAACTCTTCCCCTGTTCTGCTCAGAGATGCTAGGGAAGAATGCAGGATATATATAACAAGTCTGAGCGTAGTGTCTGACTCTGACTTGAAAGCTCAGCCACACTGTTTCCCTTCTCATTTCCCTTCTCCACACACAAAAGGAATGGAACACATTTGCTCCATTTCCCCCCTTTTTCTGTTCTGAAATATGAGAAACACTCTCAAG
Organism: Megascapheus bottae; assembly: GCF_031878675.1. Classification (NCBI taxonomy): domain Eukaryota; kingdom Metazoa; phylum Chordata; class Mammalia; order Rodentia; family Geomyidae; genus Megascapheus; species Megascapheus bottae. The sequence continues at coordinate 59,261,368 of NC_143517.1, forward strand.
AAGTTCCTTCAGAATCCCTAAGAATAAACTATTTCTGGCCTCCACACACTCCTTTCTCTTTGTGGAAATAAGATTACACCCTCCCAGTGATTTCTCAGAACAAAATCAAAGCATTCTGCTCCGGAAACATTCAAAATAGTCTCCTTTCCTTAGAGCACACTGGTAGCTGTGTAGCTCCAACAGCACTGAGGGAGTCTGAATTCACATCCTCAGCTTGCCGGACAGATGACATCACTCCTGTTTTCCATAATGAATTCTTCCATATGTGCTGCTTGCTGAGAGAAAAAAATAAAACAAACCTCCTCATCTGTGGCAACCAGAGATGAAATATACGTGTACTGTTAGCTTAGGCCACTTTCTCCTGCTCAAGGAAATGGAGATACCATTTGCACACTCTTTAAGTGACACTGATAAAATGATATTTTCTCCTCTACATGTAAAAACTAAGCCCAATCTTGAAAGGAATTAATTCTCTCAAATGATTCATAAACCTTTTAGTAAGTTCACTTAACATAATAGATATTCACAGCTATTACTAGATAGTCACTAAAGAATCACAGAAAAATGGGTGCTATTTTCTAAGTGCTTATAATGCGCTGGGTACTTACAGTGAGCTTAATCCTTAGTGTTATACATCTTTGAATGGTGGCCATTCTAGAGACAGCAAAGACTATGGCCCAAAGATGTCCACTGCTCAGACAGTGTTGCTCAGAGAAGAGCTGATGTAGCTCTTTCCATGCTATTGCACAAGAAAGTAGTGAATACGAGGAGGGGCAAAGAATTGTTGACAATATACCTTCAAAATAGAATTGCTAAATCTTTCATCTCTGGAACAGTTTTCAACTTGTCCTTTAATTTATGTTTTCCTTTTTGAAGGTAGGATGGAGTAAGTAAGAGAAGCTGGTACTTTGAAGCTCTCTTGAAGTAAAATAGCTAATGAAATGAAGAGTGAAGAACCAACAGCCTCTGCTGTCCTTCTGGAAGCACAAATCAAACTTCCAGTGGGGGTTGATCTTGCCTGAGCCTAAACTAGAAGATAGAGGATAGATTTACTTATACCTTGTTTTATCTTCTGCATTAATACTTTCCTCAAAATACTACATGAACAGTTTCTTATTCTTTAATATTATTGTTGGGATCTGCAAAATGATCTTCTTATCCCATTTCCAAAACCCAGACCTTTCTACATCTTCCTAGGCAGCAAATTGAAGGATTGTTCTATGAGGATATCTTTGATCCTTTAGCTGTTTATTTTTATTTTATTTTATATTTATTTATTTATTTATTTATTTTTGCCAGTCCTGGGCTTGGGCTCAGGGCCTGAGCACTGTCCTTGGACTTTCTCAAGGCTTAGCACTCTACCACTTGAGCCTCAGCACCACTTCCAGCTTTTTTCTATGTATGTGGTACCAAGGAATCAAACCCAGGTCTTCGTGCATGCTAGGCAAGCACTCTACCACAAGGCCAAACTCCCGGCCCCCTTTAGCTGTTTAATGACAACTTTTCTTTATCTCTCTTCTTGACACCTTGACCTCATCCTGGGAAGATGAGCTTGGAGTGATGTCTTTCCTAGCAATCTAGTGTTATCCCATCACTGTCACATTGAACAACCCTCTTAAAATTGGGCTTAAGTTTAGAAGGGGTTAGGATAATGTACACAAATTAATATAGGATGAGATGAAATGAAATGAGTACTAGAATATTGAAACAAGAGGTTTATCTTGTATAACTGTTGTTCTTAATGTACTATGTTATTTCTCTTCTTGCCCTTATGGTTAATATCATGTTGTTTTTGTATCTGACTTTGTTATCTGGTAAGTTGTATATACATTTATTTGTTTCTTTGAAATAGGGAAGGGAAGGGGGGGAAACAAGATGATTGGGAGGGAGTGGAGGGAGGGAAATGGGGATAAAAATCATGAGAAAGGGTATCAATGTGTGAGAAGTAATGTACCTACTACCTGATGAATGTAACTATAACCCCTCTATACATTATCCCAACAATAAAATAAAATAAAATAATAAAAGAAGGGATTGGGAATCTAAAATGTTGATGCTACAGTTTCACCCTCCTCTTCCACTCAGAGAACTGTCACCCAGTCCCACTTTTCTATTCTCAGGAGGATCTGTCCATATCCCCATGAGGAAGGATCAATATTGAGTTTCCCCAGCAACACTAATCAGCCATGCAAACATCTTGGTTGTTAGGATACTCAGCGAGCATTGGGAGGACAGGCCATCCTCCTCATCTATTGAAGAATTCATGCATAAGAGTTCATTGTGTTACTGGCTCAATCTCCCTATGAGGGTCGCTTGGCTAGCTCCTAGCCCCCCAAAGATCCTCTATGACAAGTCTTCTTTCACTGGAGACTTATGGGGGGAAGGGGAAGAGGAGGCTTTAAATATATAGGCACATTCTCAAAGTTTTCAAGAACGTCTGTGCAGATCCGAGTCTCCAAAAGGAGCCTGAAATTTACACTAAACAGCAAAACCCACACATGCCAGTTGCCAAGATCTGTACCACAAGGCTTTAGGGTAGGAAATCAAAGAATCGGTTGAAATTGGGGTCTGGAGTGATAGACTTAGTTGCTAGCAGTGAAAAAAAAGGAAAGAAAGGGGGGTTGGTAGTTTTTTTTTTTCCTGTCCTCATTGATTCCAGCTTTAGCTCAGCATGAGTTTATTTTTAAAAACTTGGATGCTCCATTTTCAGAATGATCTAAAAATACATGCCTGCATGCCTGCGGCTGCAATGTGTACATAAATCCAAAACCACAAAAGAAAGTGATTATGCTCAGGAGCAGAGAGAGACCACAAAGCAGAACTGAAGAATCCCTTCCCACCATCTACGTTGAGAGGCAGCATGTGCGGAGGCTATGTTCCTGTGTGAATGTGGTGTCAGAACTGCTTTCATGATCGAGTAAACCAGGTTCTCTATGCTAGAAATGTAAAGAATCCCACACTGGCCTTCCATTTCACCTAAGATGACATCCTTGCTGAAATGAAAGCTTTAAAAGTGGACATAAATATTGATTAGGAGTGCTGTCTCCATATAGTAGGCATTATACTTAGCCTTTATAGTTGGACTTTCTTTCCCATAAGGACCAAACTAATTAGGCATAGTTATGGCCCACATAATGAAATTTTGGTCAACCACTGGGCATTCATATGTACCAGTGAGCCCCCTAGAAACACATTTCCTAGTGCCACCATAGCCATCTTAGGCTGTTTGTGTAAGTACAGACGAACCAGTGTAACGGCAACAATACACAATTCACAAGACAATAGGTTGGAAATGAACTCTATAACTTGGGAGGGGTGAGAGGAAGGGAAGTGGGAGAAAAGCATGGGAAGTGGTAACGATGTTCAAGATGTACTTACTATCGTACGAATGTACAGTAACCCCTCTATACATTACTATGATAACCAAAATACAGAAAGAATGCTTGGACAAGATTGAAATCCCTTAATGACACACGTCTCATTACTTATCACGGTCATTAAGTAACTCGTCATACTACAGTTTCCTAAGAGATGGCTATTTTTCTTGCCTGGTATGGGATGAGATTGGTGCTCTGAATCCCTGTGTGATAAAACACTTATATATATACATATATATATTTCATTTAATGATTATATTAGCTTCAAGTGTTAGTTATTTTATAAGTAATGAAGTTTGTTTTCTAATTCTGGTTTTGTGCTCGTGTGTTTTAGGGATTAAGGGGAAAGTGGGGGGAAAGGGATAGGGAAATAAGTATGTTAGCATTCCTCCACTGAGACAAAATATCTGAGAAAAGTAACTTAGAGAGAGAAAGGGTCATGGTATCAGTTTGTTATTTGGCTTAATGGCTTTTTGGCCTATTCTCAGCATTTACCTTCTGATAGCCATGAAGAAGAGAGAAAAGGAAGGAAGGGAAGAAAGGGATGGAGAGAATTTTGGCTCCACTTTCCCTCGTATAAGAGCATGCTCCTACCAGTGACTTACTTCCTCCACTAATTTCTTAGCTTAGGTTTCTACCATCTGCTGATGTTGTCATGACACCATGGCCTCCAATCCATGGGCTTTTGAGGACATTCAGATGCAAGTGAAAATGACAGCTTGACTGGTCAGTAGCATAAAGACTGTGGGCGCTCAGGAAAGAAGCAAGGAAGGAATCAGAATATTTGTAAGATTTCTTCCAAGTCTACTGAAGTAACAGACAATAGCAGATTGAAAGGAGAAAAAGCATATGGCTTACTTAATGTACACTTATATATGACAGTAATACAATATAAAAATTTCACACAAAAAGCCAGGCTTAAGTAACTCACACAAGTAATTCTAACTATTCAGGAAACAGACCTGAAGATCATGGAGCAAGAGAAAGAGGCACTGAGTTCAATCAGCCAGTGATCAAGGTATACTATACTTACACATTGACATGTGCAATTGAAATCTTTGTACATCTCTTTAAAGATAATCTAAAATTAACTGTAATAAAAATAATTGAAAGAACTGAAACAAAAGCCAGATGGCAGATACTTAAATATGCCTTTCTTTTTCTCTTGTCAGCCATTCCAAGTACAGTAAATGCATTTTAGAAGGAAAGAAGAAGGCAGCTGAAGATGAGAGCAAAGTCAAGGATAATGTTCTTGGGCTGTGATGTAGTGTTTGATTTATCAATTTTTCTCTTGTGGTATGATTTTTAATCTTTCCTGATTAATATTTCAGGAAGAGAATTGAAGGGAACTATGTTCCTCTTTGTCAGATCTGGTCTTAAGTCAGACAAGGGAACTCCAAAGAACCCCTTCAAAGCCATTAACTTGCCCTCTGTTGCTCAGTTTGAGGTCTAAAGTAGTATATTCTGGGGTCTGATTTTTTCTGAGCCCAAGCAATAAGTATAGAAAAGATTCCACATGGTTTGTGTTCTGACTATTCAATTCCTATTGTTGGGGCACAAATGAACAGTCAATGAACCAATGAAGGAAGGTGGCTGTTTTCCACCAAAATTAATTATGGACAGTAAAATACGAATCTAAATCATCTTTTCTCTATCACAAAACACTATTTTTCCCTTGTCATTTAAAAAAGATAACAAAATCCACTTGTAATATGGGTTGGAAACAAACAACTAGCAGAGACAACCTTTGAAGTTATTCCTCTCTGGACCTACTTCTTCCAGCCTGAGTGCACCTCCTTTAGGTTTCTAGAAATTCCCAAATAGAGCCACAAGCTGAAGACCCAGAATTCAACCCCTAAGCCATGGAGCATATTTTATATTCCACTCTTGTAGCATGTCCAAAACCTTTATTCTGGGCTACATACAACTGAAGTAATCTTTTTCAAAATAAAAACACCGCCAGTAAATGAGACCATGATCAATCTAATATCATGTAGTATGAAAGCCTTTTCTCTATTGTATCACATTGTCAAACACACTCAAGAATTAATTCAAGCAGACCTTGAGCAAATATCGAATATTTCAATAAATAATTTCATATCAGAGCCAAAGGAATCATAGTTTGATATTGCTGACAGGTACTTATAAATAACCCACTTAACCCTTTAATTTGCTGGAGAGGTAAATGGCACGGTAATGCCAGGGTTAAGTTGTAATGCAGATTGTGAAAGTGAACTCTGAGGCTCTGGGTCCCAGATGAGGGCAAATTTTCCCACTGTGAGAGCATATGACAACATCTGGAGACGAACAGTTTTCCCACATAAGAATAGGGACTATGGAGACATAACTGGTAGAAAATAATGATGCTGCTAAAAATCTCTTTTTAAGCCACTGGTTATCTGCATAGCCACATGCTCCTGATGCACTAACACTAAAGCTGTGAAGGGAAACTCTGCTTGAATGTTACTGAACTGGTTTGGTTCCATCACAACTCCAAACACCAATCCCCTTTACTGTACTACAAGATCTTCGAGCCCTGGCATTGAGTTGAGAAGTGTTTCTGATTCGAAGTGCTCACACCAACAGAAAAGACTGTGGATAGACTAATGATCTTTGTTTGGAACAATGAACAGAAAGAAAAGACAAGAGACTGAGCCAAAGAATAGAGTGATTCATATGAAGATTTTTTGAAATATATTCTTTGAGCCAATCCTCAGTCTATCATTGGAAGGGAACTGCTTTTATTTTCATGGATTTATGTCCTCTGATAACTGGAAGACAGACACAGGCAACACAAAGTGGAATCTGCTGCCATTTAGCTTTACCTTGAACAGTCTGTACTTGAAGAATTCAGGAGAGAAGCCCCGAGATCTTTACCACTCACAGATTTTGGTATAAGAGTATTCCTCAACCAGCAATGCTTTACTGGGAATCTTCAGTGTTCTAGATAATCGTTGAAACAAGGAAAATTGTTTTTGTACTGGTTAATTTTATTGCTTCCACAAATATAATAATTGCTGATTTTATTATATATAAGGTTATAGTTCACGTATCCCAACTATTCGGTTGATTATTGCTGGTATTTTTAAGCCTTTAGCGGAAGAACCTAGAGTGAGTGGGGCACAAAGAAAGTATGATTTCACCTCTATTTGGAGGTTGGAATAGCACACAAGATACTCTTTAGTAGTCAATGTAAAATCATGTGCTGAAAACTTCCATCAGTTTCAGTTTTATTTCTTAAAGTCCTTTGGAAACTGCAACTTTCTCCAGGCCTGGCCTCGATCCTGTGTCAGGACAGGCAGAGGGATGAAATCAGACAACACTCATCTTTACTAGTCGTTAAACGGGAAATGACTTGAAAAATAGCTTCACCTCACCTTGAAGGAGCCTAAAGTTTTATTCATTTTCTCAGAGAGAAAGCTGAAGTTTCCAAAGCACTTCAAGAAATAAAATTGAATGCTACACCTTTTTATGATTCAACCATTTCCAGATATGAATCCATTAAGTGCCTTTTTAAGACGACTCCTAGCCTTCTCTGAAGCTCAGGGAAAGCATTCTTTGTGGTTCGACATTCCTTTTCATTTACTCTGGAGGAAAATGCACCGTGAAAATTTCCATATGTTCATCTTATCCTGTACGTATTTATGTCAACAGTTTCCTTTTTAACAACTTTCAAAACATATGCTCTTTCCCAAGCTATTTCCCCTAAAAGTAATTTAGCAGTAACGTGATTCATGGATTATGAGGACTGTGCAAAGTTATAGAAGCAAGTATGACATTTGTACTTGATAAAAGTCATTGTCCCGGAACAGATCAAGTGACAAGTTTTACCCACTGGCTTGAGGTATTCATGCTGTTCTATTGTAGACTGTGAGAAACTTATCATTGCTGGAGCAGGCTATTGGTCTTACCAAAGCATTGTCTTAATACTTATTTGTGACATACAATTCATTTAACACACAACATAAAAATGAAGATAGAAGGCAATCAATAAAGGTGAGTCTTGGATAGGCATCATTGGCTCATATCTGTAGTCCTAATTATTCCAGATACTGAGAATCACAATTCAAAGCCAACACAGTTAAACAAGTCTTTGAGATTGTTATCTCCAGCTAACCAACAAGAAGCCAGAAATGTAGTATAAGTGTATAGCATAGTATTAGTGTAGTATAAGTGTGGTACACATGAGAGTAGTATGATTTAAGCCCTAGTACTCTCGTGGTACACACACACACACACACACACACACACACACACACACACACACACACCAGAAAGTTCAACTCTTAAGATTAGATGCTCATAATCTTTGTATTTTTCTAATTTATGTGGAGATAGTATAATAAAAAAAATTAAATGACATGAGATGTTTTCACTTGTAGAGCATCTAAATTTTTCTTCAAGATACAATTAAAAGATTTGTTTTAATAATGAGTCACTTCTCCTCACCTTTAAAAAGTCAGTTTTGCACTTTACTTAATAATTTTTTGAGGTTATTTAAAAGCTATAGTTTAGATCATTGCTACTGTTTAGACATGATCTGAGTGTATCTCCCAGAGTACTGGAAGTCCTCCCTGTGGTGATGTTGGAATCTGGTAGAGACTTGAAGAGGTGAGGCCTTGTAAGAAGTACTTGGGCCATAAAGGGCATGACTCAGAAGAGGGGAGTGTCAGACTTGTGGAGTTGGTTCTCAGTAGAGCAGGTTGTTGTAAAGTGAGGTCAATTCACATATACCTCTTCTGCTTGTGTCTAGGACCTTCTAGTTCTTCTTTGGGTTATGACAAACCAAGTGGATCACCTCCAGAGGAAGTAGCTACAGTTGCTTTGGGATTTTAAGTCTCAAAAATTATGTGCCAAATAATATTCTTTTATCTATAAAGCACCTGGCCACTGATATTTTGTGCCAATAACAGAAATCAGACATCAGTTGGTACTATTAAGTGTGCTGTGATAGTTATTATAAAAACATCTAAAAAATTGAACAGATGACTTTGGGACTAAATAATGGAACTTTGAGACTTTTGGGACTGAATAATGGGCAGAGGTTTGAAGATTTGAAAGTGAAAAAGGTCCTGGTTTGGTATGGGGCATAATACTGATGAGAACTCAGAATACAATGGGACTAAAAAGAAGTAAAAATTTCCCCAATGTGATGAGGACTCAGATATGTTTTCTTTGGGGTTTTTATTGGGAGGAGGATCTTAAATCATGCTAAAATGAACATGGTTGTGCTGGTAGATTTAGTATGCCCCTTTTTTTCTGGATATTTGGGTTGATGCTAAGAAGTGAGATTTCTGGGTCATAGGGAAACTATATTTAGTCTTTTGAGAAATCACCATACTGCTTTCCAGAGTGGTTGAATGAGTTTACACTCCCACCCACAGTGTAGTAATATTTCCTTCTGGCCACATCCCCACCTGCATCTGTTATTAGATTTCTTGATAATGTCCATTCTCACTGGAGTGAGGTTGAATCTCAAAGTTGTTTTGATTTACATTTCTTGTATGGCCAAAGATGTAGAGCATTTCTTCATGTGTCTATAGGTCATTCCTATGCCTTTCTTCAGAGAAGTCTGTAAATTTTAGCCCACCTTTTAATGGGATGATTGTTTCTTTGAGGATTTATTTTTAAGCGATTCAATTTTTTGAGTTGTTGATATGTTTAAGACCCTTGTCTATTGTATGATTAGTGAATATCTTCTCCCACTCTGTGGGCTTTCTATTTAAATTTCTTGCTATGTCCTTTGCCATACAGAAGCTCTGCTGTATAATGCAGTCCCATTTGTACAAACTTTCTTTGATTTGTTGTGTTTCTGGACCTTCATTAAGAATGTTTCAACCTGTGCCAAGGAGTCCTAAGGTATCTCCTATTCCTTCATATAAAGTTTTCAGGGTAGCCCGGGAGTTTGGCCTAGTGGTAGAGTGCTTGCCTAGCATGCATGAAGACCCGGGTTCGATTCCTCGGTACCACATACATAGAAAGAAGCCAGAAGTGGTGCTGAGTCTCAAGAGGTAGAGCTCTAGCCTTGAGAAAGTTCAAGGACAGGGCTCATGCCCTGAGCTCAAGTCTGGGACCAGCAAAAAAAAAAAGTTTTCAGGGTATCTGCTTTTACCTCAAGGTCCTTGATCCATTTAGATTAATTCTGGTGCAGGGTGACATAGAAGGATCCAACTTTGGTTTTTGACAGGTGCTTAACCAATCTTGCCAGTACTATTGTTGAAAATACTGTCTTTTTTGGCTTCTTTAACGAAGATTAGGTGGCCATAGTTCTGTTGATTGATTTCTGGGTCTTCAGTTCTATTCCATTGGTCCTTGGGCCTGTTCTTGTGCCAGTATCAAGCTGGGTTTTTTTTTATTACTAAAGCTCTATAATTGAATCTGAAGTTTGGTTTTGATATTCCTCCAGTGCTGTTCTTTCTGCTAAGGATTATTTTTGCTATTTGGGGCCTTTTATTATTCCATATGAATTTTTGGATTGCTTTCTCTATTTCATTAAAGAGTGACATTGGGATATTGATGGATATTACATTGAATTTGTAGATAGCTCTTGGCAGGATTGCCAGTTTTTGTGATATTAGTTCTTCAAATCCATGAGAATGGGAGGTTTTTCTACTTCCTTAGTTCTGCTTTTAATTTCATTTTTTAGTTTTTATTGTTTTATCATAAAAGTCCTTTACTTCCTTAGTTAATTCCCAAGTATTTTTTATTTGTTCGGAGTCTATTGCAAGAGGAATTGGGTCAACTTTTCTTGAAACTCTACATAGTTACAGCCACCAGCATCTTGCAATGCTGACCTGAAAAAATCACAGGCATCGTTATATGACCCTGAAGACTATCCATGTAAGATGTGGCCAACAGCATCCATAGATGGGGAAGTCACTACTGCAGTGTAAACAGCCTGTTAGACTTGGAGCTTTACAGTGTAATATCTTTACTGTTCAAGTTCTGTCTTGCAAGGAGCCAGTAACCCATACCTGTTTGCTTATTTCTTTTGAATAGCAATGTTAATCCAGTGCTTCTTCTCTCAATGTATTTATCAGAATAAATGACTTTCTACATAGAAGACTTGAACATAGTACCAGGGACAGACATGTATCTTGCAAACTAGAGACAGGGAGAAAAGGAGAGGGGAGTAAGAATAAGAGTCAACTAATATCTGGAAGATGGTAATTTGAGGGCAGATCCTGGACAGAAAAGTCCATGAGACTGTGTCTCCAATATAACCAGCACAAAGCAGAGTTGGAGGCATGACCCCAGGGGTGGTACATTACTGGTCTAGGAAGCATGAGGCCCTGAGTGCAAACCCTAGTGAGGTTTTCATTCACCATTTTTAAACAAACAAAATATTATTCCTCATCGATGTTGTAACTTATAAGATATAATTATTTTAACTCTACCATTGTGCAGAAAATGCATAATTTTCATTGTCTCATATTCTTATTTCTTCTACTCATATGCTTTTAACAATATCACACATTAGTTATAAAACCTTGCCTAATACAAATTTTATGGAGATATCTGTGTTGAAATGTCCACAATCAATATGTTTATACATTTAGATTCGGCTCTACAGTAAACAGATAGATGTTAATAGCCTCTTGTTATTAAATATCTTATAGGCATGATATATTTTATTCCCAGAAGTGCCATTGCAGTGTAACTGTCTTATATACAGTATTTAGTCCTGCTAACCTTTGGTTAAGATTGTAAAGGGTGTTTTTATTTTCAGAGTTTTTAGCTTATCAATACTGGCAGGGCATATATCTATAGAGATGTTTAGTTAAGTCATCCTGAAATACAAGACTACAATAATTTCTAGATCCTGAACTATCACACAAAAGACATGAATGATTTGTTAACTTTTCAGGTCTACTTCCCTGTTGCTCACCTGAGAAGTTGTACAGCTTCAGGATGTATAAGCAATGTAATGCTGTGCCACACAGTTGAATTGTCCTGTTGTCACCACCTTTTCCTATAACTACATTAATTTTATGGTTGTTAGTAATAGATAGCAATTAGCCATGAACTATGGGAAGATAAAAAAATCATTCTAAACTTCCCATGTCAGAGGTAGCTGCAGCCCTGACACCCTGAAGTTAGGGACAGGAATTTCTCTCAGGCCACTTCAGTGAGCATTCAACCCCAAAGGGTTCCCACCCTCCAGACTACCCTCGGCCAGTCTACCAAAAGTGCACTTGGGACACTACTTTGCAGCCATGAATTCTCTCAAAGCAGAAGAAAAGCCTGGCATCTGAGCGTCCATTCCCTGTTTATCATTGTTCTAAGCCCCACAGTCACTTTTCAATCACCTTGAATTCAAGGAAAGACAAATTCATTGATCATCTATTTAGACAAAGGACTAAAACCATCTCTGTGGAAGAGCCTTGCCTTGCAGGATAGATGATCCCCAAGTGAAGATAATAACCAATCATAATCAGCCTGCACTGGGCCAAAAAAATGAGATACTGGCCAGTCAGGTCAGTGATCACCAGGACTTTAAATATGCATACCATTGTCCTTTGCCCCTAATGCCCCTTGTATTTCTAATGCTCAGATCTGTACCCTGCAGATAGTTAAAGATGAACTACGAACTATGATATTCCCCTGACACTGCACTATACCACGTATTTCTCTGCCATATTTCTTTCCTAATAAACTTTCCCATCACTTTCACTATGATCATATGTTGCCTGAATTCCTCTCTTGCAGAACATACAAATCAAGGCTGCTTAACTGTGCTAAAATTTTCAGTAGCGTCAAGTAAAATAAGTTACTTTAAGTCAGCAATCTTTGATTTCTAATGAAGTTGATATGGATTCTTATAGTTTATTGGGTTTTTTTTTGTTTAATGATTTTTTTAAAAATAATCTCCCGAAAGTGTTTGCAACAACTCACATTTTGATCTGGGAAGGAGAAAAAGACAGAGGAGAAAGAATAAGAACTCTAGCTCCACTTTTCCTCTCCAGGGAGATTTTTTTTTTAATGTGTTCCGTTCAAGGATGCCATCTTAGCTAGACCCAACGGCATGAAATTTAGAAGCATATCAAGTTCACCTTTCAAAGGAGATACTGCTAAATGAAGTTAGGATATTCATGTATATTCAGAACTTTTAAACTTTGCTTCAAGCACCAAATGCCAAAATATTACACACCGCACATAAACATCCTTGTTTTTTCTGAAAATGATCTCCCTCAGGTCAAAAGGTCTCTATGGCACATTTCATACTCAGGAAACTGTTGGAGGAATTAATCTAGAATGAAGTTTTTGCTGTGAAAGACTTTCCTTTGTTTCAATGCAGTCTTGACTTCACATTTTACTCCATCTTCTAATAAAGACCTGGAAATAAAGTGCTTAGACAAAGAAGCTCTTGAATGTATATCAATTTTGTTATTTGTCAGAATAGAATTTTGACAAGAGGTTAGAAATAAACAGCCATCGAAAGCATCTTTTGTATGAATCAGGTAGTTGGTTGTTCAGTACCCACTGCATTTAGAGTATTGCCACTCACAGAGATGACACAAGCAATCCAAGGTCACAGAATTGTTTTCAGAGAAGTCTAGAATTCAGTGAAGGTCTCTCATACCACAGGCTTGCACATACTTAGGCTGTCATTTTGAACACAGTTTTAGTTTCTGAGGCAAAATAATTTGAAAATTTGCAAAGATGATTGTTTAAAAAACAGTAAGACAGGTTAGGTAATAGAATATATTATGCCATTTTTCTTCTGTCTGCAAGATATAAACCATGAATGGATCCAAGGATGATCCATTCAATTTACTCTGGGGATATTCTTCTAGACTCTCCTTATTCAAATTCTCACCAACTCTATATTTTTTAACCATTCAATATCACAGGATGTTTGCATTTGAAGATGATTTGAAGGTCATGTATTCCAATTTTTAAGTTTAGATCCAGCAAAAGGCTGGTTTACCAAATTTAGGGGTTGTCTTTACCTTCTCATGATAATCAGATGGAGAAAGAGTGAGATCCGTGGTTGTAGGACCAGAGTTTTGCTGGCCATCAGCTCAGGGTCTCTCTCAGGTCCTTGAGGTTACGTGGGTCCTCACATGGATGATGGAAACTTCAACATCCACTGTCATAGGTAGAACCCTTCTTGCATTTAGTAAATGAATCTCTTTGACTTCCTCTGTTGCCACCAATCAGGGATACTTCTCTGCTGCTAAAGAGCTGCTGGAATTAGGTGATGAGGTGTGAACCCAGAAAGTGATATTTCAGAGGGAACAAGGAAAGCTCCATCTGGTTGTGAAAGTCATGAATTCTGCTGTGGGAGATAGGTTCACACACACACATCTATTCCCAAAGAGAGTATCTCTATCATTTAGATCAATATATATTTTGCTTTTTGAAGCAAAGCCAATAGGTTATTACAATGAAGAACTTGAGATTTGGGTACAGGGGTTCTCTGCATAATTTTGAAATCTAGCATTTTATTCATGTGAATCTTTCAAACTTTTAGCATCATATTTCACCACGTGTGCATTACTCTATCACTGCTTCTATTTTGCGATTATGAGATCTATACAGTTCTGCCTTTCATCTTCATAATCCACTATGTTATGACCAGGGTTACAAATTCTAGCCTTCCAACATAGGATCAGAGACCCTTATATAAAAGCCGTGGTAGAAAGTAAGTTGATAGACTACCACTAATAAATAATAATCTAAGGTGATATCCTCTGAGAAGCAGGTATTACTAATTCACATCAGCCCTGTGAATAATGACTGCAACTGAGTGATAAAAAAAATCCTTCCATTTCCAATATCTGGCTTGTCAAAACCAGTTGCGAAGGAAGAATTTGTTCTTTTGAGATGTTCTCAGGCCCACAGTGAGTTCTTACAACGGAACAAGAGAAAATATGGCCCAAGGGCTTTCTGGCTCTATCAGAGTTTGCTGTAGCTTCCTCTTCATGAGAAAAAAGTCTCAGAACTCACCATTTCCGTTTCCCTCCCTACAAGGCATGTGAAAATAGAGAGTAATAAAGCAATATAAACAGCCAGAGATGTACAATCTAACTCTGTAACCTCAAGAGGCAATGAATGTTGGCCTGGCTGCATGTGCTGGCTAGAGATGTTTCAGGAAGAGGTGGGTGGGAAGTGCTGCTTTCTTCCTTGTCATTCTCCTCCCCGGCTAGTAGCTCAAGTATCCTTCCTGTGGATAAGATCAATTACACACAGATTATTTAGTGTTTGACAATTTGTGGGACTGTGACCAACTAGGTAAATTAAATTCTTCTCTACTTTATATAAAGCTAGTATTCAATAAACAGTGCTAAGTTTCTCTTCAGAATTGAATTCCACTTAAAAAGGGGCTGATGGAATGGCTTAGAGGTAGAGGGCAAGCTTAACAAGCTCAAGGTCATAGGTTCGAGCATCAGCATCGCAAAGAACTACCACCAGAGCCATAATAAAGTTTGTTGATTTTTTATTTTTCCTTTCTCTTTTCTTGATTGGCCTGACTTCTCTGTGAGTTCTAAAGAAGAATAAAACCATCTCAGGCTAGGTTTTAAATGAGTCAAATCTGATAGCTGTAAACATTGGGTATTTCAAATCAACGAGTTTGCAGTTCCACCCAATACAAGATTATAGTCCCTCGCTCCTTTACCACAATAGGCATGGAAGGGTGAAGAGGAATGGCAGAGAGGAAGGGGGTTGCATAGACACAGACACCCTATGAGGAAGGAACCGTAGTGCAATTTGATTAGGGTTGTAAGACAGGAATGTTCACTGAGCTTAGGAGACACACATGCGGAAGCAATTTATTCAGACTGGAAGCCAAGCTCTTGGGCTGAAAGACTAGACTAACTCCGGCTGTATAGTATAAGGTTATAAACTTTCATTGTAACAACCGATAGTTGTAACAGCATCGATTTTCTCTGTCCATCCAGCCCACATAAACATACATATATCAGATAAGTTTCATAAAACCATACTTACAATGCACAATGCATTTAAAATTTTCTCCTTTTCTATTGCCAATGCTTTTATATGTGGGGTAGAGATCTCTTTAACTGATCTTCCTTGAGAAATTAATGGATTGACATATTCCCATCTTCTAACTTTAAGGAATCCTGAAGGGAGCCGGGAGTTTGGTCTAGTGGTAGAGTGCTTGCCTAGCATGCATGAAGACCCAGGTCCAATTCCTCAGTACCACATACATAGAAAAAAAATGCCAGAAATGGTGCTGAGGCTCAAGTGGTAGGGCTCTAGCCTTGAGAAAGGTCCAAAGACAGTGCTCAGGCCCTGAGCTCAAGCCCAGGACTGGCAAAAAAAAAAAAAAAAAGAAACCCTGAAGGCCAGAAGGGGCTTTGGAGACCTAGTAAGCTGGATTGCATTCCTAGTGTGGTTATTGGGTATTTTGTTAGGCTTAGTGAATCTGAACATGTATTAAAGAGAAGGAGTGAAGTATCCATCCACTCTCCATCTGATTGGGTGGTTGTGAGGGTTGACAGAGGTAATGCTAGCTAATGAGCAGCTTCGTACAGTGAGGTCCAATAGCTGAATCCTTAGGAAGCAATCTGAACCCATCAACTTATTTGAAGACTGATCCACAGCCCAGACAACGTGAGTCCTGACAACAGGTATGACCGAAAGTGCAGTGCATATGATGGATATAAGAAAGGAAGCACCTTGCTATGGTTCTGTCTCCAACTGACTGTATGTGTGCGAATGAGAATGTAAACCCGTGAGAGTTCATGTGTGCACATGTGTGCATGTGTGCATGTGAATGTGTGAGTTGGAAAAGAATTGGGGTAGCAGAATGAAGACCAGAAATTAGTTAATTTCCCCTGTATTCACTGACCTCAAAACCAACCAAATAGAGTTTTTACACCAACTATTCCAGATTCTTCCTCTGAGCTTTCCCTTTTCTGAGAGGCCTTCACACAACCCTGGCCCTCAGGATCTGATCACCTTTGCACACAGAGTCAGAATGCCAGGTGATGCTTAATCAAGCATCTAAGAGCATGCCTGAGAAGGGCAGCAGAATCATTTCCCAGTTATAATCTTTAAAATTTGATATGGTTAACTATAATAAAGGTAAGCAGCAATTGTTGACCATTATTTTGATATAATTTCATAACTTACTATAGTGAACATTTGTTGTGAAATGCTTTATACAGAATACATGATAGCTCCAGTAGTTACTATTATATCCAAATCACACAGATACCTAAGGTCTCAAGTATAAAAAGTAGTATGTTGAAAGTAAAAATGTTTATGCAACTATATCTAAATATAGATCTTATTGAATGCCCTTCACAACATCCCAGGTCTTGAGGATTACTGGAAAAAACATGGGACTTATATGGTTTGTCTTTACTGTTGGGGCCAAGGGTGCAGGAAATTCTGTGTAAGATTACAGGATAGCATCCTGAAACACGTTACAGTCCACTTATTGTCACTGAAACCCATGCTCAGCTTCAGGAGAGGCTGTTGAACGTAATTCATATTTACTTTTGGGTCTTAAAAGAGGGATTAGTGAAGAAGGATATTAATTTTTTCCATGTGGTTCTGGGTGGATAATTTTCTCTCTGTACTTGAAGATGATGATGTTGTGGTTAAAGAGTTAAAGGCTAATTAGGCTCCTTGTCAAAGGCAACAAAACCCTGGCTTTCATTGAGTTCCTCTGACAAAAATTACCTTCAACTTCAAGACTCCTCTGCCC
The DNA here is from genome assembly GCF_031878675.1 of Megascapheus bottae. Taxonomy (NCBI): domain Eukaryota; kingdom Metazoa; phylum Chordata; class Mammalia; order Rodentia; family Geomyidae; genus Megascapheus; species Megascapheus bottae. Next base: position 59,278,429 of record NC_143517.1, read on the forward strand.
AGTTTCCAGCCTCTCACTGGAGTTTGTCCAGAATACAGGCGCCGCAGAGAGGGAAAAAGGTTGTCTACCAGATATGTTGGAGTCAGGGAAGCAACACTGGCATTCGCACTACAAGGCAGCTCCTGTTTCTGTGTCCTGGCTGCCAGCACTAAGCAGTGAGAAAAATTCAGATGGCAAGTGAAGCAGGCTCAGTAGCTGTAACAAGAACTGAGCAAAGAGGCAGGTGAGGGAATAACTTCTCAGATCCTTTTTCAGCATCTTTATTACAGGAAGGCAGTTAGACAACATGACCTGCTTCTCACTTAAGGATTAGAAAACACAGGGAAAAAGATTTGAGCCTCCAACTCTCCATTAATGCCTCCATCTCTTTTTATGAGGTTCTTAGGATATTATAAGCACATGTTTAGCACATAACTGGACTTCCTCTCCTACTGTGCTCCGTTACTTTGCACCCCACCTACAGAGACTTTATTTTCCAGGTTTCATGCCAGATTTCCTACTTGTCACCTGAGTCATCTTGGGTACTAAACCTGAAATTTGAGCTCCTTCCTTGCTAATTTGTCATTGGGTGAGTTGCCAAGGCAAGTCAAGACTGCAACCTGGGTCTGCAGAGCTTTCAAAAGCAACATTGAAAGACTGGCTCTTGAATCTCAAGAGAAGAGACACATGTATGACCAAATGTTCCTGGTTGGGGAAATTGGTTTCAGGGTACCAAGAAATCTCAGTACAATTCTCTGTAGAATGAATTTTTTAATCATTTATTTTTAAAGAAGAAAAGAATTCCATTATGGTGATACGGGAAGACTGGAAGTCTGACTTGGTCAAATTGTCCTGTAATTTAGCTTGATATTTTCTCCAAATGAATCAAATGGACATACTTTTGGAATGTAGTTAACACCTACTAATTTCCTAGATATAAATAATTTACTTCCAAGCCTAGGTATAAATAATTTACTTCCAAGCCTAGGTATAAATAATTTACTTAGTAGATGACACTGATGCAGGTTCATTATATGTATTAGCAGATCAGCTGCATTGAAAGCCCTTGGTGTAGCTATTTTAAAATGATAAGTAAATTTTTTAAGTGGCTTAGATATTAATTCAAGTATTGCCTTACTTCATGGTGTCAGCTCCTGAAGAGGTAAAATCATGCATAAGATAAATTGAATTCCTACTACAGTAAGCATATACCTATACTTTATGAGAAGCCTTACTGAATTATTCTATTTTAACCCCACAATACTGTGATGCAAACCTTATTCTTTTAAAGAAGACTAAACTGTGCCACATAGAGATTATGAAATTTCCAGGATGAATTTCAAATTCAAATCCAGACATTAATGTTCTAGAATTCTTGTTTTTACACCATCTATGGCCATGTCATTGCTCAAGCTTTAGCTTCTTTATTTATATAACTGAATTAACATGCCAGGCGCAGTAGCTCACGCCTGTAATCCTAGCCACTCAGGAGGCTGAGATCTGAGGATCAAGATTCAAAGCCAGCCTGGGCACTAAGGGACCTGAGACTCTTATCTCCAATTAATCTCCAGAAAATGGGAAGTGGCACTGTGGCTCAAGGGTAGGGCTGTAGTCTTGAAATGAACTCAAGGACAGTGCCCAGGCTGAGGTTAAGCTCCATGACCCACAAAAACAAAAAGTAAAATGACAAAAACTGAATTAATACAAAGTTCCCAAAGTGCAATGGTCATTAAAGTGATTACATGAAAAAATACTCACAAATACTTTTAAAAAACGATAATACGTAAGTGCTAGATACCATTCCTACAACAATTGCTTCAGAGTTCCTCAGACTTAGAAGACAGGAGTAACATGCATTGAACTGCCAGCCTATTATGTGTTGTTCTTTCAGAACAAGCATTGCTTCATGTTGATATTTTTATCAGTAGATAAAAGAGTAAACAGAAGGTTAACAAGGGGACAGTTTGATGTTAGTGTGACTCATCTGGGAAAGAGAGCAAACAGAATTACAGGGCAATTTGACTAAATTTGACAATTTTATCATTTCACCATGATGACTGGTTGATGAGAACAAGGGACATTTGTTTCCCCCACAGAATTTGATCATACAATGTGAATTCTTCTCTTTTTTAGAATGAATGATAAACAAACTTGTTCCATGAGAACTGTACTATTGACAATAAAATCTTCCCCCATTTGCAGAATATCTTCCCCCATAATGCCTTGAGAACCAGATCTCCCAACCAGGAAATTTTCATCAGATACATAGATCTTATTTAGAGATGTAAGATTCAGTCTATCTGCACTGTGTATTAAAACAGTGCTCACAGGCTTATTACCATTTGGCTTTAAAACCAGGCACTGGCAACTCAACTAAGGACAAATTTGCAGAAAGATGATTACGTCTCCCAGCAGTCAAATTTAAAGGCTGGTCAGAGTTATATATAGGAAATGGCTGCAACATTCTTTGTCCTAAAATCAAATATAAACTTCAAAGCAAAACATGTTCAAGTACTCATTCCTGCTTTTACAGTGTGTGATAACAGCAGATAATCTAACATTCAGACCTCATTCTCTTCATCTGAAAATTGAATTCTTACATCTGCCTCTAGATGTTCATTTCATTCTTATCCATTCTCTTCCAGGATCAAGTTTCAGACTAATCAGAGTAAGATGAAATCCATTATCATTTCACCATACCCAGTTATAGTAAAATAGAGTCCACATTGTAACAGAATTTTCCACAAGGGCTAGAGAATGATCCTCACAGAGGAATCCACTACTGAAAGGCAATTATAACTCGGATTCTGGAGATAGATTATACAAAATAATGTCCAAATGCCAGTAACCCAGGAATTAAGGAGAACAATAGTTAGGTCAATGTAGTAGCTAAAATGATGATGAGTGGTGATGAGGGATGAAGAGTTTATTTTTTATATTCACCCCATTTTCAGTGACTTGATAGGGATAAATATGTGCTTCTTGGATGGAGCTCCTCCTTTCCCACTCTTGGATGCCATGTCCATGGAGACAGCTCCAAGAAAAGCACTTCTTCATTCGTCATATTGACTCTGACTTGAATCCATTTTATTTTTTCTCACTGGATTAGTGCTCTTTAGTAGACATTTATTTTTTTTTTGAAAAAACTGATGTGATTTCAAGTAATCAATAGACACTCCAATCCAACTAAACTTCTAGATCTGTGAGCTCCATGAACCCTTCCTGTCTAGGAGCTTTTGTTCATGCTCCCTATCCTTGCCCCAACCTCACCTGGAAGTGTTTTCCTTTCCTCTAGCTGCCTATTTTTGCCCCACACTCATTTTACCTGTCTGTTCTATTCAAATATTGTTTGTGACTCCACCCATCTCCTGAAGATCAAGTGGGTCTCTCCTGTGTGTTGTAAAACTGGGACTGAGGAAGTTAAACCAGTCAATGGATAGCATATCAGATGGAATCAGAGCACATTTGTTCCAGATTCCAGGGCCAAAATTCCTACACCATCGTGTCTTCAAGATCTCATCTATCCAAAGGAAACAAGGAATCTATAGTGCTGGGGAAATCTGGGGAAAACAGTTGAAATATCATGCCTAGGCACCCTTGATCAGGAAGTAATTTGCCAGTATTGGGTGTGTTTAAATTCTTTCCAGGGACACTGAGAAATCTGAATGTTTACAGTCTAGTAGGGGAAAGGCTGAAGGAAGTAAAGAATGAGGTATGAGGCTGATGATGGAAGGAAGAACATCTTTCATGAGTGTTCTCAACATTATTCCCTTAGATTTCCAGGAAGCAAAAACACAGATCTCAAGCCAAAACTATCATTCCCACTATTTGGGAATAAATGTGTGAAAACTAGCACTCACATAGTAATTTAACTTCAAAAAAATCAAGCAAGCAAGTAAGCATGCAGGGAAGAAGGAAGGAAGGAAGGGAGGAAGGAAGAAAGGAAGGAAAGGAAGGAAGGGAGGAGGGAGGGAGGAAAGGAGGGAGGGAGGGAGGGAGGGAGGAAGGAAGAAAGGAAGGGAGGAAGGAAGAAAGGAAGGAGGGACGGAGGGAGGAAGGAAGGAAGGATTCACTGAAAAGATATTTCTGACAAATAGTGGTTGACCCAGTTTATCTTTTTGAATTCTTTCATTCTTTCTTTTAATTTATCATGTGAAATTCCTGGATTTCCCAGTGATAATTATATTGATTGTTGGGTAGATTTTCACGTGTATTTGTTTTGGGAGTGCTTAAGCTTCCTGAAGATATGGCTACAAACTGCACACTGGTCCAGTGTAGAGAAGAAAAAAAATTGTATGGGAACAGATACATAGCACCCATAATAATTATTACAGAGGAGTCAAAAATTCATCCCAGAAGACCAGGGACCACCCCAACCTCAATAAAATAAATAACAAAAGAAGAGGGTGGTACCACTGGATGCTTATGGAAAATGATGCCTATAGCATCATCTATAATAGGTACTGAACATATCCTCTCTTGGTTGTGAATAAAACCTTCTCACAAAAGGCAACCTCCTGCCTGTAACTGGTAGGTAACAGAGCAATGGAAGTCCTGTCCCAAGTCCTAGACCTGACCCAGGGTTTGAAGGTAGACATGTGTGGTTCCCAAATCTGTTCTTTCCCTAGAAATTAATTGCTTCTTTTCTCTGTGTTGTGTGTGTGGAGAAGTTCCAGAGTCACTGTAACCCTGATCTTGGGGTGAGGGGACCCTTCAGCTCCCTTTCTTTTAAAGAGATTCTAAGCAAAATGAGTAAAGTTTAACAGTGGTCATGTTGTCAAAAGGTAGCTGCTAAAGCCACAACGATTTGTGTGTGTGTGTGTGTGTGTGTGTGTGTGTGTGTGTGTGTGTGTGTGGTGTGAACATTCAGTATATCAGAGTCAAATGTAAAATTCAAACAGTTTTGACACAAGTCTCTAGGGCTGAACTCTACTGGTTCCTGAACTAGTTTCGCAATTGTGTTACCTCTGAAACCCCTCAAGTTGTAATTGTCTAGGCTTGAATGAGGCCTTAGCCCAGTCCTATCACACAGCAACAGACGGAGCATCTTCTTGTCCTAATTGTCGTGGCTGTTGCAATTGATAGCTGCATGTTTCCCTTGTGATCTCTACTTTGTAGACCTCTGGGCAACCTAACTCCTGAACACAGGCATCCTTCTGTATCAGACACAGGCTTTGGTGTCTACACAGTAAAGCTATAACAGGCTTCCCTTTGTCTTTGCTGATTCTTTGTTCTTTTTTTTCCTCCCTAGTTCCCACTACTCTTACTGTGAGAGAACTGAACCAATGGCCTAACTTCAAGGCATATTTTAGAAGAAGCAACCTTGTGGATGTTTATGATAGGCTTCATATTTCTTTGCATTCAGGTTGTTCATCATCCAACTCCTTTCTGAAGTGAATACCTAGGAAAGATTAACTGTACCTGTCTCCCTGTGTTTTTGTATGTGTAATCTGGTGCCAAGGTGGTTCCTATGGTTACCTCTGTCCACCCATTGGTTTTCCCAAGCAGTCCCCAAGTATAACCAGGAACAAGATATGACTTCAGTAAGCCAGTGAGACTCCTGTTGTTAAGGCCATGGGCCAGCGAAGAGTCTATATCATTTTTCAGCTTATTTTAGTTTTTCGTCATTCACAGGACTTGAACTCTAGGCCTGGATGTTGTCCCTGAGCTCTTCAGTTCAATGCTACAGCTCTATCCCCTAGGCCAAAGCACCACTTCCAGTTTTCTGGTGGCTAATTGAAGATAAGAGTCTCACTGACTTTCGTAGTACCCGGGATGGCTTTGAACCACAACCCTCAGAGCTCAGCCTCTTGAATAACGAATAGCTAGGACTGGCCAAAAAAAAAAAAAAAAAACAACAAAGGTGAGGGAAGAGGATTGTGGTCTAGAAGCCATTCTGGGTTACATGGCAAAAGTAAATAACTAAATAAGCAAACTCACACACACTAACGAGTGAAAGGCACAAAATAAACAGAGAAAAATAGCAAAATAATGGTTAAAAAAAACATAATTCTGTGCAGCAAACTAGTCGCACCCAGTAGCTCAAGGTTTCCCTTTTGATCACCAGCCCTAAGTATAAAAATGAGAACGTACAGCAGTTTTCCTGTTACTCCACATCAGCCCTGCACTGTCAGGAAAATCAACAGCTGAGTGAGTGGACTCAGTGAAGGTCGAAATGGACAGAGTTGGGGGATTGCAGGGCAGGATAGTGGGGGTGAGACTGGGCTGGTGACTTAGGCAGGAGCTGGATGGATGGTTTCCTGTCGTTAGGAAGCTGCGCAAATGACCTGTTCCCAGGAAAGAGAAACATTTCCTGGCATGATTCAAGTGAGTGTGGTTCCTCTTTACCTCTGAAAAACTAGCCTTGTAGCCAGGGACTATGCCATCTGCTACTGCAAATGTCACTGGCCTTGTGGGCATTTATCTGAGGAATATTTGCCGATTTCTGTAGCATAGAATCACAGGCACAGGGCACTTCTTAACTGTGTCATTTTTTAAGGTAGAAAATTTCTTTTTGTTAAAAAAAATAAGATGGGAAAAAGACCAACTCAAATAACAATTATGGTAATACTTCACTCAACCCATAACAAAAGGCTCTGGATTGTATAATATGTTCCTGCCAAAGGCCATGTGTAATATTTCCTTGTTGGTAGTTCTTAACCACTATGAAATCCACAAAACCTCTCCCAGCTGTGGACGTCTTATCCTCTGTCCTTTCCCATTCTGGGATATATCCATAAGGTTTCAAGAATATGACTACGTTTTCCAATTTGAGTGACACTAATAGTCATTTTTGAAGGCGTTGGAGAATGATATAAGGGGAACCACGCTGGGTGTCTGTTGAAAGACTGTTCTATTTAAACCACTTGTAGGGTTCCAAAAGTGGAGGATTAGGCTTTGCTTTTTAATAAACTATTTCAATGATCTGAGTAATGCTGGAATTAATAATTAGCAAGAATGAGATGGCATTAAAAGTTGAGTTTTAAAGCATGAAGAAGAAATTGAGTCAGCACATAAATTTATATGTGTATGTGTGTGGGAGTATCCAGCAAGTTCTTGTGATATCCACTTGATCTCCAACAGTCATGGGAGAAGTGGCTGAGCCAAGCCATGTGCTAAGCACTTGTATTAACTTGTTTACGTCCTACAGTAATGCTTTGAAGTGGGTCTTGGTCTTATTATAATTTCGTAGATAAGGAACTGGAAACTGAGAAAGACTAAGAGGGCTTTCCATGAGCACAGAGTGAGAGGCTCACAGTGATTCTGTTTAGACTTATATCCAGGTGTAACTTAAGCTCATAATTTAATGCCCACAATGCAGAAGTGACATCTTTTAAGATTCCATTTGTTCTGAAACAAAAATTCTGAGGATCCTCGAATTCCAACAGAAGGGATCAAGGTTGATTTTTTTCTCTACTTCTAGAAACATTCCAGCAGATTAAGGCATCCTTGACAGTAATTGCAGGTACTAAACAAGCCTTTTAACGTGTATCTAGCTATTGGTGTTTCTTTAAACTTTGCTTAGCAACATGAATAGATAAATTAAATCATTATCTAAATTGGTATGGCATTATCTTTAATAGAGATAGCATAATTACCTGGAAAGTTGAATGTATTTTTTCTCTTTGGGAAGAAAACCTAGCCAGTTTATTTTTGCTGTAATGAAGCACAGAACTTGTAGGAAATGCTTTACCTTGCAAAGTCAACAGTGTAGTCACTAATGCCGCAGAGAGCCAAGGGCCTGAAATTCATCTGCTCTTAACATTCATGGGAGGTTGGCTTTTGCATAACAACACTTTTTCTTTCTCTTGGCAGATGATCACTGCTAACATGTGTTTCCTTATTATGATCTTATCAGTCACAGATAAGAATTGGTGTTCTCTTCTGCTCTTGCTGATGTTTATTGGAGAGTTGGTGCTTCTTTGATAATGACAGCTCTTGCATTTTTTGTTAGGAAAACTGAGCCCAAAGAAAATGTCCAGAGGCATTTTAATACGTCCTTTTATTATCTTAGTATGTTGAGGACAGTAGAAGATGCCATTAAAAAAGAACATTACAGATTCTGAGGAGGAAACTTTATGTTACCAGAGCCGGTAACATGATGGCAGATGGGAAGAAAGAGTAATGGACAAAAGCTTCTGCACTTTCATTTCTTTTCTCTCCCCTTACTCCTCCCTTCCTTCCTTCCTTCCTTCCTTCCTTCCTTCCTTCCTTCCTTCCTTCCTTCTTCCTTCCTTCCTGTTCCTTGCTTGTTTTCTCCAGTCCTGGAGCTTGAATTCTGGGCCTGGGTGTTTTCCATGAGCTTCTTGTGTTCAAGACTAGAGCTCTACGACTTGAGCCACAGTACCACTTCTGGCATTTTGGGTAATTTATTGGAGATAAGGACTTTCCTTCCCAGCTAGTTATGAAGCACTATCCTTAGATCTCAGCCTCCTGAGTACTAGAATTATATACTTTCCTTAGTAAGAAGCAAATAAAGGAAGGGAAGCAAGCTCAAGATGGGTGAGCTTGAACTATTGCTCTGTGTTCTAGAATATACACTCTGTCCCTCATTTGATCAGAATACCCAGGTGATCATGGCAGGTAGATCTTGTAGGAACTAATGTAAATAGTTGCAAATATATGTTCTGTATAGTTGGTATGCATTCAAAATATGTGCTTCTGGGAAAACTGTTCTGGACTTTTAAAGGAATCTATTATGCATCCTTATGGGATACATGGCTCCTCTGTGTGTCTGTGCACACACGTGTATGTACATGCATACAATCCTGTGAGTGTGTTTATGAGAGAAGATTTGTGTCCATGCTTTCTCAGTTGATTTCAATGACACCACCTGAAGTCTTAAAATTTCTCGAGCTTTAATATACACATCCAGCAAACGCAGCTTCCACATGGCTGTATTATAAATAGCATGTGTTCTCCTATTCATCTTTTATTAGCTTGGCCTGGCTCCAAGGATTCTAGTTGAGAAGTACAAGAACTCTTTTCTGGACTTATCCTCTTCTTCTAGGAAATCATTGATTCTTGGAGGAAAGTATAGGGGTCACTATTTTAATTTCTCTTTCTGAATGGTTAAGCTGAGTCAAAGGTGGAACGAGGTAATATTGATCAAGATGCATTGTATTCACAAATTGCTTAGGCAAATGGCAACTCCTCTGCACCACTACTTAAAAAATAACTATCTCTTCTCACCAGACCTCCTAGATTTATCTTTGTTAACTTTTGTGATTTGCTTTTGCTTTTGATATTTAGCTAAGTTTCCCTCAATTTCTCTGAAGGTAAGTTTGAATGAGCCTTGCCAAGGGGGTTCCTTCATTGACTGTCCAAGAGCATCCTTGCTTTCTTTACCACACAGAGAATTCTGGATGCCCAACCAGCCATTGTTTCTTGAGGCTATTGGGAAAACACTTGTGCTGAAAAAACTCAGAATCACATAGATGTGTACATGTATAGGAAATGAGTGTTGAATCTCATATGCACTCCTGTTGTGGTGTTTGGTAAAGGACAGTTGGCCTGCAGAGGAGAGCAGTAGACTGTCCAGAGTTCCATGATTATCATTCTCTCTGCTGACAGCCAAAATCATCCTTGCAGCTATCCTTACCAGCAGAAGTGACATCTTCATGCTGCAAGTGGCATTGGCATTTTTAGTTTGATGGGTTTTACAATGTAAAAATCAGATATGTATGTATGTGTGTGTGCACATGTGTGTGTATGGGGGTGAGTGTGTGTGTGTGTGTGTGTGTGTGTGTGTGTGTGTGTGTATGTAAAACTCAAGGCTAGAGATCTACCATTTGAGCCACAGTACCATTTCTGGCTTTTTTGGATAATTTATTGAAGATAGGAGTCTCATGAGAGAGAAAGAGAAAGGAAGAAAGAGAGAGAGATAACATTACATATGTGAAAATGAGGTTGCTATAGTATAATTCTTTTGAACAATCTGGACTATGGGTGGAAATCTTGTAAGAAACAGTCTTTATCCATACAGAAGTCAGGATTGCCACTAGGCTACAGATAGAAATGTGTAGAAAGAAATTTATTATGGAAAAAGATGGAGTCTGAAGAGTTCACAACAAGGAGCTTCTGTATGTGAGAGCGTTAAAAAACGTTGGTAGTCATATTCAAGAAAAAAGAAGAATTCACCCTTTTCTGTCTTTATGTTTTCTTCAGGCCCTAATGGGGTGAGCAATGCTCTCCCATTTTGGGAGAGGGCCCGCTTTCTATCTACCACCCATCAATGCAAATGCTAATTGTTTTGGAAATACATGCATATTGCCAGAAATAATGCCACACCAGGTATTGAGCATCCTTCATTTCAGTCAAGCTGACACATAAAATTGTCTACCAGAACCCTATTCTATTTGTGGAGAATAAAAAAGTGTGAGTGATATGATAGTATACTAGAAACTTTTTCTTTTATAATAGAGATAGCATGCATTAATACTCACCACCCTTGTGGGAGGTAGCAATTATTATTTTAGTTGCAAATGAGAAGCTATGGCTTTATACAGGTTATGTTACTTTCTGGAGATTATACAATTCATACATGTTAGAGCTGAGTTTTTTGTTTGTTTTTGCTGGTATCAGAGTTTCAAATAAAAACCTCAGTCTTGATTACCTTACTTTCCTAACTGGTCCTCTACCCTTGTACCATGCCCCCATCCAAGTTTTGCTGGTTATTTTGTAATTAAGTCCCATGGACTTCTTTGTCTGAGCTGGTTTCAAACACTATCCATATCTTAGGTTGCTGGGGATTATAGTCATGAGTTACCAGTGCCCCAATACAAACAGCTTCTAGAAGGCAAGGATCATTTCTATCTTCTTTATTATCAAGTCCCTAGAGTTAAAGCCAATGCTTTAGTAGACTGGTCATTGATATTTGATAGTGAAGTAATGAGGAAATAAGTTAATTACTAATTAATCAATTGAAAAGCATGAGTTATCAAAGTGTTTACAAAATTCCCCTATGAATCTTCAATAGTCATAGCTCATAGAATGTAATACATTACTACCAATAAAAAAAGACATGATAGAGTCAGTCAAATGCAGTCTTAACTCATTTTGGTATAAGGTGTCAGGTAACACTTCAACAGAGCTGAGTTCAATTGTTCATTGATACTTCTGAACTATGTGACACTGGAAAGACAATGAACTTTTCTATCTTCTGTGTTCTCAGCCACAAAGTAAGAATAACTAGAAAACTGCCCAAAAGATCAAGAGATAATTTATACAAAACACTTGAGCATGGGTTAGGTACTTAATATTTTTTCTACATCATTGCTAGAGAGATTCTCAGTGGAATATGTACACTCTGGATATGCATACAATAGGAACACACAAAATAGAACACAGACATAAATCCAAGCCAAATCCAACAAGAATTTTTCCTATTGGTATAAGTAATATAAATGGTCCATAGCACATGTAACTATTATGTTAGTATAAGTTAGCAAGAGCTGTAGGGAAACAAATGCTTAACCCAACACAATACTCTCTTTTTCATCAGCAAGATAAACTTCACTGTGTTTTATAAGGAAAGCTTATTAAGTAAAGGGAAAGATTTTATAGTAAGTTTATTTAAAAGCTTGTTTGCAGCTCCTAAAAATATTATTACTTAAATAAAGTCAGTTTAAGAAAGCAAACTCTGTAGCTGTTAAAAAAGGAGTACTAATATGATTTCAAAAGTATAAATAGCCTTTAAAGTAAGTGTTCACCGATTTCTTGTATTTTCTTTTGTGCAACCCTGTTTGTGAATAATTTTTATTGTTCTTTTATTTACACTTTTTCCTTTCTTTTTATTTTTCATGTTTATATCTTACTTATAGCTTGAGTTTACGAGAAAACAATTTATGTTCTAGTTGCCAATTTCTTGTTGATTTTCTTTTTGCCTGGGGCTTGAACTCAGGGCCTGAGCACTGTCCTTGGGCTTTCTCAAGACTAGAGCTCTACCACTTGAGCCACAGCGCCACTTCCAGCTTTTTATATGTATGTGGCAATGAGGAATCTAACCTGGGTCTTTTTGCCGGCTGGCTAAGCTCTCTAGCACTAGGGCAGACTCCTGGCCTATAATTTTTAAATAAAGAACCCAAACTCCCATTAGATTTATAATATGATTATTTTCACATGGATATCTGAAATCGAATTTTTTTTCCGCTGCGTCACTGAGCTGGGTTCATTTGTTATATCCAGATGAACTACGATGGCTTATTCTCGCTACTAAACAATTTGTTCTCTTTCCATTAATGGGCAACACCAACTTTATCATATGTTTGGATCTCTTCTATTAATGAGTCTGTCTCAGAGCTACTTCCCATCTTCCATTAGTCAATTTGCCTTTTATTACAGCAATAAAATAGTAGTTTTATTACCGTGGTTTCACTAGAAGTCTTAATATTGGGTGGAGTCCTTCTTTATTATTTTAAGGTTAACATATTTAGGCCATTTAAATTTTAGAAGATTTATCAAGTATATAAAAAGCATATAGCTGTATATAAAAAGCATATAGCTGTATATCTTTATTGGATTTGAATTAAAGTTGCAGTAGTGTGAGGAAAACTAGTATCTTTCAAATGTTATCAATAGAAGTTTAGAGTGTAGGATAGAGTGCTTGCCTCACATGCAGGAAGTCTCACACTCAATTTCCAGCACTTAATGTTGATGATTTTAAAAGATCAATCTACCTAACATCATAAAAATTTGCTTAGAGTCCAGATATGGTTCAAGTGGGAGAGCTCCAGACTTAGGCAAAAGTGCCATGAAGAGCTCAAGGCCCTGAGTTCAAACTCTGCTTGAACTAGCATAAACTCCCCAAACTGCACTAGTTTATCATTTCAGACCCAAAAAAGTATAACTTTTATGACATTAAAATTGGAAAGGACAGGGATATGGCTATAAAAAGAGAGTTTTTGCATGTCATTGAAGTTAAGCTGGTATAAATTTAAATTAAAATATTAAAATGTAGGCTCTCAAACACATTAAAAGAAAATGCTGACAATATACACAAAAGGAGACAAGAAGAGAATTTAAACGTTCCACCACAAAATTTTAACTGAACACAAATAGCTAGTAATGTAGTCTAAAGTCAAGCATTTTCCAAGGTCAAATGTCATCTTGCTGTGAGTCTGGGAGGGCTGTCTTCTTCTCAAGATGATACCCTGTTGGTGAGTCCCATGGAGAAAATCAATGCTGCATTATTAAAGGACAGCAGTAGAGCTCTTCTCCCACTATTTAATTACCTCCTCCAAGCTTCACCCCTTAGTAAAACAATAGTAATTATGTTTCAACATACAGGTTAAAGTATATTCAAGCCATAGTAACACCTTACCTGCATTTCTTTGCTTCCATTTTGTTTAGCAGTTGGGTGTGAATCTTTGTTATGGTATATATTCTAGTTATATCACATGACTTTACAAATACTGTCAGACTTCTAGTTCTATACTTCCCATTTACCTCCCAATATGCAAGCATTTTGCTATTTATTATTTTAGTATATGTTGCAAATTCCCTAATATGTTTTGATCAAGTGTGCTAAAGCCTTATTATCTTTGGTTAGTTAAGTTGCAAAACAATATTTCTTATTTACCAAAATAGTTGCTGTTAGTTCATTTTCTTTGTTAAAGATTTAGTTTAGATGTCAGTATTATTTTTCTTTCTACTTTGGCTTATCTTTTCATTTCTTGTAGTACACTTTTATTGGTAATATATACAATTTTGGTTTTTTAATATCCAAAGTCTTTCAGCAAAATATCATGAGTACATGTTATATAATATATATAACATACAACATGTATATGATAAAATAATATATTATTATGGCATATTATCTTATATTTTACATAAAATAACAAAGAATGATGTATTAGTCATGATTAAAGCTTGAAATTAAGTTGTTTGTATGAAAATGTATGAAAGCAGAAATCAGCATGTTAAACAAAATAAGCCAAACTGATCTAAACAAATATTGTATATTTTCTCTCATGTGTTCAAATAATTCCTTAAAACTAAATGACAGCCAGGCATGGTGGCTCACACCTGTAATCCTAGCTACTCAGGAAGCTGAGATCTGAGAATCACAGTTCAAAACCAGCCTGGGCACTAAAGTCTGTAGACTCTTATCTCCAGTTAACCAATAGAAAACCATAAGTGGCACTGTGGCTCAAGAGGTAGTGTGGTAGGTAGCTTTGAGCTACAGGGACAGTGCCCAGGCCCAGCGTTCAAGCCCCACGATCCACAAAAAAATGACAAGATTGTAAAACGGGCCCTGGGTATAAGTATGAGGGTAATGAGGAAGGAGACAGTGAAGCTGAAGAGAATATATTGAAGTATTTTATACTCATGTACAAATTAGAATAAAAAAGCCTATGTAAGTACTTGTAAAATTATTTTTTTATCTTTAAGTAGTTGTACAAGGGAGTTGCCATTCAACAAAGCAGTTTATGAATATGATAGATCTTGGTTAATGCCACCTACCTCAACATTTTCACCCATCCCTCTCTTGCCCACCACTTCCCTCATTCTTCTTAATTTTGTAAAATACAGTTTTGAAAGGAGAGGGAAAGAGAGAGGGTGCATTTGATCATCATCCATTGCATCGTATTTATGAAAATATCACAGAGAGATCTCTTGAGCCATATATAAATGCATATATAGAGACTATTACTGAAAATGCAGTTTTATACTCATAGAAGGGATATATTTGGAGAAATGAGGCACTCAAAGTTGAAAGGGGAGTTAGGGGAGGTCCCAAGGATAACCAGCAAACAACGGCAGTAAGGAGGGAACTGGCTCTGTCCAGCGTGTGGTTTCCATGAGAAGCAATGGGCGTGGGGTCCAGGTTTAAACTGGCTCCTGAATAATTCTGATGAGTTTCAGAACTTACTGGAACTGCTTCCAGGTTAAGCGGTACCTGGCCTAAGAGTGATTGAGATAGACAATAGCTGTCTTGATAAACTTGATAAAGGAGGCAGTTGGAGATATAAGCTCTAGATTTTTGTTATAGAAGGTGTACTCACATGTAAGTTGTTTGCTTTCTTTAGGTAGTCCTGGGGTGAGGGGAACACTCCCAACAGCACAAGTAAGTCTTTAAATACCAAAGTATTAAATAGAGAAAATAAAGTATAGGGCACATATAAAATATGAGTGCATATGTGCATGTCAGTGTGCATATATACATTTATATATATTCATGTCTACTCTCACACAGATAAATAGCCTGGAAAAGAAAGGCTTTTTTTTAATCAACAGATTTTTAATTGAGTTCTGGCTCTGATAAGTCAATTCTAACATCAGTGCAGTATTTCGTGTACCCTTGAAATCATTCTGTTTGTGAATTAGATCTTCACTTCATGAAGCAGTGACAATGTCCTAATTTCAGAGCCTGATTCTCCAAGCAGAAAAACTCACTGAGGAGAGGCCTCCCGCTTGCCTTCCCTTCCTTAGAAAGCTCGGGAAACATGTCCTCCACTGTGAGAGAAAAGGAAACACAGCGAACTGAGACCTCTTGCAATAATGGCTTAAATCTGCTTTAAATTATCCTGCACTTGTATTTACCTGATTTTTGCAAGTAAATGACTTACTTTTTGTTGTGGTTGTTGTTTCTAATCATGTGTTTCCAATAAATACAATTTTCTAGTTTAGAGGTCTATTCCAGAATCTTGCTTGCGATTATGGAAGTCCTGCAAAATTAAAGGTGAAGAAATGTTAAAAAAATAAATGTAAATTCGCACTTTACAGATAAGGAATTGAGGCTGTGAGACCCAAAGATTCAACAGTAATCTGCTGCTAGAACATTACTACAAGGATTCTTTTTTTTCCTGAACCTCATTATTGTAACTTAAGAGTTCCAGCTCTGTCTTCTTGCTTCATATTCTTTGCTTGGTCCATCTTTCCTTGTTTGGAGTCTTTATCCATACCCCCAGATATAGTGGTCATGCAGGCAAACCAAGTTGAAAGTGGTTCCATAAATGTATCATTGCAACATATATTCTTCCTCCCCATCCTGGCTAACGCTAGACCATCCATCCCTGGATAACCAAATCAAGAAAGAATGCTTAGGCAAGGATTCCTGATCCATCCAGTCTACATTTGGTACTTTCTTCAGAGTCCGTATATTACTCAAATGATTACAGAACATCGAATTGATCACTGCTTCAACAACATGTTCACAGAGTCTTGTTTGTCTCTAGCACTTCTCACACACATTTATAATTAAGGTTGCTACTAAAATAGTAGACTTCAACTTGATTATCTGTCATTCCACCTCTCCTGGCCCTATCCATGCCCTCTCATTTGAAATTTTAGTTAACCACAGTGCCATCCATTCTTGGTTGAATTCCTGTAGATGAAGGATCACTTAACATAGGAGAAAGCATTCTTTGTACAATCAGTGTTAGATTTAGGAATAAACAAAGCATGATTATGGCCCCCCACCTTGGAAAATGGGATTTGGCTGAAGTTCAAAGGTCAAATGCTTGACACAGATGTGTTCTAGAGAGATACAGAAGGGTGCTTCTCCTGCAAGCATCCTTGCCTCACTCAGGAAAAGGCAGTAAGTGACATTGCCTTAGTGTTGACATCTCCCTTGTGCATTAGGTCACATTCTGCTAGCTAGGCACGTGTGTGCGGCCACATTTTCTGTGAGATATCTGTAGTCTACCTATAGTTAAACGTTTGGGTAAAATTGAAACATATGCATCCTTTTAGGTATTATAGTATATCATACAGAGTGAAGGTCATTTAATGAGTGCATCATTGAAATGAATAAAATAAGACAGTCTTTTGCCACTTCACAGTACTGGTACCTGTATGTCTATATTGTATATGTGTCTATGAGTGTTAATGTCTCCTATGTGAAAATCAAGTGTAACATAATCTTCTCATTGTTTCTAGATAAACTCAGAAAACACAAGGAGGAATGTTACAGATCCAACTTCACTCCATTGCATGTGGCTTTCCAGTTGTCCCCTCAACAACTGTGGAACAGACTGTGCTTTCTACATTGGTCATTTTGGAACACTTGGTGAAAATCAGTCAAGCATTGACACATGGTTTTATTTCTTGGCACTGAATTTACTTCTGTGGACCTAAGTGTTTTTACTTATTCCACAACCACACTGTCTTGATTAAAATCAGACTTTTTCCCCAATTTGATTTCCTTTTTCAGGATTATCTTTGGTGATTCTGGATCCCTTGAGATGCCATATGAATTGTAGAATCAGTTCATTAGTGGACACAAAGAAATCAGCTGAGACTCCAATGAGGATTGAATGAATCCAGAGGCCATTTTGAAACACATGGATAATGTAACAATAGTAAGTTTTGGGGCCATGTATGGTAGCTTGTGCCTATAATCCCAGCCACTCAGGGCATGGAGATTGGGAGCATCTCAGATCAAGGGTGGTCCAGGTAAAATGTTAGAGATGGCTCACATCAATGAAGCTAGGTGTGGTGATTTGAACCTACCATCCTAGGTATGTAAAAGACCTATATAGGAAAACCGAGGTCCTGGCTGATAATGAAAAAAAGAGAATACTTGAAAATTAACTAATATATAAAGGGCTAGCAACATGGATAAGGCAGTAGAGTGCCTGCTTACCATGTATGAGGCCCTGAGTTCAAACCTGGTAACACCAAAATAGGATTAGAACTTTGAATCTGTAAACACGAGATTCCTTCCAAATTACTTTCTTACTCTAGTTTTCTTTTACTTTTCAGCTTATAGAGAATACATTTTACACAGATCTTGTTAAATTTATTTATGTACTATTCTTTGTGAATGCTATGACAAATACAATTTTTACTGATTATGATTTTGTATCATATTATGTATTTATAATTGATTTTTAAATATTGATTGTGTATTTTGAAATCTTGCTGAACTCACTTATTAGTTCTAATAGTTCTTAGGTGATTATCTGAGATTTTTTTTATGTATATAAGGTCATGCCAAGAAGATAATTTTATATCTCTCACTGTAGTTTGATAGTGCTTTATTTAATATTCCTGCATTCTTGCTTTGGTCAGCCCTTTTGATGTAATATGGGTGCATAGAAATAGTATGGGAAGCAAACATCTATATCTTCTTCTGAACTTAGTAGAAAAGAATCCATTCTTCCATATCACAAATGTCAGTTCAGATATTTTATAGATCTTTGTCAGGTATAGGAAGTACTATTACTAGTTTTTCTGTTTTAGCATTTTAAATTCAAAATGTTGTTTAATTTTTAATTGAGTTTGCACCTCTTACGTAGCCCAATGCTTACAGCAGTTATTCACCATGCACAGCTTACATATGCATTAACAGATAAACAAAACCAGAAGTCAATGATGCAATGCTTCACAAATGGTTGAAAAAGAAAAACAATGGATGATTGTGTTCAACTAATTGTAGCTCCTTAAGTCATCACTTGTTATACATAGTACAGAGGAATGCATTCAAATTATGTGATTTTATATTTGTCTTTTAAATAAGGGCCCTATAATAAATATAAAGGATCAGTCTAGATGCTATGTTTTGTAAATAGGAGAATTGAACTTAAGAATATCATGGAAACAGGGCCTGGGGTTTGGCCTAGTGATAGAGTGCTTGCCTAGAATATTATGGAAACAATACTCTTCATCTGATAAAGACTCATTCTATTTGTAAATAAAACTTACAAAGAGATGTTAGCTCTTTAAATTTCTGTTAAACAAGTCGTGAGAAGGTTTGGATTTAGGTAGTACTAAATCTACTTGGCTCAGAAAAGAACGCCACTGTTTTAGTTTCTTGTGAAAGAGCTTCTTATTTTTGAAGGAAGTGGTCCCTGCTGACAATACTGCTTAGTTCTAAGCAAATTACTGACCGTCCTTATTGCGCTTCTGAGACTACCTGCTGCTTTTGAGTAGCTAATATCCAATTACCCTCCAGATTCCTTGCCATTTTTCAGGACAGAAATTCATGTTGTTCTCAGTAGCACATCAAGTCTTCTCCAAAAGATTTATCTTGGTTGGATGAAAACAAGAATTTTATAAGAAAAGAGGATTCTTGGTGTTGCAAGAAATTTAACTTGGCTTTCTTTTTTCTACTTCCTTCTTTTCTTCCTTTTTCTGTTCAAGAAATAATTTAATCACTACCTTCTTCTGCTTTCTTGTTTCTCGCCTTCTCATTCTCCTTCCTCTCCCTTCCTCCTGACTGCCCTGTAGCAAGTATAACAACTACAAGGATTTCAGCCAATATTTTATTCATTCCCTTCATGCCAGCCCTCTATTTTTCAAAGAACTTTAAAGTTTTCACCTTAAAAACAGATTTTCCCTTGACCAATGTAAAGAGATTCTGCTTTTATGTAATACTGTATTGTACCCTTGGCTGCAGATAATAATAAAACAAACCAACTGTGTCCATCCAAAACCACAAAAGTTTAGAGAGGTGATGATTGGGGACTAGAATCCAAACCCAAGGCAGCCTATACATATGCCTGTGCTATGCTGCCTCCCTATGGGCAGAGCTGTTTCTAGGTCAAAGCAGATAGTTCACACAGGGTCATCACAATCTCCTTCAGACCTTTAACCTACAAATCCTGCAGGAATCTCCTGGCTGATATCTGTGCCTATGCCAAAAAGGGGAATGACTCTATCTTACAACAGTCTGGCTTTTCCTAGTGCTTCTGCCTTTCTTAGGAGGTCAGATGAGACAAGTTAAGAAAGAGCAACCTTCTCAGGTCACTGAACTCTTACAGGCGACATTAATCCTGGGATGTGTGAGTGATAGTCTTGTGACATGATATGGGTAGTCAGTGCCGTGTTAAAATGATCTGACCTATTTCCAGAGGATGACTTTCCATGCAGAGAATCTGCCTTGATTAGTGGTGGTAGCAGCAGTACTCTTAAGGCTGGGCCAGCCTGAACTTAGGCCTGGTTTAGTGGCTTTAAGCACTCACCTCATTAGACCTTTTCTGGCTCCAGCCAATTCATGGAAAGCCATTGCAGAAAATAAAAAAGGAAAGGGAGAACTGGCTTTCGGTTTGAGACTGTGTAATTCTATTCTTTCTTCTATTTCAAAGTGATGAGCACATCTCAGTTATCAAATTGCAGGGAAGGAGGGGAACATTAAAACCAATCTAAGGAGCGAGCCTCATGAGTAGTATGACATGAAAGCCTGGTGTCTAGAGTCACTGTAGGTGAATTCACTTTTCAGATTTGGAAATAAATATGTTAAGCACTGATTTCCTCAGTTTTCTTGGGAATTAAGCAAATGGGATTGTTGGAAGGATGACTTGACATCATAAATGTAGAAAGGATTAACTCATGGGCTATAATCTGTGTGCTGGTCAGCCCAAACCTATTCATCTCCTGTTGCCCTCGGCCATCTTCTAGCAAAGGATGATCATATTTTTGGTCCAAAGAAACAAGAACAAATTTGTTCTCAAAGGGGCCTCAGGGAACATTTACATTATGCTGATTAAAACGAGGGTAGACGGGCTGGGAGTTTGGCCTAGTGGTTAAAGTGCTTGCCTAGCATGCACAAAGACCCGGGTTCAATTCCTTGGTACCACATACATAGAAAAAAGCCGGAAGTGGTGCTGAGGCTCAAGTGGTAGAGCTCTAGCCTTGAGAAAGTCCAAGGACAGTGCTCAGGCCCTGAGCTCAAGCCCAGGACTGGCAAAAAAAAAAGAGGGTAGACTTTAGCATTTTTAGTTCCACATTCTCACATGCAGAAACCCTTCTTTGTCATTGTTTAAACATGGATGTGAGTTCACAGTATGACAGCCATGGTGCAGCCTAGATATATTAGTTCAGAAACATGATTAGAAAAATTATTGTCTGGGGGAAAATGATAAAAGGGGTGACATTGATCAAGACGCAATACACTCATAAGCTTCTCATTGAATGGCAATTCCTTTGCACAAGTCCGTAAAGATAAAGAATGCGTAGTTTTTAAAGAACAAAGAAAGCTAGGAAAAAAGGAACTAATTTTTGGCATGTGCTAATTCTGCAAAAATGTCAGAATTATTAACATTATTAACTATCATTATTATGAACAAGTGAAGTGAATAAGGCTTAAATATTGATCATCATAGGCCAAAACAAAATAATTTTTTAAGCCTATGACAGCATTGATAAGCTAATGTAAGTTGGTTGAACCACCTAAATTTAGAGTTCTTGAAATAGTAAAGTAACTCTTTATATTCCCAAGTGACTAATCCTCAGGTATTTTTTTGTCAGACAAACTACAGTCCTTATTGATTTAATGACAATCCATTATTCCTTTTTGTCATATTGAATCTTGAATTCAGTATTTCCCAAAATGATCCAAATGGTCACCAAACTTGTGACAGGAAGCTCACTGCCATTCAAGGAGGGCTCTCCCATTTGGGGCAGATTTGACTCTCAAAAGATAGTCTTTGTGTCAAGAAGTATTTGTTTTCTTGGATTTTAGGAAATTGTCTCTGTATGGAATCTAATGAATCTTGTGTCCATAACATATTTTTGTGGTCCTTAAATTTCATATTGGCTTGCATGTATAATAGTTGATAATAATGTGATATATTTTAACATTCTCTTCTCTGTGCATTTCAATATTTCTACACACACACACACACACACACATACACACAAAAACACACAGTCTGTAACCATCACTTTCTTGCACATACACACAAACACATACACACACACACCACAGCCATCACTACCCTATATCAGTACAGGATTGCCTAAGGTAATTTTTCTTTTTCTACCAAAATGGACCAAGATCTTAGACTCAAAACACTTTCTATCTCAATCCTTACGAAATATATCTTTGTGTCCATATATAACTAATCAAATATGCTTGCTTAATACTGAAATACACACGATTATTTATTCTCTAGTGAAACTATTTAAAGTATGAATTGTTTTAACATCAAGGAATGATATTACTGGTGAGAAAATATTTGTGGCCTAGTATCTTGCACAATACAAACTGACCTACCTACATATCACAAAATTGGCATATAATTAAAAGGAGCAATGTCAGTCTCACTCGTGACTTAATTGCAGGAATTCATCCTTGGTTGTACATTCATAATTATATTCAAGATTGGGCATTGTTCCACCTTCCCCCCACTTAGCTAGTGTTGAATGAAACAACTCTTATATAGATCTGGATTTGTGGTGCCCAGTAATTGATGGATGTCAGGTAATGAAGTATAAAGGGAATAACTCATCTCCTAAAGTGTGCTGAAGAAGAACAGAGATAGAACCTTTTTGTTGTTGTTGTCCTCGGGAAAGCACAAAACTAGGCATTAATACATCCATCCAACCAGATTTGTCTGATTTCCATGAAGTTTGTTGCTTGCTTGCAACTATGTCATTTTTATAGGACTGGTGGTTTTCATTTCTACAAATGAGGGTATTTCAGGACTTCTCTGCAGTCTTTACTGCTGCCTTCTCTTCAGATCTACCTTCCAAATCCTGTCCAGGTAAATGGAGAAGCAGAAATGGGATAGGTAGAGTGAGAAATGGCGTTGATCATTAATAGAGGAAATGTAGCTCATATTTAGAGGTCTAGCCCTGATTTTCTCTCTTTTTACCATGTAGTAGTATAAAAAAATCTCTATGTACTCTCTTTTATCAAAAGAAGCGGATAGGTTGTTCTTTGAAGTGGACTCCTGCAAATGTGACTGAGCATGTTGTTAGCCACCCAAAATTTGTGGTTTCAGGGTGCCTCAGTAACAATGGGTTCTTCCCAGGAATCATCACAACTGAAATGGGAGGAGGCCTTCGCTAAAGTGGATGCCTGGAAGCTAATACCAGGTGTGTATCTTTCATGAAAATTCTAAGCAGCAGCTGCTTATGAGTCCTCCAGATTCCTCTATCAAACATTAAGCTACCCAGATGTAGATAAAGGAAGAGATTGTTTTCTGGTGCAATACTGCCTTGGTACCAAACCCGAGGGGAGTCACAGAGTTTATGCAGGGAACATATAAAAGGGCAGGGTTTGAAAAGCCAATGAAATGAGCTCTGGGCAAAAACTTCATGCTTTCCATCCTTTTCCTCATGATCAGGTAATTACCTAAATTTGGGTGACTGTTCAAAGATCTTTCCCCCCACCCAATCTAAGTTTTCTCTTCTATTAAATAGACAGAGTAATAACCTAACAAGGAATTTATACAATGCAAATAAAAACCCTAAGCTATCATCTAGAAATAAAATGTTAAACCAAACATACAGTGCCCCCTGAGGTCACTGAGTAAGTAAAATAGATAAAATAACAATACAGTGTCATAAGTTCTGTGAAAATGAGTCTGGAGGATAAGAGGGAGCCTTCTGGTCCCAGTCAGAGCCCTGAAGACATTCTGGAAGAGGCAATGTGTAGATAGGTTCACAGCAGCGGTGATGCTGGGGTTAGTGAACCCCAGGTAGGTAGAGCAAGAGGATTCCAGGAGGAGGAAATAGGACCTCTTCAGGCTGTTAGAACAGCTGAGCCTAAGATAGACTGGAGATTTTTCTGAAGAAATGCAACAAAACTCAGTGGAAGAGTTGCATGTCCTATGATAGAAAAGTCATGGCTTCTTGGCCTTTTGGTTAAGATAGAAAAGCTGAGTCAAGGGAATTAGGATAGTGATTTCAGAATCTACTGGGGGTGTGGGGGAAATTATTTTTATCAAGAACATGTTCATCAGATTTTCCTTGGTGAAAGGTGGGGAATGGCAAATGAAGGGATTATCCCCCTTTAGTTCTCAGCTCTCATGGTCCTGAATGCTTTGAAAACATCTTTTTCTTGATCATCCAGAGAGGCCCTAGGTTGCAGTCATTGCAGAGATAAAGGGAGTCCATTTCCAGAGTGGTCAAGACAGGGAGGGTTGTGTGGGGTTTTGTTTCATTCCATCCTCAATACCACAGTGTCAAGTGTTGGGGGATTGCTGCTGGCTCATTCTCTGCACCAGCTGCATAAGGGTTTCTGTCCTATTTTCTGGAGAGGCAGCATTTGGGTTTGTCCAAGCCAGGCTTCCCCTATGATAAGGACAGTCACACAATCATTCTCATTCCATCCCACTCTTTAGTAAATGTTGCTTCTATCTGCAGAGGCTTCAGAATTCAGTATTTCAAATCTCTCATGGCTTCATGAAATTCAATACTGCGATAAGAATTGATTATTTAAATTTTTTTTTACTGATGCATTCAAACAGTTGTTGTCCAAGATCTTTGGTTTAAAGGGAAAAAATAAAAGAAAATCAATGAGTTTGGGTTTAGGGCACAGAAGTTCTAGTCCTGTCTGCCAGTAACACATGATTAGGCCACATGCTGCCACTAAATACATCCCATAACTATGCTTCCTGAAAAGGAAACATCAGTCAAGTTTAACAACTAGGTAATTTCCAAGCCTTTTCCCCCTTTACATACACAAATAAACCATGTGATGGAGAAAATGTGTGTCTCTTCATTCATTATCTTCATACTTCTAGGAAGCTATTTGCTTTTATATAAGTGAGAAAAATGACTCCATAGGACTAATCAATCATAAAGTCTTTTATCTTGCACAGTGAAGATTCCAAGGATACTATAAGCTGACTTTAAGAGTCTATCTTGTTTTTAAAATAAAGACCTCAATGTTTGTCTCATTTCCCTTTCCCTCTTCCCAGTTTGAGTCAACCAGGGGATGAAATCGCCCGCTTTAAAATTAGCCAGTGGGGTCCTTTCATCTTGTATTCTTTTGAAATGGGAATTTAAACCCAAGCCTCAAGGAACTGAAAATCTAGTTTTTCTTCCATAAACTTGTGGAATGTCTGGACTTTTGCCCTTCCCAGACCAACACAAGGCTTTCTCAAGTGGGATACCATTTTTATCTCAAACCACTTCTTTTGAGGGAGGTTACTGAAAATATATTGGCCAAGATTCTGTACTTCAGACCATGTCACGTTTCTCTCCAGGGTTTCATGTAACCACTCCGTGCATTCTGGACATCCAGGGAGCCCTGCGTTGCCCTCATTGTGGGCTGGTGAATACACAGTACAAAACTGACAGGGCTGTGTGTTCCTCAGCCAGGGTGTGTGGAACGCTAATGTGCACTTTGAAACCTAAATGCTGAGGCAGTCGGTTCTCTGGCCACCACAGAAGAGCTAACAATCAGGACACTGGAAAAGAAGCCAGATGTGGGATGTGCCATCCCTCCACCCACCCGCCGGTGGTGGCAGTTACTCACGCACACGAGTGCTGTGAGCAAAGCCCAGGCTGTGTAGCTTGGAGCAGTGTCCTAGGTACCCATTGGTTCTGTGCACAGTGAACTACCTTGGAGACGCCAAACATGTGTAAGCTTGACCCTTGGGACAGCTTTCCTTATTTAGATACCTTGTCATCATCTCAGTGCTTGCCAGGCTGCAGGCGACAGAGAGGCCCCACCACTGTAGTCACTGCATCCTAGGGTATCTGGTGAACCCCAGCATGGCCTGTGATTGAAAAAAAAATATGTATTGTCTTCTAATACACAAGACATGCACTGACACACTGCGTTTAACATACTGTCATTATATTTAACATTCTGGACAAGTTATGACAAGTAGTATAATAAAAATACTTAGGAGGGTGCCTGGCCTGTGGTGATCATGCACTATGGTGGGGTTATAGCCCTACTAGGGACAGAGCTGTTGTACATATTTCATGAATCACCTCAAGCCTATTGCCCACCAATTGGCCATCACTCTGTACTTGAACCTCTGTGAGGTGGATCATCTCACTTGATTCTCTGGTTATCTGAATGAAGCAGGTGGTCCAGAAGTCCTCTGGATTCTTTTCCTTCGTAAGTTCCCCCAAACAGATTGCAAAAGCAATCCAACATGTTTTATCAGATCTTATTGCCAGGGGCCCAAAGTCCATGAGACAACCATTACATGTGTTTCTCTCTTTGCCCTTCAAGTCCAGCTCCCTTTGAGGAATCTAGGGGAGAACTTCTCAGACTCTGAGGACTGGGTCTATTTGTGTCACTGTGAGCATGGTCAGTCGCCATTCCATGCATACATTCACTTTTCTCTTGTTGAGATGCTGAATGTATAGCTCCAGACTCACTCATTCATATTCACACTCCACCCAAATGTGGCATTCTGTGAGATGTTTTAAATTATGGGAAAGAAGAGGACAGAACTGAACACATTTATGTTATGTAACTTTGTTTTTTTTGTCCAAGAGGATTAGCTGTACTGGGGGCACACAGCTGTTCACTCCACAAGTCTCTTCAGGGCAAGAGGCAGACAATGGTAAGAACAGACAGCACAAGACCAAAACTCTGCATTCCATTCTTCCTGGCTGAGAACTGCTCTGCAGATTCCTACAGTGGGGAGGAAAGAGGTCCAGCTGAAGAGAGGGAAGAATTGTTAGCTGTAACCAACCCCCATCCTTCTCCATGTGCATGACCAAGCCCTCTTCTCCCATAACCCTCTGTGGCTAATGCCTCGCTTTCCACTCTGCTCCCTTGTAAGGACTTCTGGGGATTTTGCAAGGAATTCTATATGTTTGTTTCTCCCTTCCTGAATACAAATGCCATGCAGGATACTGTAAGGTTAACGTCTCAGAGCATGTTGCACAATCAGCATATTGCACTTCCAATACTATACTTACAATTTTGTAATCATTTTCTTTTCTTTTTTGTCAGTCCTGGGGACTGAACTCAGGTCTTTTATTTTTATTGTAATTACTAGAAGGATTACATTATATTCCCAGATAGAAGGTGCATTACTTCACAAACATTGATACCTCTTCTCATGTTTTGGTCTTCAATTCTCTCCCCCCAGCCTCTCCACTCATCTTGTTTCCCTTCTTCCCTATCCTCTACAAGGTAAGATACTATTGTAATCATTTTCTTAATGATTCCCCCCCCTCCACACACACAGAGTTTATATCTTATATCTTCTTTCTGGAACTGAAGCTACATACATTTTCTTCTGGGGACATGTACATTCTCTCAGTCTATGCTGCTTGGAACCGACCATTCCCATCTCTCATGGTAAAAACAAAGTCTAGCCGAGACAGTCAGGTGGATCACTTCACAATCAGACAAATATCCCAAGTCAATCCAGTGACACTTAAACATCAGGCTTCAGTTGAAATAAAGTCCCTGAAAAGAGAGAATGTGACCTCTAGACACTAAGGACTCTTTTCTCATGGACATGGAAAATCTCACCCAAGAAGGAAGACAAACAAGCTAGAAGTGAGTGGAGATCAGTTCTAAATGAATGATTTGTTCACCCCACAGTGAATGAATGACTCCATGCTAGTAATGACGGAGCAGTATTCTCAGCCATGGAACTTTCTTTCCCAGCAAGCAAAACAGAGAACAGCCATGTCCTCAAAAGCTGTTATACTGATGATATGGGACTCGAAAAATAAAGCAAAATAAGAAAATGGAGAAAAACATAGGGGTGACTCATTTTCCTAAGTGCTCAGGATGATATTTTTTGTGATGACTTGATAACGGTTCAAATGTGAAAGTGAGGTGTGTAAACATGTAACCTGGGCAGGTAGGCCAGTAGAGGGTTCAAGGAGGAAGACAATGATATATGGGGCAGAAGCACCCAGGAATGAGATGAAAGAAACAGATGAGAAGAATCGCCCCTCAGAGTAGATGAGATAGCCTGGTGGAAGGATTAAATGTAGCTGTGTTACACAACTTCTGGGGTTTCTCAAAAAGGTATTTGTATGCTAAAATTTGCATTTGAGGGTGGGATATTCCAGCTATAGGATAAAGAACAAAGTATCTTGTAATCAGAATGGATGGTGGTTAAAGCTGTGGGGAAAGAGAAGATGTGGCTTGGAGGTGAGGGAGGCAAAAGGAGGTTGGACTCTGGGAATATATTAGGTTTGCATGATGGATGAGAGTGAAATAAAGTTAATGATGGCTTCTTGGTTTAGAGAAAGGGAGTTATAGGATTAGTGTTACTTTGTTGCCTTTTAAGTATTTGAAACTGAGGGTCACCTTCTGTTTCTTCCTTATCTCTTGTATTATTTGTCTCACTTACCACACGCTCCTATTGTTTTCTTAGTGACAATGCATCATCATTCTTCTCCTTCTCTCCCAACACTCGCCCATCCCTCAATTTTTTTACTTTCGTAGAATATGAATTGAATGTTATAACTGCATTTTCCCACCTTCCAATCATTTGAAAAAATCCTACACATTCTACTTTCTTGGCCCCTCTGATGCCTGTCTTTTCTCATTTGTCCCACAGATCAATGATACCATCTCAGTTTTGCCTACTTCCACATACCTTCCATGGTGCTGTCAGAATGACATTTGGAAGACATAGATCTGAGCGGGCCTTTAACACATTTGTGACTGAGTTTGAGCTCACTGTTCATTGTGATTTGTCTATAAGTGTGAGCATCTCAGTACAACTTTCAGCTGATGTAAAAGGGACTGACACCCAGCACCTCTACTGGAACTCTTCCTTTCTGGAAAGAATTTGCCTATTTGTCAGTTGTCTGAGAACAAAGTGATGGTTCCCCAGTTTTCCCCAGAATCACAAGGGATTATCTTTCATTGCCAAGAGTACAGTGTCACAACACAAATGTTCTTTAAGACGGTGGAGATGAAGTCGGGCAGTCACGTCTGCATATCCAAATCTCGCTAGGCTTGGCTTCCTTTGTCTGACACTGATGCTTCCAAAATGGTGATAAGACAGAGACAGCAAATTCTGGTGGTTTGTGGACAAAGGGAAAAGTGGCATTTTAAGCTCTGCTCCAAATAAATTCAAGTAGTATGTTTCTTTGATGGGTATCATAATTTGCAGAGCATTTGGTATAGCTATTGGTGGTCAATTCAAACTTTTGTCACAATTTCTCCTCATGATAGCTAACAAGAAAGAGAAATGTTGACATTAGCTACCAGCAACAAGAAAGAAAATCAATATTATCTTCTACCCTCTAGAACCAAGATCATTGTTAAAGAGTAAAAATTAGCAAAAAATTAACATTGTAGTCGTTAAGAAAATGGTGGTAATATTTCCCTAACCATACCTTAAATACTAAGCTTGACGTTTTGTTTTTGGTCTCTCCTTAGGTACTTGGGTTCGAACTCAGAGTTAAATACTTGCTGCACTAGTGCTTTACCATTTGAACTACACTTCTAGCTTTCCTTTTGGCTTAGTATGTTGGAAATTGAGTCTTGAACAGTTTGGGGAGGGCAGGGAGTGACCTGATCTTGAACCATCATCCTCTATATCTCAGCCTCATGAGTAGCAAGGATTACAGATAGGAGCCATCATTGCCTGGCTTAGTTTAATTATTTGTCTCTTTATAAGAACTACTCTTATTAGGTCATATATAACCCTATCCTGTTTTCAAAAAGCCAAAGCAAGATTTTACATGTGATTATGTATATACATGGCACACACATATGCTTAGAAAAGTAGTACAAATAACTATGAGTCAATGTGTGTGTGTGTGTGTGTGTGTGTGTGTGTGTGCAGGATCCGTGAGAAATGCTGAGTCAAATATAGACTGTAAGGAGTAAAATCAAATGAATTTTAATTTTCTCATAGATTCTGATTATCCAATGAAATCTATTCACTATTTTATCTCCCAAATCAGTCATGAACACCTGGGGTCAAACCAAGCCTGCTGAATCCTTGGGCTAAAGGTCAGAACATGGCACTATTTTAAGTGAATATTAAAAGGATGAATGACAATGCCTGTGACAGAGGAATTACAATGGCCTTTTGCAGATGCCAAATGTCAGTGTGTCCTCTAGGCTCTGCCTAACATCTGTGCGAGAAAGTGAGCATATCATTTGGAGGAGCAGAGCCAGATCCAGCCCCTGCTACCAAGTGGCATGCCTGAGGAACTACTTTGCCTCGTGACCTTAGCAAGACGATAGAAGCTTCTGAGTATCACAGGGCCTTGGTGCACAGCTAGAAGACTGAACTAATCAATCTCAATGAGATGCTCAAAGAACAGTATTGTAGACAAGATAACAGGGATTCAGGCCAGTTCTTACATCAATCGTATCTCTCATCACATACGTCTTTAATAAATTACTCTCTCAGGCTGGGCACCAATGGCTCATGCTGTAATCCCAGCTACTGAAGAGGCTGAGATCTGAGGATTGTGGTTCAAAGCTAGATGGACAGGGAAGTCCATAAGACTCTTATCTCTAATTAACTACCGCAAAACTGCAGTGGTACTGTGGTAGAATATTACCCTTGAGCAAAAAGAGCTCGAGGATAGAGCCTGAGTCCAAGCCCCATAGCCAACCAATAACTAATAATGTTACTTTCTCAGTTGTGTTTTTGCATCAATAAAGCAGATATTCATCTTGTCAATGATATTTGCTGTCAATTGTGTCATAACTATACTAGATTCTTAATATTCCATGGTAAATAAAGCAGAGAGCAAATCTTTTATCTATACCTCTGCCTTTACATAGGTAATATGTATGTCTCAATCTATGACTAATTGTACAAAATACCAAATATGCTCCTAAAGCAGGATTTTGGCCTTGCCTGGCACGTGCTTATTGACTGGAATTCAGTTCTGCCATCATAGTGATCTACTCATCTGTCACATTTTTACAATAATAACTTATTCAATTTTCTTCTAAAGATATCTTTTGCCACCCCTTCCTCTAAATTTGAATCAATAATATTGAATGATTTGAATTATGAACTCCACCAAATATGTTCAACTCTTAGCCTCGCCTACAGTATCTTTCTAAAAGATATAATCAATTTAAAGTGAGGTTATGTGATATTCAGATTGTTCCTAACCCAGTGATTGGTTATGTGAGATAAGAACACTTCCTAGCTATCCAAACACTATTGACGTATTTAAAAGACAGATCCTCTCAAGGAATATATCATCTGACTAAACAGGTGAAGTTTGGAGTGATGTCTTTAATTCAGGATTGCTAGAAACCAGCAGAGACGGAGAGAATTAAGGACAATTCCTCCCCTGTACAACCTTCAGAGATTCCCTAGACTTAAGATTTCTAACGTCCTGAACCCATCAATAGTAAATTTTTCTTACTTCAAATGCCATTCAGATGTGACAGCTGCTTTTATGGAAGACTTAGGAAACTAAAACAGATAATTTTCCTCTTTCGGCTGCATTGGGCTGCATTTACGTAATACCTCTTCCTTGAGGCCTGGCTCAAATATCCCGCTAGCAGCTCACCACATAATGAACCTATTTGCTGTAGAACCAAGTATCATTTATCTTTTTATGTGCATGTTTCACGAATCTCCATTATTTTTTTTCTTAATGACAACTAAAGGAAAACTAACATTCAGGTACTCCATTCCAAATTATTAAATGCCATATTCACAGTATTAATCCACTACTGGGAGTGCAGGTCTTCAGATGATACTGACAGTGAGAGGAGAAAGAGTGGGACTTCAGGGATTATCACCAGTTTACATCTCCAGGCAATTCACAGGAACAGAGCGACTTCTAGGCTCATTGAATTTGTGACTGGCCTTCTTGCTACCTTTGCCAGATAGTCTTATCAAGAAGACTTATTCATCCTCAAGACACTTTTCAAGAATATTGATCACAGTGTAAACAGCCAGAATACTTTTATGTCTCTATGTGGGTCATGGAGCTTGAACTCCCCCTGGCCGCTGACCTTGAACTCTTCAGCTCAAGGCTACCGCCCTGCCCCTGGGCCTGGGCATTGTCCCAGAGCTCTTCAGCTCAAGGCTAACACCCTACCCTTGAGCCAAGCGCCATTTCCTGTTTTTTGGAGGTTAATTGGAGATAAGAGTCTCAGGTTCTTTTGTGCCCTGGCTGGCTTTGAACCTTGATCCCCAGATCTCAGCCTCCTGAGTAGCTAGGACTGTGTCCAGTCCCAAAATGCTTTTTAATCGTGTGATTATTACACTAATAGTCCTTTGTCACATTCCTCAATAAGCCTGGAGGCTCGTATTTATAAAAAGCACCATCCTTGATATATCACATACACTCCCGCAGTGTCAAATGATTGAGTGTAGGAAATTTACCTTTCCTGATCTAACTGTATATCTCTCTAATTCCTAAAAGCCCGGTTAGGAAGGTACTGGAGATTTACTTCAGAAGAGAGACCAGTTAGAACATCATGTGAATGGAGACAAAGAGGAAGAGTGTCCCCTTGTATCTACACAGACAATAAAGAAAGCTTAACTCTCCATCTTCGTTCATAGTTAGTGATCCTCACCAGGAATACACTATGCTCGCACGATAAGAGGTTGCCAGAAAGTTTATATCTGCCTAGCGACCTGCTTTCCCATGAAGACCACAGTCTTCAAGAGAGAACCAAGAAAGTGACTACTGGTAGAGTGTAGCTTTCACATTCCACAGGGGACAAGATCTTGAAGTGCTAGAAGAATTCACAACCTCTGCTTGTTTCCATCCCCTGCTAAAGAACAGATGGAAAAGAGTCAATGCTGAAAACAACTCAGCCTGTTGGCACGCATCACAGCACACACCTGCTATGAGCAATCTACTGGGTGAATCAATGCCTTCTTCCCAGTTGGGAGCATTGAAGATTGAAGTTAATCCCCTTCCCTCTTGCTCTCATTTCTAAAGGGTCACAACTTTATCCATAGAATAGCTGAAGCTTTAGCAAGATGGCTTGTCTGATTCCCATACTTTCATCATATGCTCTCAATTCATCCATTAGCCTAAGGCTCCGTAAACAAAATCAAATAATGATACCTACAATGATAGCATGGGTTCTCCATCTTACAGGGTCAGTACAATCTGTATTTTTGCTTTGTGATATATATATCCTCAGTACAAACTGTTGAAAGGTTGCTTTGGAACTCTTCCCAGCACATGCTGATATCAATCCACACATTTGCAATGTACACTTCTTGGGCTCTGCTGGAAGAATAATAATATGAGCTAGTATGTTTGGATCATTGCCTGGGAAGAGTGAGCCTCTTCCTAGATTCACCACATCAGACCTTGGTTTGTCGTGCAGAATGAATCTCAGAGGACAAGTGCCTCATTTCCACCATTAGAAACCACCAACTGACTTCCTGTCAGGTAGAACTATGAAAGAGAATTTATTTTGGAGGAAGACCTTAGTGAAATGTTTCCCGTCAAGGAAGGATTTTTGTCTGGTCTCCTTCCACTTATCCTTCCGAGCTCTGTCTACTGACATCTTCCAAGAAACATCTCTTCCCTCTGTGAACTCTCTCCACAGTGTTGCAAACCCCTATTTTTCTGCTTGCTTCAATCAACACTCTTAGTTTACAATCGCCTGCTTGCCTCTCTTGTCCCCATTCTGTTGTTTTGATGACAAATGATACAGGAGCTGTGTCCAGGTCTCCTTCAATCCTCTTATACAAAGCTACTGGTGTTTTAGCTTGGGACTTTCCACTGCATTTTCTCTCGATGAGTCTTCCTGGCCTATGATGCCATTGCCAGCAGGGATAAGGTTATAAGGCAGTTTGACCTTCCAAGTTATCATCAAGCTTGCCTCAAGTCAAGACTCCCGGCTGGGGTCTTGTGCAATTTATGTTCACTTACAATTCTAAATAATACAATCAGGGGACCGAAGACATGATGTCTTGCCCAGGTCCCTTCTCTCATTTCCCTATAAAAGTTTATAAACATAAAATGACTTTTATAAAAAAAAAACACAAAATAGTGCTAAGACATAGCTAGAATGTAACATGCTATTTTTATTTTATTATTGTCATAGGCTTATAATACTAGTAGCTTTTCATGTTCCCAGGAATTTTCAAACCTATTTTCATCTCTATAGCAGTCCAAAACTCAAATGATGGGACTTTTCCAGGTACTGGATGCCCTGTAGAAAACAAATAGTACAGTAACGTTTGCTCTCATGGAACTTAATTTTATGAACTCAAGTAGAGTGTTTAAGCAACCAAATCAGTAAGATAATACCAATAAATTTATACACTATGAGGAAAAATAAAATAGAGCTTGATAAAAAAAATGGTGTCTATTCTTTCATTCTGGAAATTGTGGGAGAATATTTCAACAGATGATTATTTAAGATGAGTTCTATGTGGTAAAGAATCTGGCAAACGGACATCAAGGAAATCATGTCAAAGGCAGAATTTTAACTTGGATCTGTGTAAAATGCACATGTATGAATGTGTTATTATAAACTCTGTAATTCATTTTGCTTTCTTCTCTGTTTTCATGAAAGAAACAAAATGTAAAAGGAATAATAAAATAACAGATCTTTGTACTATTGCTCCTTACAAAGAAAACCTGTCTATTTTGTTTCTTTTATGACTTCATTACTATATTTATCTTTCTTTTGTCTATCCTCCAAAAACATAACCCCTACACTGATTCATTGTTTTTCATTGCTCTCCTTGCCTTCATATTTTTAGAGTATATTTAAGACAGCTTGATCACAATACCATTTGATTACTTTTAAACATTTTCACCTACAACATCATATTATACTTCTCTTGGCATTGCATTTGTGGGATTTTTCCCATGTTGATATATGTATGAAATTTAACATATATGTCTATATATACACACCCAGTAGCCTTTCATCTACTGCCTGTTGATTATTTTCAAAATGTTGACTATTACACATCTAGGACTCTCCTAGTACAGGATTACAATAGCTCAAAGTCTAGGTACATAAGGTCATATAGGATGAGACTAAATGAAAGGATCTCTAGGATAGGGAAACAAGAGCTTTATCTGGTGTGATTATTGTTCTTAATGTACTATGTTATGTCTCTTCTCTTTTGTTGCCCTTTGATTAATCTCATATTATTACTGTATTTGACTTTGTTACCTGGTATATTCGATATGTTTATTTTTTTATTTGAAATAGGGAAGGGGTAAAAACAAGATGGTTGAGAGAGGATGGGGGAGGAAAATGGGGACAAAAACATGAGAAGGGGTATCAACGAGTGAGAAGTAATGCACCTATTACCTGGCAAATGTGACTGTACATGACAGTGACAATTTAAAAAAATGCTATTGTAAAACATTACTTCAGCAAGCATGGTAAATGTATCTGCTCTTCTTCCAGTACTGAGGTTTTGAAGATTGAATTCTAGTTCTGTTGTCTTTCTTGATTGGCTACCACTTGAGCTATGTCTCCCTCCAAATGTTTATTGGATATTCTGGAAATACATTTTTCTGTTAGGACTGATCTTGAACCATGATCCTCCAGATCTCAGGCTGTTAAGTAGCTAAGATTATAGGAATAAGCCACCAGTGTCCAATTATATATATATTATTTGAGAGATGCTCCAAGGCACCAATTACTAATCTTTTCCAAAATGCATGCAATAATTTATTTGGGGCCAGAGGCAATTAATTGATAAGGAAGGTATCTCAGTCCACTGGTAATTTATTAAGGCTTGAGCCATTAACTTTTTTTCTCCTGCTGCTATATGAAGTACTGAGGAATTTATGAAAATTCTCTATACACAAATATGGAATTATAGAATCTACCTTGATTTTTTGCCAGTCGTGGGGATTATAATCAGGACCTGAACACTGTCCTTGAGCTTTCTCAAGGCTAGAGCTCTGCCCCTTGAACCACAGCACTACTTCAGCTTTTTTCTATGGTACCAAGGAATTTAACCCAGGCCTTCGTGCATGCTAGGCAAGCACTCTACCACTAGGCGAAACTCCAAGCCCCTACCTTGTTAGCTTTTGCTTCTCATGCTTTATACATTCACTGATATCTTGAGTTTGCATATATTCTTTGTAAGTTACTTCCTTTATCTCTAGAATGTAATGTGTCTCATCATTTTAGATTTTTGTTAGGCGGGGAAAAGGTATGATGTGGGTGTTTTAAATGAATATTCTGATTTCTATAGGGAGAATACAATGTAAAAATGAAAGGATAATTGATGGATATTGTAAGGGCTGTCGAAAGGAAACTCCACGCAGTTCAGTTGAAGAAGGTTTATTGCTTGAGGAAAGAGCAGACTCCTGCCGCCCAAGATAGAGTTGGGCGAGCAAGAGGGCTTAGGGTGGGAAGAGAGAGATTATATAGGGGGAGGGGTATAGACACAGCGGAAGTGGATGTGATCTCAGAGGATGGGGAAATACCTCAGTGGGGACCTCCCACTGCCCCCAGGCATGCCAGTTGCCAGGGTTACAGGTGCTGGGCCCAGATTTCCAGAGTGCAGTGGGAGAGAGCCAAGGGAAGAAGTCATTTCTTCCAGTTGGACCTGACCTAACAGATATCACTTAGGAGTCTATGCAAACCAGTTAGGAAAGGCAGAATAACAATTTATAATATGATGCCATATCTAAAGATGAAGACAACTTCAAATTTGTGTTATGCTTTGAGTTGTCAGCATTTTATGATGAATAGGGATGCAAGAAAAAGAATATTTTTATTGAGTGACTCACTGGAAGAAAGACAGTGTTTTTGCTTTCTGACATGCATGTGTGTACTCAATACTTTTCATCCTCCTCCAGAGTATCACAGCCTACCCAGTACATAGTCTGTGGTTCCAAACCTTAAGTATTTTCTGGTCCCTGTGACCATATTAGAATATGGAAGGAAATACAGAAATGTTGTAATGGAATACACCAATTTTTTCCTGGTTCTTTCTTGAAATGCTACTTCTGGGAACTCAGACCCATGTAGTGAAGAAAGTTATAAGAGGTTTAGAAGTTTACTTGAAAAGGAATGAAGGTTCCTGGCCCTTAGCTCTAGGTGGATTTAGTACCAACATCTTCTAGCTAGACAAGTGCTTGAGTCACGTTGGAAATTGACCATCCAACCATAACTCCACACATTCTCTTGATGCTTCATGATGCAGTAATGCATTTTTCTTGCCAATATCTCCCCAAGTAGCATGTTGTAAAGTATTTGTAAGAGAGATTTGTCAATAGTTTTTGTTTTAAGTCATCAACTCTGAGGGTTTCTTTTATGCAGAAGTGTACAGTCACAGTACAATCACAATAACTATACGGAAAAATGCCTTGCAATAAGAGCATAGGGTATAAAAAGAGAGCCAATTTGATCTGTATTAACTCTAAAATCTACTTTTGCCATCCTTTGGAGATTTCAGATTAAAAACTAATTATAAATATCTCAAATTCTGGGGAGGTTTCAGAACTGTACATAAAAATTGTAGAACTATTGACTGTAGATGATATTTAAGCACTTAACTCTGAATAATTTTATCAAGCAAGAGCCTGTTGATAAGAAACAAGTATGATACTGTTGATTTTAATGTATAATTAGTGATTTACCACATCATTGAAAGTTCTAGTCATTCAACATTGTAGGACCTCCTGCTAACATTAAATCAACTTGTACACAAGTTAGAGTTACTAGAGTTCTTTTACACATGGGTTTCAATTGAAATAAATTTATATAAAAATGTAGTACTCATGAAGCAATCACTCTCATTTCTATATCGCTATATTTTAATTCAGAATAGTCTCCCTATCTCACTCTGCTCATAAACATCTGTGCTAATTTTGGTTGCAATCTATAGAATGGATTCAATGACCCAGGGATAAACTTCTCTTTTGAATAATGTGAATAAGCCTGGCAGGTGTCCATCAGATAGTTTTCTAGAGCTGAGAAGATTCTTGAAGCTGCAGAAAAAGGAGGCTAAAAGAGCAGAGGCGTCCAGAAAGCATCTTTACTTCCGGCTGATGTGTTTACATTTCTCATGAGTGTTCTACTTAAAGGCATGAAAACCACTGATTTCATTTGAACACCTCTTTCCATCCATAGCTGTGAACTTCAAGTCTACTTGAAAGAAATAAATTACTTTGCAGAAAAGGATACATTTCCTTAGCTCTTCGCTAAGACTGTATCTCTCCCACCTAACAGAAAAATCAGCATTCGGAACTGAAAGCAACAATTGGTTTTAGGTTGCCCTTAGATTTTCAAGAAACCATTTACTTTATCTGCAGATGTGGTAGTGCTGTTGCCGTTTTGGAAGTAAATGTCAACACTGGAAATGGAAAATACACCTTGTCACACTTAAAGTCCTAGAGATTAAGATATCTTCTTTTCAACATTTGCTCAAATCTATAAGCATAGTAAACACCAGATTTGGCAAGTTAATAAGAGCAAAATTAAACATGAATTTTTTTCTTCTAAAGGACATTTATTGAGCACTTGTTATACATTACATTCATCACATATTCTCTCATTAACTGTCAAACTAAGATTGCAATATAAAAGGTATGCATGCTGTTTTTCATATGGAAGACTGGCTTCTTGGTCTAGGAAGTATCTCCACTACACAGCTTCTTATTTCATCTGTTCTGCAGGAAACCTGGAGACTCACATCATCATTTTCTTAGGAAAAAAATCCAAAACACATATACTTGCGAGAGACTGCTCCACATCTGGTGTATATTAGAGCCACGATTCAAACTTAGTTCCTTTTAACTCCAAGGACAATGCTTCATCACTGCTCCCATACCCCGCCAAACATTTCCTTCAAGACTGGTCTCTACAGGAAGGAGCCGTATTCTTCCTTTCCCAGCACTGCTGTTCCATAAGGTAAAATCTTCCACCTTCTCTCAAATATTGAATTACAACCTTCTCATTACTTCTGCCATAATACCCTCCAGAGGAGCAGTTACAGATTTCTGAAGAGCTGTCTCTTCACTTGGTTCTCTCCTGTGCTATCAGTTTGCATGTGGACCCTGAGGAAAGGGCCAGATGGACCAAAGCTCTGCTGCAAGACCTTTAGTCTCATTTGGTGTAACCCTGAGTGTGCTAACTAATGTTAATCAGCAAAAGGAGAGAAGGAAGGTTCGTTTTACTCATAGTCACAAACTGCATATGCTAATATTTCTATATCATAAAACTTTATCCTCCTATTTTATTTTATTTTACTCAGTTTCAGGTCAACATCCAGAGGGAGAAAAGAAATACCCGTTCTAAAGTAAGAACTTGCCCCATGGGTGCTGATTACATTTTTCGAAATGCTTTTCTGTCAGCATCATGTAAAGCCAATAGAAAATTCATTTTAAAGTCTCCAATTCTCCCCCTCCCAGATACATCACAGACTCTAAACACCTTCTATGGAGGAATTATGGATAAGAACCTGGGAGAAGCTAATTGTTTACATTATCCAAGATGTGGCAACCCTGGTGACCCCTTGGTTCCTGTCAGAATTCTAATAATCATAGATTAGTTAAACAAATTAGAAAAATGCAAGCAAGGATCAAGAGAGTATTGAAATATGAAATCTGGGGCTGGGAGTTTGGCCTAGTGGTTAAAGTGCTTGCCTAGCATGCATTAAGACCCAGGTTCAATTCCTCGGTACCACATACATAGAAAAAAGCTGGAAGTGGTGCTGAGGCTCAAGTGGTAGAGCTCTAGTCTTGAGAAAGTCCAAGGATAGTGCTCAAGCCCTGAGCTCAAGCCCAAGACTGGCAAAAAAAAAAGAAATATGAAACCTGTTTTGATCTATGAAGCCTACTGGCTAGGCCTGGAATTGACATGATAGCCTGGACTTTTACTTACTTTGTCATGCTAGCAAGGATGAGTGTGCTGGAAGAAGGCATCAGAGGTGGGGTAAAGCACCTTATCAATGCCACCATCACTCATCTTCATTTCCATGAAATAGTTGATTTCCTTCAAGCCCAACATAATTCCTTCCTAAGGTCCCTGAGCCTGAACGAATGTGCATGACCACTCCATGCAAACATCCATCTGTCAAAAGAGAAGATGAGGAGCAAGTGAAATTAGACCATGGCTCTCTGGTTTCTGCTAAAAGCTGCCAATGAATGAGAGCATCAGCTGCACCATATTGGGCTAGTCAGCCATCTCATCCTTAAATGAACACTCTATACCCAGGCTCTGAGGCACATCCTGTGAATAGAGATGACTCAGCCTCAACAGGTGCCTGATGGCTCTGCCAACCAACCGCCTGTTCCAGTGGAGTGAGCAGCAGCACATTTTTCCATGGCATGCAAACACTGATAAATAGCAGACTTGTGTCTCCTCACAGAGGGCAGGGATTGGGTTGCGGGCAGGTGTGGAGGGCAGATCCCAGTGTCTACATTCATGTTCTCCATCCCAGTAGGTTGTACTGCCAACTAGCACATAACAGAATTTCTGGTTTCTACTTGGTAGTTCTCTTCTATTGAAACCTTGAACCCACATCCAGTGTCAGTAATATCTTACAAAGAGTCCAGATTTTAACTTTCCAAGATAATTCCATATTCATCACCCTATTGCCAGACTTTCGTTCTACA
The DNA here is from genome assembly GCF_031878675.1 of Megascapheus bottae. Lineage (NCBI taxonomy): Eukaryota > Metazoa > Chordata > Mammalia > Rodentia > Geomyidae > Megascapheus > Megascapheus bottae. Next base: position 59,318,530 of record NC_143517.1, read on the forward strand.
CAACTATTGATGTTATGATCACACAGAGAAGTAGATTGAAGCTTAGAAAAAGTGAATTCTCAGAGTCACACTCAAGAAGGAGCATGGCAGACTCCACGTTTATTAATTATTAATGCCGTGTTTCTTATAGCATTCTGTATCATGGAAGTATATATACTTTACATTTAATGCTCCAAAAGTCCTGGGAGAAGAATGAATCACATTGTTCTGAATTAGATTGAATTGGAACAGAGTAACTTTATTCTTTTAGCTGTTTCCAGTCCCTGATTTTTTCCTTTACATATTCCTTCAATTTAGTTAAAGAAAGAGGGATGTAGACAGGCTTACAAATGTGATCCAATTTTCTATTTATTATTGATATTCATTTCATAGTTGCTACTTTGGAAATCCTTTCGTTACCTGCCAGCAAGGTCATTCTTGCTCTTATGATCCCGTGGCTATTCCTCAAACCTACCTACAAGAAGACATTTTTGTTTCTTGTTTGTGATTGTTAGGAAGTCAAGGACTGTTTCCATATCCATAAGAGAATGGAAAGTGAAAAGAACAGGATGCTCTTTCTTATAGGTATTTCCTGGGATTTACCCCTAGTTTATCTTACACCCTATTTAGCAGCATGTATGCACATGAATACAACTATCTGTAGAGAAGACTTAGACATAAAGTACACAATTTGGAAACCACAGGCTAAGCTAAAGTTGAGGCACTGTGTAATGACGATATTCAGGAAGACTGAATTTTGATAAACCAATGATAACCACGGCATCCACTCTCTGCTAGCATGTGCGAAATAATGTAGAAAATTTAACGCTGGAAAGCAAACACAAGAAATAGTGAAAATTATTTCAAAAAAAGTAAGAAGAGTAAAGCTAAATTGTACTAAGTAATTCCAAATAATGTGACCCTAACGTAAATATTATTTTATTTTTTATTAAATAATTTATTAACATTGATTTTTATATCATATTTCAAATGATGTGTTTAACAAACAAGTATTCAATATTTTATGGGATTTTACTCTTTTGCTATCTACAAAGGTCCCGTAGGACAACTAGCTACCATAGTAATTTTGGAAACAAGAAAATTAATATAAGCAAGTTCATTCCTAAGTTTTTAAAACAAGAAAATCACAGAGCTGAGATCTATACTTATGTCATCATACATGAAATCTCCTGATATAATCATTCACTGGTCCTCAAACTGCACATTTTTGCTTCTCACTGGAGAAGTACAATAGGATTCTCATTTTATGGGTATCTTGATAGGAGAAGGGGTAAATTTATTTGGGCTTAGACAACTAGCGGAGGACTGGATCCAGTGCTTTATATTCTGTCTTGAAACATGTAGATTCATGTGTTAATAACCTTAACACCAGTTGACAAAATAATCTCAATGAGTAAGAGAGGGAAAATGTCCCCACAGAGTCCTTCATTTGGTCATTTCTCAGAATGATGGTAGCTTTCATTACTTTCATTGTATTTGAGCAGAGTTCAATCAGAGGATCAATAGGCTGCAGACGTGACTGCAACAGATCAATTGTTTTTATTTGATTGATTATTTAATGGCAGAGTCATGAATAGTTTGCTTGATTCACCCTGTGAAGTCAGGCAAAGAGAGATTCATGTAGAATGCCTATGCTTTAATACTGTGGCTCTCAGTGATAATTAAAAAGAGACATAAAAAATCTCTGAATTTCTTTCTAATGAATGGATAAAATTCCATTTTGTATATACCTCACACTTTCTTGATGCATTTGTATGTTGATGAGCATCTGGATTTATTCCATACCTTGGCTATGATGCAGGGTGCTGCAATAAACATGGCCGTGCTGGTGGCTTTCCTGTATCTTGGTTTATAAACTTTTGGGTAAAAACATGGAGTGAAATTGCTATATCACAGTGTAGTTCTATGTTAAATTTTTTTTGAGGAACCTCCCCACTGCGTGAGTGTTGAGCAAGTTTACATTCCCACTGAATGGCAAAGAAATGGAAAGACATGGAAAAATTATGCTAAAATGAAGTTATTAAGGCCCAGAGAGACAGAGTTGCATGTTTTACCTTATATGTATAAGACAGATTTGTCTTAAGTACTTGTAAGTAAATACATTGGGTGATATGCAAGGGTATACAAATGTTATTACCTGAAATACAGCAGATTTAAGGAAGAACACAAATAATGTAATTCCTTAGAAAGGTAAAGTTGAAATTCAGCAAAATAAAATACCAGGAAATAGAGGACTAGAAAGAAGTAGAGTGGAGTCAAAGGAAAAAGGTAAGACAAATGAACAGGAGAAGAGGAAAAATGCAGTCAAAATATTTTTTTTCCTGACGGAAGCATAATATTTCCTTGATCTAGTCATCTATTAGGGGCATCTGGGTTGATTCCATATCTTAGCTGTCGTACACAAGGCTACAATGAACATGGTTTGCTGGTGGCTTTAGTGAGGCCTGGTTTGTGGTCATTTGGATAAATTTCCAGGAGTGGGATTGCTCGATCATAAGGAAGCTTTATGTTTCGTCTTTTAAGGAACTGCCATACCACTTTCCAGAGTAGCTGAACTAGTTTACTTTCCCACCAGCAGTGTAGCAGCAGTCCCTTTTGACCATGTCCCTGGCAGCATCTATTAGTTGGTGTTAGTTTTCTTGGTAATGGCCATTCTGACTGTAGTGATGCAGAATCTCTGTTGTCTTGATTTCAATGATTATATGCCTATGACCCTATAAAATGATGATGATTATCAAAATGATCTCCAAGAAATGGAAACGACAGAGTTAAAAATTATACTGTTTAGGGTTTTTTTCTTTCTTTTCTTTTTCTTTTTTTTTTGTTTATTCCCTCTTGTCTCTGCATTTGATTTCTCTATACTTTGTTGTGTATCTGATATGGGGAGGAAAAGGGGAAGCACAGAAATGTTGGGACAAAGGGTGAATGAATTCAGCAATGATATTCATTGCACATTGTGTTGGAAATGAACTATACAACTTGGGGGTGAGGGGAGATGGAAGGGGAAAACTAGAAGAGAATGAGGGAGTGGGTGACATTGTTCTCATTACCTGAGCTATAAAACTGTGTACAGCACCTTTATAATAAACAGTTTTAAGTACAAAAAATAATCCCATGTCCATCCTATAAAATTAAGAAGACAAGAGAAGGGAGACTAGGGCAGGGATGGGTGAGAATGTTGAAAAGGGGGAGATTGATCAAGATATTTTATATTCATAAGCTGCTTTGTTAATTGGTAACTCCTTTAAATAGCTACTTCTAGATGATAAAATAAGGAGTCTGAATTTGTGGCAGGAAAGAGTATGAGAAGTTTGGAAAGGTAACCTAGAAAAACAGAACTTCAACACTAAATTGGCTATTGAGTTTCCATTATTTCTAGGTTTTACCTCGTATTAAACATGATGATAGTGTGATAATATCTTGTACCTTTGATGTAGGAAAGATATTAAGATGATGAGAAACACTGATAACATCAAATTTAGCTTTGCTATTTAGTGACAATAAACGCAAATGATCTGACCTAGACATGGGAGAAACTCAGTAAGTCAAATCACACACATGTTCATGCTTTCTTTCTAGGATGTGCACAAAAGTGTTTCTTAATTAGTTAGGGCGTTTTGCTAAGTGGTCATCTGTACAAGTGAATAAAATAATAATGATGGATATTGGATTAATGATGTATATTGGATTTTGTTGTTTCATTGAATTATCACACAATTTTATATCAGTAACTACTTATTTGCCAGATAAATGAAGAGGCTTTTGAAATGTTGCCAATCTTCTTAACTTATACAATTTACACAGTTTTCAAGGTCACTTGAGGATAAGCGTAGTGTTTCTTTATGGAGGTCTTAGGGAAGACAATTCTGCATGGAAATTGAGGAACAATATTGAATTGGAGATACTAATACAAGCAAAATGATGAATATAAGTACAAAGACAGCAGTATATCTTCAAGCTGTTCTGTATATGAAAATTTCTTTAATTTGTATCTTTAAATTATGCATGTGATTTTTTGCTACATGGATACAGCAATGGATATATTATAGAAGGTAAATGTTTGGCTAACAAATGTTTCCACACAGAATATTGGCAACACTATTTATGTATTTGTAATGTACTGATTATAAATTCATCTAGCCATTTTGTTATAGGACTAACAAAAAGCCATCTTAGTCATGCAATCTAGTTTTTCTCCCATTCTTAGCACTGTTTTAGTGTCTGTGCCTTTGATTGATCTAGTTCTCTTGACACTCGTGTGTTAGGTCTTCTCCCATGTAGATGAGATTTCAACTCTGATTTTAAAAAAGCTTCCAAGAATAATCTCCAGTGTTGTTGCCATTCAAAATGTTGATGATAATTGTCAGCATGCTAGCCAGGTGTGGTGTTGTGATATTATAATCGAGTTACTTGGAAGGCTTAGATAGTGGAATCACCTGAGCCAAAGAGTTCAGGATCAGCCTGCTCAATGGTGTGCTCTCCTGGCCTCTTCCCCCAAATTAAAAGTGTTAAAATTGTTATTTCGAATCACCTGTTTCTGTACAAAAGGCCCCCCCCCCCAGCAGCAAGAATGGGTACTTGGAAAGGTTCTGGACACGAGAGGAGTGGGGTCTAGCTGGAGGAAGGAAGCCTCTGTGGTCATGGAGTCATGAAAGGATGAATCTTGTCTTGGACCCATTTCTGTCGTTCTCTCAGTTTCCTTACCACCATGGGGTGAAGAGCCACCTCTGCCACATCCTCCCACTGCCACAGACTTCCTACCCAAGAACAAGGGGACAGGCCAACCACGGCTGAGACTGCTAACACGATAAGCAGAATAAATCCTTCCTGCTTTTAAGTTGTTTATGCCAGGCATTCTGTCATAATAGTGAGATTACTCAAGTAATCTATAGTCATCAAACAATCATGAAAATAAACAGGAGCACAATGACAACACACACACACACATAGCGAGTTCTATCAAAAAATCATCATAGCTAGCTTATCCAAAATCGCATGCATTCATTACTCTCTACTTATTGACTGCTTATTATTTCTAAGTGAATTAGTAACCTCAGCATTACTGATATTTTGGCCCAGATAAATGTCATGAGGGCTGTCTTGTGTATCTGAAGGATATTTAACAATGTCACTGTTTTTCTACTAGCTGAAACAACCAAAAAGGTCTCTAGACATTGCCTGAAGCTAAATCCTACTCATTAAGGACCATTATGTCCAAGTGCATCAAATATACCATTTCCTAGTGGAACCCACAGGTAGCCATTATTTTTACATCAGTTTTACAGCCAAGAAAATTGGTGACAGGGAGCTGGATACCTTGAACTAATTCCTTGAGTAATTGAATAAAAAATAGAAATTTAAATACAACCACCGTTGCCTCCAAATCACTCTCTTTTGCCTTCTTCTCTCCCTCCCTACATCCCTCTCTTCCTCTCTCCCTCTCTCTCTGGCTCCCTTCTTTTCCTTCCTCCCTTCTTTCTTTCCTTCCTCTCTTATTTTCTTTGTCCTTTTCCCTCTATACCTTCTTCCTCTCTCTCATTCTTTCTCTAGTTGAACATGTATGTTACTTCTCACTTTCAAAGATTACAGAAAACACCCCAAAGAGGATGCTTCTACAGTTTGTTCTGCGTTCTGCTCTATTAATTAACATTTCAGCAAAGAATTCAACATTTCTAATGAGATATCTCTAAGAGGGAAAGGTGGCAATACTAACATATCAAGACAGATGTCAGCCAGGAACTAGGATAATCTCAGAAAATTTGGTTGTATTTTTATCCAAGTTTTCTCTAGCTTTTCCAAAATTAGCACATATTTGCAAGATTGTTTTAAAATGTTATTTAGATTTATTTCTTTTCTCCAAGGAGAACAGAAAGTTTTCCACAAATTCATCAAGATTTTCCCAGGAAATAGAAAAACTTCTGCCCAAATAAGGAGGGTGGGAACAAGCTATAATGTGCAGACTCCAGGCTCATTGCTAATCTTATAATTGAACACAATACTTCCTCTAGAAGTACAAAGGGTTTTGCTTGGTTTGGTTTTGTTTTCTCTCTAGGATTGGCTAATTTTATATATGCTATTTGCCATTTTTCATTTCCTCAGTTTTTCATAGTCATTTATTCTAATCAATAATGTTTGAACTCAATAAGTATATAGCCTATGCCAGGTAACATGCCAGGTACTGAAAAAGAAATAACAAATATACACAAGTTCATCAGGTCTTAGTAGTCTGTGTATAATATAGAGAGTTTCAAACCCAAAGTCATAACGTTTTCTGCTCATACAGCAGTCTAGTCACAGCTCAGTCCCTTGAGTGCACATGACACCATTTTCCAGGGTCTGGGTGAGTCATCTCTCTCTGCTGCTTCCGGCATCATCCACCTGAAGGATCACATTTCTTCATTCAAAGTCCAGGTCAAGCTATTTCTGTCTTTTAAAGGCTACATTTCCCCACTCTGTTTTTTTTTTTTTACAATGCAAACAGTAAGGCACATTCTATCCACTTCCGAAATCATTTTCTTGTCAGTCTTGAGAACCAGCATTACACTAATCTCCATCCTTTTGTCATAGGAGTCTAGTACAGTGGCTAGTTTATTGGAATGACTCAAGGAAAGCCTTACTGAATGCATGAGGGTAGAAGTAGGCAATGTGAGGACATTCTTTTCCTTGTTTACATAACGCCTCTGTTTTTCTCCCCAAAGGACAGGAAGCAAGGATAATCTATTTTGGATCAATACTAAAATAAATTGCTGGACAGTGGGGATTTATTTCGTGCTTCTCATCCTAGCACGGAACTAAATCTACAGCAGCACCCTAGAAAACATAAAAGAAGGTGCCACCTGACTGAAAACATACCCTGGGGATTTAGGATGGACATGAATGCTCCTTGTTGGTTACCAGATAGGATCTGGACAGCTTTGAGCTTCCAAAAGATTATTTGAAGAAATTCATAAGAAGCCAAGGAATTTCAGATGGTTACAAGTAAAACAAAAACAAACAAAAACAAACAAAAAATCCCAAGAACGAACATGTTACTTATTTGTTTTGCCTCCATTAATCGGGAGGCAAATGTCTCAGAGTCTAATATAGAGGAAGTCCCTATTGAATGGTTGTCCTGTTGCAGGATAGGCTCCCTTTTTCTGCAAGTGCTGTCTATAGCTATACAAGAACAATGGCAGGAGCTTTTCTGGCTTCATTAGAAGATTTTCGGAGAGAAGGGTCTTATCTGCAGTTATCTCAGTCTTCTGAGAAGTGTCATAATTCCACTGACAGGCTGGAGGCAGTTCATAGTGACATGCAGGTGCCAGTTACTAAATATCAAGGAATTTTGTGAACCACTTGTAAAACCTTGGCAGCTTGAAACTGGTCAAGTGTAGAGAATTCACATGATAGAAACTTTCCAATTAAAAATTAAAAAAAAAAAAGCAGGCTGTCCCATCTGCCTCACAGAGATCCCATTTTCATTCTGGCTATTGTCCCCTTCTGAGGTGCAGGATCTAGCTTTAGTTTCCAAATAGCTATCTACTAGATTCGGGACAGTATTAGCTCCACCTAAAGTGGCCAAAAGCTCAGGGAAAGAGAAAGAAAATTATCTCTAAAATTGAATTAGGTAAATGCTTCCCCAAGGTATGTGGCTAAGGAACTAGCATTTACATTTAATACGCTTAGGAATTATTGCAGAGCTAGGAGATCTAGTTTCCACAATCAGGACAAAATAATTCACTTGATGCAGTGGCTGGCTGTGATTATAAACAAGGTAATGAATATAAGATGATAGCCATTTCTTGAATACATACCATATAAGCATAGATGAATGCAATATTTCTTCATTTTATTTTGTTATCTTTAAGTAGTTGTATAAAGAAGCTGCCATTAAACAAAGCAGTTTATGAATGCAATGTATTCTTTTGATCATTCTTTCCTTTTCCTCTCAAGCCCATCCCTTCCCTCAATTTTCCTAACTTTATAGGATATTCATTGAGTTCTATGACTGATTTCAAGCATATTATTTCAAAACTAATTTCACAACTACAAAAATGCTTTCACTTTTCAAAGCCATTATAGATAGATAGATAGATAGATAGATAGATAGATAGATAGATAGATAGCTGGGTGCCAGTGGTCACACCGGTAATCCTAGCTACTCAGGAGGCTAAGATCTGAGGATCATAGTTCAAAACCAGCTCTGGCACAAAATGTCTGTGAGATGCTCATCTCCAACTAGCCACCAGAAAACTAAAGTGGCCCTATGGCTCAAGGGCAGGGTGGCATCCTTGACAGAAGAGCTCAGAGATAACACCCAGGCCCAGAGTTCAAGTCTCATGAGCAACAGAAATGAAATATATATGTATATATGTACATATAAAGAAATGCATTTATATTTACATTTCAGTTGCTCTAAAAGAGAGGTGATTTTTTTGTCCCATATTTCACTGGTAATCATGATTTAAATGAATATTGTTCTCTTTTGCTGACAAGGCAGAAACTCAAATGGCTAAATTCTGTCTCTCTGGGGCATGGTATTTTGTTTCAGGGTACTTTCGTGGGACAATGGCTTGAGCATTCTCTAGAATGGTTAGGATTGTCTTTGTTGACTGAGTTTGTTAACAATGAATTCACAATTGGCCTCTGCTAATGTGAATATAAACCCTTCTTAGACATTAATGATTCCAGATAGCCTGCTCATAAGAACATTAAGAAGAAGATCTGATTACGGAGGCATGTACTCTGTATCTACAGGCAAATCACTCATACTGCTTTGGAGTAATTGAATGTTAAGGACTATAAACATTATACTCTTTTAGGCAGATGGTTTTCCTCCATAGTTCTCTTGAGCAATAAGCAAAACAAAACAGAGCAAAGAAAATAAAACTAAACATCTAACCATTACTCAACACGATATGGTTCTTATTGATGTGCCAGATCCACTGCGAAGCAGTTCACACATTTTTTCTTGGTCATATTGTGGTAGCTCAGAAATATTATTAGTTTTCCTTACAAATGAAGAAAACTTGAGGCTTCACAATTTAGCAGGAGACTCTTCAAAGCTAGGAAATGTTTATCAAAATCAATGGAAAAAAAAGAGTAAAGAAAATAACATCTTATTAGATGTTGATGCTTTGAAGCATCTTATAGTGGTGATGTCTTAATGTTTAGAGCTGCTCAGGAAATAGATATACATATCTCACAGGTGAAAAATCATAGGATTAGAGAGATTAAGTCCACCAAGGTCATCAATCTCAAGAGTGATGAAGATGAGACTTAAACCTTCTGAGTTTAACAAGGCTGTCTGCCAGTTATATACAAAGCTGAATGCATGGACAAGTAGTTATCTCTACACTTTTTTGCCAGTCCTGGGCTTAAGCTCAGGGTCTAAGTACTGTCCTTGGACTTTCTCAAGGCTAGAGCTCTACCACTGGGGCCTCAGGACTACTTCCAGATTTTTTCTAGATGCTTTCTATAATGTACATTGAAGTCAGCTACTTCATTAGCAGTCATACTGGATGATCTACAAATTTCACCCCAATCGGTACACTTTTATCACATAGAGTCTGGATTCTCCACCTCTTTCAGTGACAGGAAGTAGACTATATCCCATCCTATCTCTGCACCATTCATTCACTAAGGCAAAATCTCCCAAATTCTGGACAATGTCCTTGTATTTTCAGAAGATCTTAAGATACTACAAGGATTTAAACTGTGTCCACAGCCCTCCTGCCATTTATCTTTTCCTTAATCAAGGACATATGTCTATGACTTTAATGGGGCCACAAGGACTCCATGAGCTACTGGGATGAGAGAAAATCAGTGCTTGGATAGTCTAAGAAAAATGGGGACAGAGGGACTGTGAAATGTTAATTGAAATAAAACATGTGCCCAAGGACATAGGGTCACACACATGGGAGCATCAATAAATAGAGGTTTTGTCCTGGGGTGTTTTATAGTCTGTGTCCTCACAGGCTGTAATCACCAGGGTGCTCAGAAAGAGCCCAGGCATCACTGACATGTATCCCTTCCAGAAAGATCTCAGTCATCACTGACATGCTGACATGGAACAATCTGTCTATCGATGTCACTTAATTCTCTTGCAATGCGCCCTGCTAGGGGGAAGACTTCCTTTAGAAATGAAGCAGTCCTCTGAAAGAAACACTGAGAAGTCAGGAGTGCCAATGATACAGATTTAAGGGAGATCCTGCTCCTCCAGCTACAGATCTGAAAATCTGGACAACATGAAGCTCTGAACAAAGGAAACCAGCAATGTAGGCATTTGCTCGATAACTGAGTAACCAATACCTCATGAGTGCATCATGGCTCAGACATTAGAAAGAACTCATATATATATATATATATATATATATATATGTGTGTGTGTGTGTGTGTATAAACACACATATATATGTATTCACACATATACATATATATGTACACATTTTTTTCTCTTCATTTGTACACTGCTTGCCTATTACATGAAATAAACATGATTAGAAGACCAGGTTTCTGGTTATGCTCTTAACTTTGAGGGGATGAGAGGGCTGCTATCCCATGAATACGGATGAGAAAACTCTGCTGGTGATGATGAACTTCCGTGGAGCCAATTTCCAGGATCCCCACTTTCCTCTGTGAGGTTGGCCGCCACTCTCTCCCTCCAGGCTTCTTGCTTGGAGTATGATGATGACACAAATGCCTCCTAACACATCTCCCTGCCTCTGGTTTTACTTCTTCGTCTCTTAGCAGCAATGTTCGCTTGAATCCAACAAGATGTCTATGAAACAAATATAAATTTGGATTGCATCTCAACTCCTCTGGAAATTCTTCAGTGGTTTCTCCTTATCTGCAGCATCGAAAACAATCTGAGTAAGCTAACTGGTGTTCATAACATGGCTGTTTGCCACCTTTTCCCTTCATTTACTACTAAATGAACACTCACAAAAGGCCCCCTGGGATGGCTCAGGACTGGGTCCTGTCCTCCAGGATTTTTAGTCTGGAAAGGAGTTTCCCATATCCCGGGTTTTATGTTCTTGCTATCAAGAGGTTCTCACTGTCCCCTACCACATCCCTTTCATTCCAAACCTCGGGTCTGTATATTATTATCACTCCCCAGAATGCCTGCTACATAAGCCCTATCTTTACACCAAAACCACCAGCCCACTCTAACGTTCCACTGAATGATCTCTCCTAGAAGACAGATTCAAGCTGTTAACTCCTTCACTCTGACAAGGCTTCGACAACCCTCTAGGGGTGAGTTTGTTCCACTTTCTTTACCCTAATTAGAGCATGCATCACCTTGCATTATAATTATGTGTGCCAGCGCCTGCATTTCCAAAGTCACTGTGATCACATTAACAGGATGTGGGGGGAAATTTCTTCGTTCCTAGTGCCTTGCACTCGATAAGGTAGCCATTGTGAACTTAATTCCTTAACAACCCAGCTAGCCCTGGGATGGGGAGCCAGGCACTATACTTACTACACTTTATGCAAACTGGACTCCCTCTCTTCATTTCTCCTCACTCTGCTCCCGCTGATATAATGCTTGAAGTTACATTTAGGAAGACTCTGTGGCCATGTGTCATTCCTCATTCCGAGTCTTCTAGACGATAACGGCTTGTAGCCATGACTGTGAGTACACAACTACTATCCTTTGTAGTAGTGTACACATATTCCTCCTTTTTGAAAAAGTTATTACAGTTAGGAAACAGTCAGTTATTTGTATTAGCTTCAATATCTTTCACAGCATATTGAAGATATCCTAAAGCAGGAACCATGGTTTTTACATGTCTATTTTCTATCCATAAACGTTATCTTTTGTGTAGTTGTTGTTCAATAAATATATGAGAGTAGAAGCAGTGCACCATTCATCGAATGTATAATGTGTTCAAAGTCATAAGTACTTTCCATCTATCTATATGTTGTCATTTAATATCTAAAATCCCCCTGTGAAGTAATTATACTCACCTTACAGCTGAGAAATCAAAGCTTAGGAAGTTTCCTTTCCGGTCCCATTTCTGGTAAAGAATACAGTGGGATTTCAAAATAGATCAGGCAACAGAAAACTTTTATACCCCGAAATTCTGTACTGTGCTTAAGAGGCCAGTAACGTCATACATGGAAAATAATTACAGATAAGATTCAGCACAATTGGCCTCTCAGTGAGAGGGAACAAAGCCCATAAATCATGACTCTGTAACACTTCCATGTATATGACACATTTTATAGGCCACTGCCTATGAATCCAGGTAGGAATCAGCTGACTCTAGGTATATTAGACCAAGGACAGTTTCTGAAAATGTGATATTTCAAAGTGAAGCAGGAGGGCCCCACAAAAACCAGGAGGAATTTGTAAGCTGACATCCAGGCCTGATATAATAATAACATCAATTCATTCATTTGATTACCATGTATGACAAAGACTTTTAGAAGAAATAGAGTGTAGGCACAAACGTGTGTGCATCTGTACAAACACTGAAGAGTACTATGGGGGGAGGGGAACATGTTTTCTGTGTTATTTATTGAAACTACAAAAGAGAAGCCAGATCAGAATAGCTTTAGGTTTAAAGATGTGCTTCCTCGTGCGTTTAGGACAGGAAAGCATGAGCACAGATGTGAGTACATTCTTTAACTTCCTGCACAAACCCACATTATTCCATCCCAAGCTCTACAATCTGTGCATGTTCAGAATAGTCTCATCCCTATTCAAACTTCGCTAAAGACGTAAATGCTTATATAGCCGCACATTCATGACTTAGACAGATTCGCTCACCAGTCGTAATCATACATAGACATAACCCAGTTTAGATTGGATTCATAGATTCTTCACACATTAGGATGCATTTACACACAAATACCAACTTCAAAAGCATCATGTCACACGCATCCATGCACACTACTTCATAACTCCTCCACGCATAACCACACAGAGGAATTTATGTTCATGTTCACACAAAGCAACACTCGCAGAGCAGAACGTGGCACTACAGAGAAACTCACTGAGCTGTATGTGTGCTTACATTCTCACATTCATGCAAGAAATAATATGAATCACCACACAGTCATTGATACTTAGGCAAATACATATACAAACTCATTCTCGTGTACATAGGGCTGGCCTTTTGCCTTCTGTGTTATTCCCACTTTTAGAAACCTTTTCATGGATGCTAATATGTCAATATATTCAGTCACCCTAAAGGAATATTTGTAGATGCATGTTTCTACATTATATACTGCTCTTTCACATACACTCATACATGCATTCACATAAATTCAAATTAGCCATGGACACATTTCTTGAGATTTCCATAGTGATAAGGCAGAGCATAAGGACAAGCTTCAAGGAAAAATGTAAGTAAATAAAGTTCTGTCATAGATATATTTTAACTCTCTGTTGGTTATGTCCATGGATAGTAACATACATGTATTTTCTATCTATGTTCACTCCATTGAATTCACATTCATGAGATTCACAGCAAGCAACAGCACCAAAACGCTTGGTCAAAGAATCCCTCTTATAACTTACATGGCCCCAAATACCAAAATGAGCCAGTAGGCCTACTTTATTGTTGTAGTTGTTCAAGATGACTTCAAGGAAAATAGGGGCTATACATGGAGTCCACTTACACATCCCTGCCAGTGAGGCCCCAGAATGAAAAGGTTCAAGAGGAAACTGACCATGCAGGAATGTTTTTCTACTTAGCCAAAAAGATCCGGCTCCTTTGAACACAGTCTTTCTGCTGAGATGTCCTAATGCATTCCACATTTGACCATTAAATCCTAATTGGAGGCCTGCTGGGGAAAGTATGGGGGCCTGGCCTGGCAGAATTTCCTGGTTCACATCCCTGCAAGACCCAGCCTGGACCCTGCCCTTGTATGACCTGCCCTTTTGAACTCTTAATCCCACTACTGGTCACAAAGAATTAGGAGCTCAATTTACTCTTGAAACCACAAGAATGTCCCCTTTGGTCTTCCTTCTCTCATCTGCCACCTCCTCTGCCCCTTGTCCCTCACCCATCCCCCATGCCTTGTTACACACACATACACACCATGTTATTCTTTCCTTTCCTGCTCCTCCCTAAGAAAGCAGGGTATATTGAAAGTCTCTGAGACTCTTAAGATAAAACGTTTGTCCTTCATAAATGCCAGTACATATATTTGATGAAATTCATGACCTTTCTTCCATTCATCTGCCATATTTCTGAGAAATTATAACCCCGACCTGTCAGCCTAACCAGGTCAGATTTTTATATATACAGTATACCCTGTGAGAGACTCACCCTTCCTCTGCAAGCCAGTGACTCTACCATATCAGTTTCTGGGCATATTCCACCAGGTAGTAAGAAGTTGTCAGAAAGATAAGGGCAAAAAAGTTTTGAAAAATAATCATTTTGTGAGGCCATCTAGGATTTACAGTTAACATCATCCCCAATTCTTGCTAGCAGTGCTACATTGTATGAGCCATGGAGTACCCTGTTTTGTAGCATCTGGGCAGTGGCAACATTAAGGCCTAGCTTGTGAAAGGGTATCAATGTATGTGAATTAATGCACCTTCTATCTGGCAAATATCATGTAACCCTTTTACTAATTACAATAAAAAAAAGAAAAAAAATAAAAAAGAAAAAATAAAAATCAGATATATGAACTTAAGTGAAAGTCTTTTGAAAAATTTAAATGTTAAGTCAGCATCATTAGCATCAAATGGATAAAGAGATTTTTTTCATCGATGGGAACTTCAAAGCAGACTGAAAAATAAAGAATCTCTGAAATCTAGTGAGAGTCACATATCCTGGGCACTGGCTACAGTGCCCAGTGTCTGGAAGTCAGATTCCAATTCTAGCTAGGAGACAATTGCCTAATGGTCAGAATTATAGGGAGAAAGCAGGAAAAGAAGTGAAGACAGTGACTTCTCCACCCTAGAAAGTATTTACCTATTACCTACTGAGACAGTGGGTTTCCCTCTTCCTGCTCTCTGCCGTAGTAGAAAGCAAATCCCATCCTTTCACCAGTGAACCCTCCTTGAGCCTAAGTTCTCACTACTAACAGAGACAATTCATAGAGGGTTATGACATAAATTAATACTCAATTTCACTAAGTGGACATTTTATTAAATGCTCACTCTGAACTCTGAAATCACTGTTTTTTATTTTAAATGTAACAGTGGGTCCTGCATTAGACTCCTACTTTCAAAGCTTTGTTATACCTCTCACTGCCTTAGCAACTTAAATAAAATTCAAGTCTTTACTTTCCTGTCCTTAATAAGGGAAGGCCTAATTTGTAAGATCACAGTGGAAGTTAAGGAAATAGTCCATATAATGTAAGTAGCCACGTCTTAGATACAGAGAAAGCTTTGGTCATTAATATAATGATGGAGTTCCTCCTGACGCTTTGAAACTGAGTTTGACTTGATTCATAATACACTTAGAACCAATGTTTTACTAGAATTAAGTTGATGCCTGGCATCTGTGATCAGTGAATGTCGACCCAGCAGTAGATACCTCTGCCAGAGAACACTATTTCTTAGATTTCACTTCCTCAACCTTTGTATTGTCTTGGAGACCTTGCTGTATCCATTTCACTGGAACAAGATGCTAATTCTTTTGTGTAGATTCACAAGGGCTCCTCCATTTTCAGACATTCCTAGACTGTAAACTTTTAACTAATTCATACTATCAGCGGCTTTACATCGCAATACTCATGTCATAATTATGAAATGAAATGGAAAGACTTTCTAAAAACTGTCAGGAATGAGCTAGTGACATAACACAACAAAAATGGGAGGTGAGAGAAGGCTTCTGGCAGGTTGCTGGTATGGTCATACAATGATGAATAAATCCCAAGGCTTCTCTCTTGTGCTCAAAAACATGTTCTCAGAATGTATAATAGTAAATAATTCATTATTGTTTTTCTTTTTGTTAAAGTTAGAAGTGTGAGGTAGCTTTCATTGTGACATTTGCATATATATACATAATGTACTCCATTAATACACCCCCTTTATCACTTTCCCTTTTTTCCCCACTTTCACTTCTTAAGACAATTTCAACAGTTTCCATCATTCTATTTTTAATATATACCTATAAAATACTTCATCGGTGGCAGGTGCTGGCTGTTCACACCTAGCTACTCAGGAAGATGGAGATCTGGGAATCAGGGTTTGAAGTTATCTCAGGTAGATAAATTCTTAAAAATCTTCTCTTCAGTTAACCAGGAGAGGGGGCGAAGCCAGAAATCAAGTCCTGACTCAAGTGGTAGAGTACCAGCACTGAGAGAAGAAAAGCAAAGAGGGTGTGGGAAATCTTGAATTCAGGCCCCAATAGTGGCACAATGTTTTCTTCAAGCATTGGCCACATTTTTTCATTATGCCTCTCCATGCAGCTTCCATCATCATCCTGCTGATTCCCCTCTGCTCCCAAGCTTGTTTGTGGCACCTTTCCTCCTCATGCTCTATTACCTACTGAGACAGTATTTAATACCATTACTTATGAAACTCTCCATACAAGCATACACACTTTAAAGACAAGCAGTTAAAAATAAGCATTTAGCAGACAGTTTCTGCTGTCTCTCAGCTTCAAAGACATTGTTTCTACTTCTCCAAACTCCTGGGGCTAACAGCTGATAAACCACATCTGTCAGACAACATTACCAGCTAGCCTTTTGTTGGCATGACAACATGGGTCATGGGTTAGGAGGGCATTGATGGGCACCTGGAGAAGAAGAGAGGAAAGCATGCAATCCCATCTTTTGGTGGCACCTCTGACAGTGCCAACATTTGAGCTTTCTCACGGGCAGGAAGGCCTAATCAGGCAATGAGGGTCCCATATCATCAGTGGTGCCACAGTTATTTGCTCTGAACCACACCATACTTTCTCTTCTGCAGCATCTGGCATTGTTTTGTCAGTTGTACTAGTGTTATCCTGCAGTTGGTAAACCTGTGCCCATACATTATGTAGCCTTCTATCTCATGTAACACCTCTGTAATCGGTTGTCTAAATTCTATTGAAATACCCAGAGTGGTGCTGTTTACCTGACCTGGAAAAGAAGAACACATAGGAAGTTATTTCATAGGCATTACTTCCAGTGTGCTCTATGAAGAGGAAAACCTTGTTCTGAATTGTACTTCGAAAGTACACCTTATCTAGTCCTCTCACGGGGCTTTACCACCACTGAAACTCGAAGCACTTGGCCAAACTCTACAACAAGGTTCAGCAATCTTTTTAGAAAATGAGCTAGTTAATAAGCATTGTAGACGTGATATGTCATAAAGTCTATCTTACAAATTCTCAACTCTGATATTCTAAATATTGTAGGTAAGTAATAATATCTGTGTTCTGATGAAACTTTATTTATAAAAATATAGTCAGCCTTAGTTTTTCACCCAAGAACTCCAGACCTCAAACTTTACTAAAGAGCTGTTACAATAAAACCATTTAGGTACTGGCACAAAATAGGCCCAAAGACCAAGGGAAAAGAATGGAAGACTTAGACATAAGCCCATAAACTTAGAGCAATCTGATATTCAACAAAGAATCTAAAAATATAAGTTGAAAGAAAGACAGTCTCTTCAATAACTGTCTTGGGAAAACTGGACATCCACATATAGTAAAGTTGGATTTGTCAACATGCACCAGTATCAACACGAAGTGGATCAAAGATCTCAGCATTTGACCTGAAACTCTGAAACAACTGAAAGATAGAGTGGGAGGAACAATAGAACTTTAGGCATATACAGGAACTTTTTGAAGATTATCAGGCATAGAAATAGGAGAGTGACTTGGCAAAAAGATTACATCAAAATTATTCTGCACAGTGAAAGGACAGAGTTACAAAACTAGAAAGAGCCAAAAGACTGGGAAACATCTTTACCAGCTATGCATCTGACAATGGCCTAATATACAAGGAACTCAGGAAAATAACTCCTTTCCCCCAAATTAATAACCCCATCAATACATGGGTAAAGGAGTTAAAGAGAGATTTCTCAGAAGAAGTAAGAATAGTCAATAAGCCCATAAGGAAATGCTCAATATTTTTGGTCATAAAGGAAATGTAAATCAAAACAACGTTCAGATTCACTGTTGGTGGAAATGTAAACTAGTACAACTACTCTGGAGGACAATTTGGAGGTTCATCAAAAAGTTAAATACAGAACTACCCTATAATCTTGTCATGCTACTCTTTGGCATCTACCCTGAACATTATAAGCTCAGATATGGTGAAGACACTGCATGTCCATGTTCACTGCTCACAATAGCCAAGTTAGGAAAATGGCCTAGATGTTTTACAATAAATGAGTAGATCCAGCACATATGGTATACATGCACAATGGAATTTTATTCATCCATCAGAAATAATAATACGTCATTTTCAGGAAAATAGATGGACCTAGAATGAATCGTGTGAAGTAAAGTAAGCCAGGTTCAGAAAGAAAATGGCACATATCTTCTCTCATATGTGGAAGCTAAAACTAAAGTACAACTGAATATGGTAACTTACACAAATCTTTATGTATTTACACACAAACTGACTAAAGGAAGTTAAATGAAAGGGAGGAATCCAAATGTGTAACTCCTTTGAACATCTGAAATAGTATTTACAGAAAACAAACTCCAAGAAATTAAAACATGGTTTTTTAAAATGCTATTGTGTTTGTTTTAATTTCTTTTGTTTTGTTTTTCTTTTTAGGGATGAAAAAGGGATGAAAAAGTGAAAAAATTCTGTTACTACATTAGATGTACACTATGTTAAAAAGGAGTGAAAATGTCCACGAATCATTGTACTTGTATGCTGATACATAAAATTTTAAGCCCTTTGCACAACTTAAATATAGCAATAAGAAATAGTAGTGTACTCATCTCTGCTCTACAAAGATGGGAATATATGAAGAGAGTTGAGAGTTCATAATCAATAAGAAGAGAAAATAATTCAAGTCCATTACTGATTTCTGTTCATTTATTCAGGTTTCAATTTATTCTTTTACTCACTAGTTATTGATACTACTCTAGGTAACTGGTATAACATGATGAATAAAACATACACATTTCAAAGAAGTATTTAATTTGCTAGATTAAAGCATAAGAATGTCTCCCACAAAACAACTCCAAAAATGTCTCTGAACTCTGAAAAGCTTATCATGTTAACTTTTCTCAGTCTTTCTCATCATGCCACCTGTCTTTATGTAATCCTGTCATGATTTTAATTTGTGCAATAAAGGACATTCATTAGACAGATGAGCATTAGCTTTCCAATCTAAATACAAGGCTTTAATCAACTCTGAGAAACATTCAAGACCCATGGATTCTAAATTACATTATACCTGGAGGAACAAAACTATATCCATTATTCCACATAAATAACAATTCCTTTGTTCTTATCATAGATCAAGCACAAAAGATATCACTGCAATGTTTTCATGTATCCCTCAAATAATACCTATAATTAAATGTACCTTGTACATGATTGAATCAAAGTTGATTTACTTTCCAGCTTCTTCCAAATAAAGCCATGATTAACAAGATCAAAGCAACAGGTCATTTTAAGTTTTGAAATATTTTTTGTAAGCACTAGTATTAATCTAACATGAATAACAATGGTAACTAAAATCTACCCAAATGTCAAATTCAAAATCTTTCACAAAACTCATCTTCCCCCACTGTAGTAAAAGTAATTTTTCTGAACTCAAGTTGTTTTATGTTTTCAAAATATTTCTTTCAAAAATTTTTTCATATATTTTTATTGTAATTAATAGAAGGGTTACATGATATTTTCCAGATCAAAAGTGCATTAATTCACATACATTGATACCCTTTCACATGTCTTGGTCCCCATTTCCCTCCCCCCACCTCCACCACTCATCTTGTTTTTACATGCAACAATTTTGAAGTTTATAAAACATGGTGAGATAACTACAAAGAATCTCCATGTACACTGAAATTTCATTTAAATTTCAACCAATTGTCCTAAGACTAACTTTCATAGCTAAAGGATATGGTAAGACACATGGCTATCTCTTTTGTGGTGCACCAATCTGTACCATGAGTAGCTCCTTCCAAGTAGGTTTTTTTTTTAATTCCATGATCTTGACATGTTGAAGATTATGGCACAATATTTTGTAGAATTTCTCTCTGTTTCTTTGTCTAATGTCTTCCCGTGGTCAGCTCTGAGCTGTTATTTGGAGACAAAGTATTACATGGTGGCACAGAGGACTCTGCCTCCTACCTGGTGGCACACGTAATGCTTAGCTTCCCCTTAACTGTGGGGCTAATTTTTTATCACTTGGACTTGATCTGTCTTTTCCTATATTAAAAATTTTTTTGATCTTTGTAATTCACAGATATTTATGAAGAGCTTTCCTTGATAATAAGCAAATCCTATTCTTATTCTGTTTTCATCTTCAAACTTTAACATACATTGGCATACTTATGAAAATTAATTATTTCAAAGACACCTGTCAAATGATCTTTAACTTCTTTTTTTATCTGTATTTACTATACTATTGTAACATAGAGCTTTTTCTTCTTTCTGTGCATTCATTTTACCAAAGGAACATGCATTTCTTTTCCCCCCCCACAATATATTTTATTGATTTCTTGGGATTAGGGTTAATAAGCACCAAATTTATTTTCCATAACATATAAAACATTTGGGGAAAAAGTTCAAATTTATTTATTTTTTCATGTGTTTTATTGTAATTAATAGAAGGGTTACATTATATTCGCCAGGTAGAAGGTGCATAACTTCACATACATTGATACCCTTTCTCATGTCTTGGTTCCCATTTCCCTCCCCCCCACCCCAACCCTCATCTTGTCTTCCCTCCTTCCCTATCCAATTTCAAATAACCAAATACAAATATACTCAATATATCAGATAACAAAGTGAGATACTGTGACAATATGAGGTAACCAAGGGACAGCAAAAGAGATGAGAGATAACATAGTACATTAAGAACAACAATCACTCATTATATGGCTTTTGTCTCTATATCCTAGAGGTCCTTTCATTTAGCTTCATACTATATGGCCTTATGTATCAAGATTTTGCTCTATTGCAAATCTCTGCTAGGAGAGCCCAAGGTTTCTACTGATTATGACAAATGAGGGAAACCATTGAGCCTATGTTCCTTTGAGTCTGGCTTACTTCACTTAATATGATTTTTCTAAGTCTTTCCATTTCCTTACAATTGGGGCGATGTCATTCTTTCTGACAGCAGCATAGAATTGCATTGTGTACAAATACCACATCTTGTTGAACCACTCATCAACTGAGGGACATCTAGGTTGGTTCCACATCTTTGCTATGGTAAATAGTGCTGCAATGAACATCGTTGTGTTAGTGGATTTAGTATGTCCTTGTTTCTGGACAACTGGGTAAATGAGGAACATGCATTTCTATATTATTCAGAAAATTAGACTCCTGGTATGCAATTTGTCTCAGATTTGCTCAGTATGGGCACTTTCACAGAGGATAAGACACATATCCCAGGCCACACAGTTGGTAAAGACTAAGGAAGGGTATAAAAAATGATGTGTTGGCCACAGTTCTCTAAAACTTATATTTAGGTTTTTAAAAGGAACAAACCAAACATTTCATGCTTCTGTAAATATTCGAAAATTAACCTCTGCATTACTTGCTCTTTCATTTATAGACTAGATAGGATCTTGTATAGGCAAAAAAAAAAACCCTCTTGCCTCAAATCATATATCCTTTGTTGTGGATTGCATGCTTTGGTCTCTCACAAACTCACAGGCTAAAACCTTAACCCTTAGTGTGATGGTATCTGAAGACAGACGAAATCATGAGATTAGAAGCCTTATGTAATTTCTGTTTTGTTATTTGCTGTTTGTTTTGATGGTTGGGAGAGGGCAGGGGAGACAAAGGGGGACAAAATTATGAGGGAGATATATCCACTACCTGACAAATGTAATTGTAACCCCTCTTTACATTACCCAGACAATAAAATATAATAAAAAAGAATCCTTATGAGTCTATCCTCACACTGATATTCTTTCCTCAACTTACTGAATATTGGGATTATCTAACACTGTCCCTGAACCATACTGGGACTGCTCATCTAGAAGACTGTATGTGAAATACACACACACACACACACACACACACACACACACACACACACACAATATGTACTTCTGTGGTTATTTTCTGAAAATCCCCTTGGCCCTACATGGCTAAACACTGGTTTAATTCAATAAATGTAGTAGTCCTTCCCTATCCATTTCTTAGGTGACAGTTATCCACAGACACTTGAGACTTAAGAAGATAAAATGGAAAAAACAAATCTGGAAGCAGAGGATGGAATCCTGTGGTATCCTGTCCTCCAACCTGCTCCATCCCAATAAGCCATCTTTTTGTCCTTAGACATGAAAACAACATTATTTTGCTACCATTCCATTTTATTATTGTTATTGGTCTCTTTAAGGTCTAATTTACAAATTCTACTTTATCCCAGGCATGAATATATAGGGGAAAATGTTTCAGATTTGGTCCTAATTGTAGTTTCAGGTCTTGGAATGTATTTCCCATGGATTATGGGAGACTATTGCACAAACATAACAAAAATGAACTTTATGTAATTAAAATAGTGGGAATGAATTAGTAATGCACCTGTAAAAATATGAAATGTCATCACAGTATTTTTTTTGCCAGTCCTGGGCTTGAGCTCAGGGTCTGAGCAATGTCCTTGGACTTTCTCAAGGCTAGAGCGCTACCACTTGAGCCTCAGCACCACTTCCGGCTTTTTTCTATGTATATGGTACCAAGGAATCGAACCCGGGTCTTCATGCATGCTAGGCAAGCACTTTAACCACTTGTCCAAACTCCCAGCCCTCATCACAGTATTTTTAAAGGAATGGTGATAGCTCTCGCTCTCGGTGTGGTGCTCTGCAGGTTGCTAATGCTCTTTGGCATGTGGTCTTCAATGAGCAAGGGAGAAATGATAGCATTTGTCCAGGTCTTATGTAGCCTAAGAATTCCAAGTTTTTCATTTAATATCCCTCTACTCATTCAGGTATAAAGTGGGAAAGAAGAAGTATGAATAATGAACTAGAAATAGGATGAAAGAAATGCTGTGATAACTGCTTCCTGTCCTTCTTTTTTGCTATCATTTACTAATTAATGTAACTCAAGCTGCGATTACTAAAAGCTGGAGTGCTATTTTAGTCAACTGGATCAGAAAGAGCTATCCCATGGGAAGCTGGGATATTCTGGACATAATTTCCGATCATAAGAGGTCTCTGTGTTTGTTGAAGGCTCTGGCTTCCAGCTCTCCAGGTTGGCTCTATCCACATGCCCTGAATATCTATGTGCTCAGCTCTTGTTGCTGGTCAAAGAGCTCAGGTTTCTTCAATGACAGCAAGGGCAATTGAGGACTTCAGTTAACAGTTACCGTTCTGAGGTCTTTCTAAAAGGAAGAAGCAGAAAGTGCACTATCTAGAATCAGATGTGTCCTGGGATCAAATCTTGTCTCTGATACTTTCTACGGCTGATGGCTTGGCTGAGTGATTTCAGCCATTTCAGAGTTTTTTTTTATCATTTGAAAATGTTCATGCTACAAAATTAGTTATGATTTCATCATACATCAAGCATAAAAAGATTCATACACAGTTGATTCTACATAATGGTGACAGAATTTTATCCACATCTCAAAGGTCCATAACATTTGGGAAATGTAAGTTATCTATTATTGCATTCAAAATGCCATTCAAATTCATTCAGGTCACAGGAAGCAGCAAAATGTTTCAAGAATCCAGAGGATAGGCTGACACCTGTAATCATAACTACTGAATCCTAGAAACTGAACAGGGGAAGATCACAACTGAGATATCTGTGAGCAGGAAAGTTAGTGAATCAGCCAAAGACAAGATGTGGTAGCACACTCTTGTCAGAAGGCTGGAATGGGAAATACACAATACCAGTTGAGATAAAAAGTCCAAAAGATTCCTTCTCCATGGAGGGAAACTAGATGTAGCATTCATCCCCGTAATCCCAACAAGAAACCCGCAAAGTAGGTCTACTCCAATTCAGGCATATGCCTAGGTGGGAAGCGAGACTCTATCTTTAATATTATCAGTGAAAAACAGGACTGGAGGAATGGCTCAAAAATATTGGACTAATCTAGGAAACATGGGGCCCCAATTATAACCTCCAGGACCACAAAAAGAAGAGGAATTCAGTGCACAAAGTACTAGATAGATTCAAAAGTTCCCCAAGGCACTGAGACACTTCTGTTGTCCTTTGTAGCTAGGTGAGTAGCTTTCAGATGGCAGCAGGGAATGATGTGGAGAATTCAGAATAGTTTCAGAATAGTTCAAACAACACTAAATTGCCTGTATACTAAGTGCTAATAACTACGTTGACACTTTAAATAAGAGACAATGTCTGCCTATTTCTAGGATGCCATGATAAAGTTCCTTAACTAGGAGGCTAAAAGTAACTACAATGTTACAGCTCTGGAGGTCAGAAGTGTTATACATACCAAGGTGTCAGGATGACCATGTTCTTCCCCAAAGCTCTAGAAGGTAGGTCTTCTTGGCTTCTTTACCTCTTCTTAGTTTTGGGTAGTTGCTGATCAGCATTAGCACACCTGAATCACTCCATTCTCTACTCTTGTTGTTGCATAGTCTTCTTTTCTGTGTTTAGCTTCTTCATATTTTTTCTTGGTCAAC
Organism: Megascapheus bottae; assembly: GCF_031878675.1. Classification (NCBI taxonomy): domain Eukaryota; kingdom Metazoa; phylum Chordata; class Mammalia; order Rodentia; family Geomyidae; genus Megascapheus; species Megascapheus bottae. The sequence continues at coordinate 59,343,189 of NC_143517.1, forward strand.
CATGGGACTTCAACTCTGGGCTTGGGTGCTATCCCTGAGCTCTTCAGCTCAAGGCTAGTGCTCTACCACTTGAACCACAATGACACTTCTGGTTTTCTAGTGGGCAATTGAAGATAAGAGTCTCACAGACTTTTGTCCCAAGGCTGGCTTTGAATTGTGATCCACAGATCACAGATCCTGAGTAGCTAGGATATTTTCTGATATATAGCTAGCAAGAATATTCTCCCATTCTATAGGATGTCTTTTTAACTTGCTGACTATGCCCTTTGCTGTGCAGAAAGTTTTTGATTTGATACAATCTTCTTTACTAAGTTGTTCTTTGATTTGCAATACTTTTAGATCTTAACTCACAAAGTTTTTACATGTGCCATAGAGTTCTAATGTTCCTCCTTCTCCTTCTGATAATAGTTTCATGGTTTTAAGTCTTGAGGTATTTGGTCCATTTTGAATTGATGCTGATTCAAGGTGACAGATAAAGATACAGTTTTTCAATATCAGATTTCAGTTTTCCATATGTGAATATTCATTTTTTCTGGCCCAATTTGTTGAAGAGTCTTTCTTCCTTCTAGCCTATGTTTTTGGCTTCCTTATAAAATACAAAATGGCTATCCATAAATATGATACAGTACATCAACAAAAGTAGGAAAAAGGATTATATGATGACCTTAATAGATGTAGAAAAACCTTTTGACAAGATTCAACATCTTTTTATGATAAAAGTTTTGGAGAAGCTAGGCATATATGGAACATTCTTCAATATAAAAAGGCTGTTTAAGACAAACCTACAGTCAGCATTACACTTAGTGGTGAAAAGACAAAAACATTTCAAATAAAACCAGGAACAAGACAAAAATTCCCACTACCACCACTCCTCCTGAAAACATTATTGGAATTTCTAGCTAAGGAAATAAGGCAAGAAAATACAACACTGGAATACAAATAGGGAAGGAAGAAAAAAAATCTAGCCGTATTTGCAGATGTCATGATCTCATGTGTAAAAAACCCTATATGATTTAAAAGTTTAGTAAAGTAGCAGGATATAGAAACAACCCACAAAAATCAGTAGCTTCTCTGTATGCCAACAGTGAGAAGATCAAGACTAAAATCAGCAAAGCAACTTCATTTGCAATACTTTAAAAAAAAAACCTAGAAACTAGCTGAAGGATTCTACAGTAAAAATTATCAAAATTTTGAGAAGGAAATCAAGAGGACGTAAGAGAGTAGAAAGAACTTCCAGAGCTCTGGATTGTCAAAATTAATATTGTGAAATTGGCAATACATCTCAAAGCAAGCTGCAGATTCAATACAATACCCACTGGCAAGTCAACATCATTTTTCAATGAGATAAAGTACACAATCAAAAAATTCATATGCCTCACCCTGAACCACTGCCATTTAAAGGACCCTTTTGATGAAAACTTTAAACCCTGAAAAAGGAAATTAAAGCAGAACTGAGGAAGTAGAAAAACCTCCCATGCTCCTGGATTGAAATTATTAACATCTTAAAAATGTCAGCAAAAGAGATGAGAGATAACATAGTACCTTAAGGACAACAATCACTCATTATATGGCTTTTGTTTCTATATCCTGGAGGTCCTTACATTTAGCCTTATGTATCAAGGTTTTGCTCTATTGCAAATCTCTGCTAGGAGAGCCCAAGGTTTCTACTGATTATGACAAATGAGAAAGTCTTAGAAAAAATCATATTAAGCGAAACTTTCTTAATAAGGACTCAGAAACACAACAAATCAGAGAAAGTCTGGATAAGTGGGACTGCACTAAACTGCAGAACTTCTGAATGGCAAAGGCCATAGCTAGCAAACTAACTAGAAAGCCTACAGAGTGGGAGAAGATCTTCACTAACCATACAACAGACAAAGGCCTCATATCTAAAATATATCAACAGTCAAAAAAATGAATCAATCCAAAACTAATCTCCAAAGTAACAACCATCCCATTAAAAGATGGGCCAAAGACTTAAAGAGAGTCTTCTTTGAAGGAGAAATAAGTATAGCCTCTAGACACATGAAGAAATGTTTGACATCTCTGGCCATAAAAGAAATGCAAATCAAAACAGCTCTAAGATTCCACCTCACTCCAGTTAGAATGGCCAGGATCAAGAAATCTACTAACAACAGATGCTGGTGGGGATGTGGTCAGGAGTGATCACTACTACACTGTTGGTGGGAGTGCAAACTCATTCAACCACTATGGAAAGCAGTATGACAGTTCCTCAACAGATTAAACATAGAGCTCCCCTATGACCCAGCAATTCCACTACGTAGCATTTACCCAGTCATCCAGAAACAAGGACATACTAAATCCACTAGCACAACAATGTTCATTGCAGCACTATTTACCATAGGAAAGATATAGAACCAACCCCGATGTGACCTCAGTTGATGAGTGGATCAACAAGATGTGGTATTTGTACACAATGCAATTCTATGCTGCTGTCAGAAAGAATGACATCGCTCCAATTGTAAGGAAATGGAAAGACTTAGAAAAAATCATATTAAGTGAAGTAAGCCAGACTCAAAGGAACATAGGCTCAATGGTTTCCCTCATTTGTCATAATCAGTAGAAACCTTGGGCTCTCCTAGCAGAGATTTGCAATAGAGCAAAACCTTGATACATAAGGCCATATAGTATGAAACTAAATGAAAGGACCTCCAGGATATAGTAACACAATCTATATAATGAGTGAGTGTTTTCCTTAATGTACTGTTATCTCTCATCTCTTTTGCTGTCACTTGGTTATCTCATATTGTTAAGGTATTTTACCTTGTTATCTGATATATTGTATATATGTTTATTTTGTTACTTGAAACAGGATAGGAAAGGGGGGAAAACAAGATGAGAGGCAGGTTTGTGGGGGAGGGAAATGGGGACCAAAACACCAGAAAGTTTATCTACATTCGTGAAGTAATGCACCTTCTATCTTTTAATTACAATAAAAATACATGAAAAAATTCATATGAAATCACAAAATTCTCTGAATCAAAAAAGCGATCTTGAGCAGTAATAATAGTTCTGGAGGTATAACAATCCCATACTTCAAATTCTACTACAGAGCTCTAGTAATGAAAATAGCTTGGTACTGGCACCAAACAGATCCAATGACCAATGGCATAGAACTTAGAAGACCAGTGGAGTAGAGGACTGAGAAATAAACCCACAAACTTATCACCATCAAATAAAAGATACATTGAATTTTATAAACTGTTCTGTTTTTTTAAATGGCAATTCCTTTGTGCAACTACTTAAAGAAAATAAAAGTGAATTTTTAAGTGATATTTCTTATTCTGTGTTCTGATTAACCTACATAAAATACAGGAAATAAAGAGTTTGTAGCACCACTAATATTTGGTCAGCCATAAATGTGTGCATTCAAGTTGTGACTGTGCGAAGCTACCAATTTTTATTGGTAGTAAACACACTGTTCCAACAAGGATAGATACACCTGTCTCTGCTGTCAAACATTTTAAGAAATGTATTCCAAAAATTTTCTCAGAAACTCTACATAAAGAAAATCAAAGAACACATTGCATTTTTTCACAGCAAACAGTTTCTTCCTCTTTAGTATTCCTCCCTCCTTTAGATAAGGTGAAGTATCAGAGATGATCTAATTACCAGCATTTTATAGAAGTCGTTGCTCTAAATTAAACTCTCTGTCCTTCTGCTATCAATACTTGTCTTCCTGCAGTGTGACAAATGCAGATAGAGTAGGGTCATATGACCAAGGCACCCTGGAGCCCTTTCTGTGTGAGCAAGGCTATTTGAGGTACATTCCTTTCTGTTGATCTTGGTGTCCAGAACAGGGAACTCTGCTTCAGTACAGCAGGACTCTCTTGACACTGAGTTTTGGTCCACGGGCTGTGGGGGACCTCTAGCAAGAAAAGGACTTTGAGCACTTGATGTGCTGAAGTCCATGTCTTCAAATACTACTCGGGAAGGGCCTTATTTTTGGTCTCCTGCCCTTCTCCGGTTTCATTACCATTGAAGAGTGGACTGAACTTGGTGATCTTTTCCATCAACACTTAGAGGTAAAATTAAATTTTGGAGTCTGGATGGAGAGTGAACTCAAGCCCTATCTAAAATACACTCAACTATTGCAAGATGTGCATCTGGAAGAGAAAAGAGATTTTTGTAAACCTTACACTGCAGATAGTGTGTTAAATAACAAAAAAAATGCTTTTCAAATAGGAAATTAATTACCTTTAGTTATGATTCTGTGCAGTCACTTCTCTTTCTCAAATGCTTCTTTACTTCCCATGTTTGGTCACTTCACAACTCAAGCTAAGACCCATGTGATAAGTTCCTGGAAATCCCCTCTCACCTGGTTACAAAACTCTTCTAAACTCCATCTTTGGGAAGACTCCAGAAAGTTGACATAAACTAGATACATCATGATGGAGTAACTCTTCTTTTTTTTTTTTTTTGCCAGTCCTGGACTTGAGCTCAGGGCCTGAACCCTGTCCTTGGACTTTCTCAAGGCTAGAGCTCTACCACTTGAGCATTAGCACCACTTCCGGCTTTTTTCTATGTATGTGGTACCAAGGAATTGAACCTGGGTCTCCGTGCATGCTAGGCAAGCACTCTACCACTAGGCCAAACTCCCGGCCCCGGACCTCTTCTTTTTAAGATGTCCTCATATACCATCAAGATTGACTTTTTAGAAAACATTTCCAAACTCTCTTGTAGATGGAGTCAGAAACATTTTTGTGACATTATTTTCCGTGATTGAAATTTCATTTTTGCTTACCTTCAAAAAAGTCAATATATAATTTAGAACATGAAACAAAAAATAACTTGCCAATTCCTTAATACAAAGGTATTTGGTTCATCAGTTAAATATATATCACCTAGCTGATCACTAATTATGCAAATGAATGTGAAAAAATAGTTTCTTTAATCTATAAACTGTTTAGAATTATTAATTATAAGACATAAAATAAGTCAAAATGCTTTGGGGGATATTTCTAATTCCTGAATTGCATGAAGAAAATCAATATGGGTACAGACTCTAGAAAACTGAGCAAATCTTAGAAGGTTATGTTCAAGCCTGACTCAATCTGCAACCATGAAAACTGTCTTAATTTTTCTGGGTGTTGGTTTCTTCTTTTAACTCTCCTACAAACACAAGAATGCAGAAAAGTCGGGCAAGACATTACCAGGATTCCTTCTAACTCAAATACTTATTAATATTTGTCACAATTTATAAAAGAATATAATAGTCTATGCTATTTTTACCATAGTTTCCAGGTGTTTGAACTTTGAAAAGCATGTGGGTCATTCAAAATATTACCATCTTTTTAATTTGTACCCATAGTGCTTCCTGAGAATTCATCTCTACTTTTACTTCCTGTTCCATACATGCCTCTGTATCTCATCCTTCTTCATGACCTAACAAAGTATCATTATTGAATTTCTAAGCCTTTTTCAAAGAGAAGAAATGCTGGAAATGACTTGCACTGGAAGAATGAAGAAGCTTCATGAAATTGGGTTGTCCACCTTCTCTATTTTGAAGTATCTGTTAGGTTAAAGCAAATAGTGAACAGTCATCACTGGCATATATAGGTTGGGTTCTTTCTAGCCTTGAGTAGACCAAGCTGATTAGTGGATAGCAGAAAGGGAGATGAAATGATAACTGGTCATCTCAAAAGCCATTTTGTTGTAGGTTAATGTCACCAAAAAAAAAATCATCATTGAATGTCAGAGAATGTGTGTTTCAATAGTTTGGTGTTATTTAAACAGCCTAGAAATGTGAACTTTGAGACTTAAAGAAGTGAAAGTATCATCTGTGATGCATATAATGCTTGAATTTCATGAAAAAATGCTGTAAATAACAAAATAGTGACCAGACTTTAGAAGGCCCAAGTGCAAGCCAGAATTCACTATTAGTTTTGGCCAAGTATCATACTTGGTTCTCAGGCAACAATACCAACATGGAGACTAACGGAAATGAGACATTTTCTGAAGTATTGAGACTATGATAGAAGGATACAAGTGTTATGCTCTTCCTTACTTCTTCCTTTACAAGCTAGTGTGGAGTTATTGTTTCCTTCTATTATTTTCTAGGACACTAGACTGGGAGGGATTTCATAACATTTCCAAGCTATGACTGATAAAAATAAAAGGAGTTTCACATCTGTTCTGTCTCATTCATGCTATAGATCTTCCTGTAGTAGTATGCTAACTTTTAAATTTAAAAGGGAAGATTTTTTTCTTAATTAATTAAAGTTTCCTTTTTTCATAATAAAATAAGAACCAGACAATGAAATTCTGGTTATGAATATGAAGGGTTTGTGCCAAGAGATTTAGTCAGGAGAAAACAGAGGAGTACAATTATTGAAATTGTAACCTTAATGTCAAATATTTCTATAACTTAACTAGAAAAATGTATTTTAATATGATCATCTTGAAAGAATATATGTTTGGTATATAAAACTCAAGAGACAACTGAGCCAGAATGAACAAAATAAAACATTTCCATTTAACCAATGATTTATTTCTTCTGGAATAACTATATCTTTCTAGCTCTTCACATTCATCTTTTCCGGACAAGAACCATTTATTTGGATGCATTCATTTAAAAGTGTAGATAAGATTGAGAAGTCTAGACTAACATGGCATATAACAGAATTTGAACAGATATTTGTTGAATGAAGAAAATAAATGCATTAATTATACAATCTGTGAATTATGGAGGGTTCATACATAGTTTTGTAAGACTCATTGTCTAGGCTTAATATCATTCCTTCAAAGTTCATCCAAAACCACAGAATTCATAAACAAAAGCTTAAGGTTAAGCACCTTGACTTCAAAGAACTGAGATTCAAATATTGCTACCAGGAAATAGAATATAGCATAAATTGTAGAAGTGATTAGAATAAATCACATTTGGGTGAACAAAGGGGAAAATGCAATTATACATTGTTAAGACTGCTCAATGTAAGTATCCAAGATCAAGAAATCCCTGTTAAAATTAATCGTGTTCATTCTACTACAACAGAGGTATTGTGTTTACCTGCTCAAAGACGATCTTTTGATAATGAAAAACTAGTACAAAACTGTGTTTTTTAATTAAAAAATTTCTATTTTATTAAATTAAGAGGCATAAATAAGTATCATTTTTCTCCAATAGGTTTTTCTATACTTCTTAACCTGGAGTACTTTCCTATCTCATAGCAACAGAATGAAATCATGTTTGATCTGATGATACTGCCAGTTTTCTTGTTTGAATAATTCTCTGTATTGCAAGGTTGAGGAGAAAAAGATATATATATATATATATATGTGTGTGTGTATGTATATATATGTGTATATGTATAATATATATATATATAGTGTTTCTTTGGTGAGTGACAGTATACAGTACTTAAAGAAAACATATGGGGGGAGAGATCGATGGGAGGATGATCACAGCTTGGGTCAAATCAGGCAAAGGTAGGCATAATGTACAACACCTGGAATTCCAGCTATGTTAGAAACAGAGGTAGAAGGTGTGTTTTAATGTCATCCTGAGCAGAAATATGTGACACCCTGCCTGAGAAAGCAACTAAAGCCAAAAGGACTAGAGGCCTGCCTCAAATGGTAGTGTTTTTGAATAGCAAGTGCAAGGTTGTGCATTCAAACCCTATAAACTTCTCCCCACCCCCCCAACCCCACAAAGAAATGTAGAGTTGAATGAATGAACCAACTGAATAGTTGACATCAAAAACCCACATTGGTAAGGTGTTCTTGGCTCATGCCTGTCATCCTAACTAGTGAAGAAGATGAGATCTGAGAATCGTGGTTCAAAGCCATCCTGGGCAGGAGAATCTCTGAGACTCTTATCTCCATTAAGCAATGGAAAACTGGAAGTGGCACTGTGGCTCAAAAGGATAACCCTGAGAGCTCAAGGGACAGCACCCAGGCCTTGAGTTCAAGCCCCCAGGCTGAAAACAAAAATTCCCACAATGATTAAAAAAAATAAGATGATGGTGGTGGTTATGGCGTCTGTGTGTGTGTGTGTGTGTGTGTGTGTGTGTGTGTGTGTGTGTACTACTGCTAAAATGTTTACTACACATTTGTCAAAACAGAAGTTTTGAAATAGAAATGTGGTAAGCTTGGGAAAGGAATGGAAACTAAAGAGAAAGCTTTCCCTCAAACGTTGACATTGAATTAGTAGTTTATAATTTAATTATAGTGATGTCAAATTCCAGTGACTCATGGAGAGAATTATATCATATAACAAACTGTATTGGGGAAAAAAGAAAACAATCTTCAAATGTTTTTCAGCCTAAAGATAAATAATATATTTCATGAGACGTTCTATATTTCATTCCAAGGATAACAAGAGCACTGTTGGACTGGTGTAGTATCTTCTTTCTTGTGGGAAAAATATCTATTTATCTGTCTTGAACATGTATCCATTTATTGTTATTTATTGATCCTGGCATACAGTGAAATTAAGAATATTTCCTCTTCCTTTTCCTTCTCTACTCCCTCATTCTCGGTCACTCTTGTCTCTCTATATGTCTATGTTTCTCCATCTCTTTGTTTCTCTCCTGTTGCCTCTGTCTCTACCTCTGTCTGTCTCTAGTCCTTCCTTCCTTCCTTCCTTCCTTCTTCTCCTTCCTTCCTTCCTTCCTTCCTTCCTTCCTTCCTTCCTTCCTTCCTTCCTTCCTTCCTTCCTTCCCTCCTTTCTTCCTTCCCTCCTTTCTCTTCTTTCTTTCTTTCTTTCTTTCTTTCTTTCTTTCTTTCTTTCTTTCTTTCTTTCTTTCTTTCTCTTCTTTCCTTCTTTCTTCCTTTCTCTCCCCTGTCTGTTGCTATACAAAATGAATGCATCCTCTCAGTAGCTAAATTTTTTTCGGGAAATCCTGAAATCTACTTTCCATCACAGATCTCTAGAATAGCTCCATATTTTGATAAGATTAGGGCTGAATAACTTAGGCTCACTTTGGTTTTACTAAGCTTATCAGTGGAAAGCTAGTTAGAGTGGGGTAGGGATAACAACAGGGATAGCTACTTGAAGCTACTGGAATTCATTTTATAGCTGTGAGGGGCTTAACATACAATATATGGGAGATGAAGGTGAGAATTCTAGGGGAAAAACTTAGAATCTGATTTTGATTATAAATCTATTCTTCACAAATATTCATTTAGAGAACAAATATAAGATGAAAATGGGGGAAATTGTTTGATCTATGTTTTGAAAATTTAGCAAGGTTGTTGGATCAGTAAGAGTAAGCTTAAGGAGGAGGGCCAGCCGGGAAGTCATGGGACATGAAAGATCATCTACATCTCAGTTACAGATACTTCACATGTACCACAGGACATCTGGAGAATAAACAACTGGATTTGAAGAGGTGAGGCGGTAGATGTTCAAGAAATAGTACCAAAGTCTTCTTCATTTGTTTGTATGCAAGTACTGGGACTTGAACTCAGGAACTTGCCTTCTCACTTGTCTTTTTCACTGAAGACTGGTGTTCTTATCACTTGAGCCATAATACCTACACTTCTGGCTCATTGTTGGTCAATTTCAGATAAGAAACTCAAGGATTTTTCTGTTCCAGCTGACTTTGAAACATGATCCTCAGAGCTTAGCCGCCTAAGTAGCTAGATTACAGATGTGAGGCACTAGCATCTGGTAGTGTCAGAATCCTCTTTGGACATAATCATGAACCTGGACATTATTCTGACAGTGAGAGGAGCCATGAAAGACTTTGGATGGTGTAGTGACTTGATCACTCATGTCTGCTTTAGAGTTCAATTTAGGGAAAATTGGCCAGTAGATAGGTGTAAGGGAGAAGAATTAAGAGACCTTCACACCACTGAAAAGATAATGTGATTTTACAATATGGTTATAGTAGTGAAAGTGATAGAAAACTCTAAAGAGATATATAGCAGTTGATTACAATATATTTTAGTGTCTATAACACAGGTGGCATTTTCACATATTCTCAGGGTATAGGAAGGTAAATGATGCATTACAGAACGTGAAGGCAAACGGGATGGATTTGTAGGAAGAATGGTCACTACTAGTAACAATATAGCTTGGTACCTCAGTTTCCTCTTCTAAGAAATGGGGATGACATGACCATCATTTTCTCTTATTGCTCTGGTGATAAAGGACATAGAATAAGTCCTGTCATCTTAAAAGCTCAAAGATCACCTCTATCATACCTTATCATTACACTATGTAAAAATAATTCATCACCATCACATTTTGGTTTTTGTATATGGAGAAGTTGAGGATATGAGAAGTTGTGGGATTAGTCATGTGGGTAGGTACTAAATAGCAGAGTTGGGATTGGGTATATAGGTGTAGCTATAGCTATAGCTATACATATATATATATATATATATATACACATATATTATCTTCCCTCCCTCTTCTGAGGATCATGCTTCATCTTCTGCAACTGGAAGAATATCCTGTTCTTCTATTAGAATGATGAGATCTGTGCTACAGCCCAGAGATTTTCTTGCTTGAGTTAGATTTTATTTACCTAAGAGGACATGTTTAAAAGTGCCCCTAACAAGTAGAGACGTTAAAAGCAGAGTTTCTACAAGTTGGTAATATTTAAAGGCCATAGTCTGACAGAGATGATGATTCTACTATTGTTTTATTATTTCTGTAGATAATAGCTCTGTGATAAATTACTTGTTAATAAGTGCCTTTTCATCTAGTATACTGGAACATAAAATTATCTTGCAGAAGCTGGGATAACTGGGATTAGGGAGGTAGCTAAGATCAAATCATAAGAATGAAATGCAACTTGAGTGTTGATTCTTTATCCTACAAGTTAGTGGATGCCTGAGCTGCTATGGATAGGTAGTGAGTATGAGAAGGAAAATGAAGATGAAGGACATGTGTATCTCACCAGGGTTTCAGTTCTTTCACACATCTGACAACAGAATTAAGGCCAGTATGCTCTTACAGAACTTCCACCATACTAGAACTCGAATACCTAGTGCGTTAAAGAGGAGTGAATAGGCAGAGGGAATAGGAAAGAGGGAATACCCTCCATGTAGGGTAAGGGAAGAAACTGGAAACAACTCACCCAGCTTGGGTGGTAATCTGTATATGTATTAGGATATGGATTTGGATATGGATAGAATGAATGCGACTGTATTTCACACCTACAAATTTGCTTATTATTCATAGGCAAATATTATACATTATATATGGGTCTATACAAAATCAAAAAATAAGTCAATTCACAAATAAGTGAGTGACTGAACGAATACGGGGACAAGTGAGATGGAGGAACAGATGGACACACACACAAATGAACAAGAGAAAAAAAAATAAATGACAGCATTTCCCATGTGTTTTCAAGGATTAGGCAGTTAATTTCAAGTGCATGTCTCTGACTCACACAGCATCAGATTCTGGCATGCTAAAAGGAGAAGAATAAACTGTATTGTTTTATTTAGGGGAACAGCTGCTGTTCGTGAGCTGTAAATTTTTTTTCTTAATATAATGGCCATTGAGAGGAAACTCTAAGACGTCACAGAAGTTAGCAGTGCCAAATGGCTGTGACTCTCTCTGAGCTGCATGGGGCTAGCTTGCCAAACAGCTCTTGAGTGTTTAGTGGAATATCTACTTTACTCCTAAATTGGTAGCTGTGGTAAGCCTGGGTCACGAAGACTGCAGAAAAGAGAAGCCTGCTTAAATAATCTTTCCTCTTAGGAAGAGTTCCCCCCGCCCAATAAAAGCACAAAAGAAAAGGCTGCAAATGGAAAACATTAAAATAAATTAGAATATGTTTGCATAAGTAAAAAAACGAAATGATTTAGTTTTCTATCCCACCCTTACTTTACTATCTGCAGATGACTGTTGACAGGCAAGGTTGGTGAAAAACTTTGCTATTTCACATTGATCTTAAATATCCAAGTTAACATGCACAGTCGCTCGGTAGTAGGATCTTCATGCAAAGAAAATGGTTAGCATTCATCCTTGCTCATCCTCAAATAAACTTGGTGACCCGAAGTGGGATCTGATCTGCACCTACCTCCCTGAGCGTCGTTCTTCTGGTTGGGATGCCTGTTAAGAATTCAGTGCAGAAAACCTGGAATTTGCAGTTACATGCATTTGATTGGAGACTGGGCTCATTCTACCTCATTAGCTCAGTCATCTTGCTTAGCTATTCTGGAGATTCCATTTTTTCTTCTCTAAGGCAACTGAGAATGACAATCCTTTCAGAAAGAAAACGGCACCAAGCTGATTACTTAGTGCAAGAAATTCACAGGCAGTAGACTGTGTGTTGGTTAATTTCAAAATAACCATGGCCTCAAAGTTCGAAAATATGCATTACAGTAATGTTGATGTTGTTTAAGTCATTGTATCGAAGTCATTGTACAAAAGAGTTGCCATTCACCAAATCAGTTTATAAGAACGATGCCTTGTTCAGTGTCATCCCTTTCATCATTTTCCCCAATCCCTTTCAATACAACCCTTACTCTGAATTTTCTAGTTTCATAGGGTATATACATTAGCCACATGAATGCATCCCCCCTCTTTTTCTCACTTCATTTATCTACCCTACTTTCCTTAACCTGCTCACCTGCAACCTATCAAGTACCAGCTTTCTGTAGAACTGTGAGTTCTATTTCAAACCATTTCAATCCTCTCCTGCAAATAATATACTTCAGTTAATGTTTGTGTGTAGTTACATACAACCCCATGTGTGTTTACTTGAATATTTATAAATTAGAGCTAGCTCCCACATATGAGAGAAAATAATGTCTAGGTCAATGACTCTATTAGCAGGGGAATTCATTTTCCCAACTAGTTATTATTCTTTTTCATGAGAAGGATTGGGACCAGATGAGTTTATAATCCTCCTAAGCTCTGACACTCAAGTGTGTGTGTGTGTGTGTGTGTGTGTGTGTGTGTGTGTGTGTGTGTGTGTGTTTAGTCAAAATCAGCATTTCAGAGTAGATCTTCAATTTCCTAAATTTTTAATTTTTAATTTATTTTACCCATGAAGAGAAGGACTTTAATACTGTTACATAGAAATAAAAATCTCAATAGGGCTGGGAATGTGGCCTAATGGTAGAGTGTTTGGCTAAACTGCAGGAAGCCCTGGGCTCCACTCCTCGGTAGCACATACACAGGAAAAGCTGAATGAGGTGCTGTGGCTCACATGGCAGAGTGCTAACCTTGAGACAGCTCAAGGACAGTGCCTAGGCCCTGAGCCTAAGCCCCAGGACTGGAAAAGCAAACAAACAAACAAAAACAGATCTCAGTATACAAATCTATTTGAAGGGAAAATAAATTTGGCTCTATAGTCTTCTATTTATCTAACCCCCAGGCAAATATAGAACTAACTAGAATGATGTCCCTTGCCACCAGACGTCTGTGGTGGGGTAGTAATCAGAAAGAGAAGTCGTAAGAGTCCACAGAGACTGAGCAGATAAAAGATGAGCGCACCCTATCATTTATACAGCTCCATCAATCCCTGGGTCTTTTTCTTTCTCTTTATATCAGTCTATGTCATTCATCTCTCCACAAATTCTATTGGTTCTATCCTCTAGCTATCATCTGAATGAATCTATCCAGTCTTCTTACATCTCTACTACCTAAGAACTAATCTGTTTCATTTACCACTTAAACTACTCCAGCAGGTTCTACATTGGCCTGTAGCCTCTGGGTTAAATTTTCTGTATATCATTTAAAGGATCATCTGAGTCTCCTCACCATTCTTGAGTTATCCTTCGAATTCCTCTACTGAAGGTGATCAAAAGGGCTCCATCCAGGTATTTTCTGCCCTCCCACTTTACCATGTCTCTGACCGTCATCATCCCACATGGCTCTCCAGAAAATCTAAAAAAAATTTCCTAGGTCTCACATCTATCATCATCTGACCGAATTCTTGATCTTCCCCACCTAGAGTAATTTTCTGCTTTTCTCTTCTTCCTCACCAACACCTGCTTTTCTACCACAGTATCCCACTAATATTTCTGATATCAGATGACACAACCTGACTTCTTGACCTTAGTGTTTCTCTCAACACATCCCTCAATCCACATCAGATACATTCTCCATCACTATGTCCTTTTCCTATCTTATTGCCTTTGACTATTTAACTGAATACTGTAAGTCCTGTGCAAGCAAAGATTCTGATATTCTCTCCAGGAAGAGCAGAGAACATAAATTAAGGGTGTATGCAAATGGACAGGAATAAATGAATAACAAACAGGAGCCTCCTGTAGATGGAGCTCACTGTTTTTTAAAAAATACTTTATTATTATCAAGTAGTTTGTAAAGACAGTGCCATTCAACAAACAGTTTATGATACAGTGCATCTTGATCAATGTCAGCCCTTTTAATATTCTCACCCACCCCTCCCAATCCACCCCTGACCGCACTCTTTTTAATTTTGTAAAATATATATGATTTTTTTGGCTACATAACAAAGTAGTTTTTGAATAAATTGCATCTTGATCTGTGTCATTCTTGTCAACATTTTCACCTCTGTTCAACCCCCCTTCCCCATATTTTTCTTAATTTTATGCTACATACAAGGAATTTTTAACTGCATTCTCCCCCTTCTTCACTTTATTATCTGCTCCTCTCCCCCTGGCCCCACTTAGAACAATCACTGAAAATCTTTAAGCTGCATTATTTTAATAGAACAATGGATACAGATGCTTTCCTCTGGTCCTTTTGTTCCTTGATTGGTGGGATTCTAAGAGATAGAAAATATGAAAGCAATGATATGATATCAAGAAGCTGGGAATCAGTTATTGGTATTCATTAGTTCCTTCCTCCTGCAAGGCATATCGACTTAGAAACTAAGAGAAATAGAGCGATCAGGCTTCTAAATACTTTGCAGGATAGTTTGGGGGGGGGAAGCTAACTTAAAGAAAAATTCCCTACATTTGATTTTGACTTCTGTCAGCTCTAGCTCAGTGTGCCTTCCAAGAAGAGCCATTTGTTTTAGGAAACAAGTTGTCCTCTGTGTTCTGCTGTTACTTAACTCACCAGCACCATCTGCTCTGCCGTTATGCCCAATTTAAATCGGCAGGAAAATAAAATTCTTCCCGGTTGTGCATCCTAAGGAAAATAACAGGTTCTAAAAGACGAGAAGGTGGAAGTGCTCTGTGGCCAATCAGTTAGGTAACTTCTATCCCAGGTTCTGTTTTGTCAGGTCAGCATGAGGATGAGACTTGGCCTGAAGCCAAGGGTGAGTCAAGCTCTTACACTCTGTGCACTGCCTGTGCTGTCTTGCCATCCCAGGGAAACATGCTGAAGAGATGAAGCCTCTGCTTGGCTGTTGCAGGAATCCTAGGAATTTCAAAGAAAGAACAACACGACTCCCATCACAACTGTGAGGGATGGGTAAAAATGGAAAATTTGGCAATTCACTTTCCTTGGTTATTCACACATTCCCCATACATTTGTTTCTGCAATTTCTGTGATGAAGGAGAGGGAGAGAGACAGACAGGGAGAGTGGATGAGGTAGAGAGAGGGAGTGAAAGAGAGTGACGGGGAGAGGAAGATGAGAGAGGGGAGAGAGAAAGAGAGAGAAATGTTTTTTTCATTTATTTTGGATCAGTAACTAAGTGTTGTGAATCCGTATAGTGGTTTACACAGAATTGAACTAATGGAGAGTAAGAGAGAATACCAACCAACAAGGCAGAATGCCTTCCAAATATTCTTAAGCCAGACTCTGGTAGAAACCCTGTTCTTTATTTTCCAGAAAACGGGTTTATTTCTTGGAAACAAACAATGTAATAAAAGTTGACCCTCAATTTCCTATAATAACAAGAAGTTTGAAATTTGGCATCAATTTTCATGAGGGACAAGTGGTGCCAAGAAGTCAAGTGTCAGAAGCTGTTCTCGATTCAGCAGAAAGTATTCTTCTAATGTAACTTCAGTTCCTAGCTCCCAGCTGCTTTTTTGAACAGCCACAAAGCTGTCTGTATTCTTCTATAAGCTCCTGTTCTCTCCCTCACTCCGTGTCTGGGCCAGGAGAAAGCTGACTTCTACCAACAGTCTCAGAGAAGTCAATAACTCTGCAAGGTTAATTTTTATGGTCATTGAAGGCAAGTCTTGAGCTGAAAATGATCTATGAGTTTTTTAATGTAGTACAGTAGATTGATCTAATTATGCCTGCATTAGTAATGATTATAAAGGTGACTGTTGGGGAGGTGGGTAGAGACCTTGGGTGCTGTTCTCTAGAAGTTTTTGATTCCTCTAGGGCATGATTTATGCTTCTTCCAAAAGAAGAAGTCTTTTATAGTCATTTTAGAAACAACATATTTCTCCTAAAAAGACATTAAATCAACATTCCAACTTCCCTCAGGTTTTTTTTCTTTATAAATATGGAATAGAAAACCTTTTTAGCACCAGTAGTATCACTTCTGGTCCACTAAGCCCTACTTGATAGTTGATGCTTGGTAATAATTGTATTTCACATTTCCAGAACAGTCTAAGCTTTCTCCAGGTCGTTAGCAGTGTGATTCTGCTTTATCATTAGTATGTACCCAGAATGATTTCAGAATGAGACACAGAGGCATCTTTAGTGATGGGGATTTCTTTTGCGAATCAAGGAGACAGGAGAGAGCACTCAAACTGTCTTAGTGGTTGCAAAACCTGGTGTGTTGGAGGGAGAGAAAAACATTAATGAGATCATCATTGATCCGATCATCCCAAATCAGATCCTTAGCTCTGAAGTTCTGGTGATTGGTGATTAGTTATCCCTTCTCTCTGCTCTAGGTTCAGGTTCAAATCCACTCAGAAATCCACTGAAGAAAATCTATCTTTACTTGATAGTTTTCCTTCCAGGTTTCCTTCTAGAACATTTGCTGACCCCAGATGTTGATTTCCATTTTATCCTCAAACCTAGTCTGGGGTAACTGCTCATTTATTTCCTAAAGAAAAAATCATACTGACTTGGTTGAAGCAGCAGCTTTGTTCATATGTTTTGTGGGAAGGCTCTTGAAGGTTTGTTATATAGTCTTTTAGAGTCCAGTTCGAGATCAAGAAGACAAGACTCCCAAATTTCAGTCATTCAACTAGACTACAGAGCTAATCAGATTTGAGCTTGTTATTTCTGATTTAGCAGTGGTTGTCCATTGGAGTACTTATATCCTTATTTTTTATATCCTTATTTTTGCAAATCTTTATTCAGTAACATTTGATAGCGCTCTTTTTTAATCGTAAGATGATAGAATAGAGAAATGTCAAAGAGGAAGCACAAAACACACAATAAAACAATGGCATAGTAAAGCATCTGTTGTGTGGAGAAAGCTATATCCTGGGATCTGGAGACAATCTATGTACCTGCCAACAAATGGATGAAAATATACCCAGCAACTTACTTCAGCAAACATAGCCAAGGACTGTTTCAACAAATGTGAAGATTAATAATGACCAGGTTCCTTCAAAACTGCTCTAATAGGCTGGGAGTGCAGCATAGCGGTAGAGTGCTCATGAAGCCTTGGCTTCAGCTCCTCTGTACTGCATACACAGAAAAAGCCAGAAGTGGTGCTATGGTTCAAGTAGAGTGTTAGCCTTGAGAAAGGCAAAGGACAGCGCCCAGACCCTGTGTTCAAGCCCCAGAACTGGCAAAAAAGAAAAGAAGGAAAGAAAAAGAAAAAGAAAGAAAGAAAGAAAATCCTGCTCTGATAGAAATCCTCTTATCTAGTGTCTAGTACTAGACACTATGCTGAAAATGAACTATATAACTTGTGGGTGGAGAAGAGAGGGAAAAACTGGGAAAAAAAAGTAAAAGAAGGGGCTATTGTAATTATAGCATAGAATGTTATTGGTTAGACAAACAGAAGTTAGTGAAATAAAAGGGAGCTATAAAATATGATGCATGTGTAACTTAAAGCATTCATTTTTTTATTTTTTCTCTTTGCCAATTTTTAAAATCTGTATTTTATTTTATTGTAAGGGTGTTGTCAAAGGGCTTACAGTTACGTAAGTAAGGTAATTAGTCCATTTCTCCTCAAACAATGTTACCCCCTCCCTTATTTTCTCCCACTTTCCCTCCCCTGTGGTTACCTTCCCTTTTCCAAGTGGTAAAGTTTACTTCCAACATAGTGTCTTGTGAGTATCACTGTTGCATTGGTTTGTCCATTGTCCTAGATCTCAAAACATTCTTTTTTAATACAAAGTTTTATATGGTTAAGACCTTGATTTTTCCAAAGTTCTCCCACCCATGTAACATCTATAAATTGGAATACTAAGCAATCACCCTACTAATAAGCTGCATCCTACAACTCCATGTTCCACCATTCTTCAGAAATATTATATGTAATCTATTATTTTAGTTTATGAAGTGAAAAGAAAAATGGAATATTCTTAGAAGGCAAGTCATCATTTTTCTTCAGTTTTTAGAAAAATGATTTCATGCAAGTTTATTTCAATTATGTCATGAAGTTCTCTCCTGAAATCAATTTACGTACAGTGACTGAGACTTTCTAAAGTGTTCTACTTAGTTTTTCCAGCAAAACTAGAAATTATAGAATAATTTGTTTCTAAACACATATAACTTCATTTTATATAATTTTTTTTGTTTTATTGGTGGGGTGATGTAAAGAGGGGTTACAGTTACATTCATCAGGTAGTGGGTACATTACTTCTTGAACACTGTTACCTCTTCCCATGTTTTTCTCCCACTTTCTTAATTGTAATTGTTAAATACAATACATGATTCTCTAACAAGAACATCTGCCATAAACAGCTTTGGAAGCAGACACAATCCAGTCTTCATAAATATGTATCTCACTGAGTGGGAGCAATGTACAGCAGAGAGAAGCCTATTGCTTTGGAAGCTGAGATTTCAATAGCTCCAACCAGTAATATTTGCAGAGAAACCAAGAACACTAACTAACTTGTCAAAGCACTTTCCTGAATATTGAGTAAAAGAGCTTCCATTATAGTTGAATTTATGCATTCTGCAAGGCTACACTATGTTCTCCACAAAATAAGCACCAACAAGACACATTTCCTTGGCTGAGGAACAACCCCACTCTTCTTCAAAAGGCCTTAAATATTTACAATGCCAAGAATTTGATACATAAATAAGAAAATCATCTTTTCATCTTTACAAATCAATTAGCAGAATATTGATTGCAAGTAAATTAATTTCTGAGTCCATACTAAAGTTAGTTGCTCTTCATTTTACTTATTTGCTGATATTCTTGTGATAATTATAATATACTTCCTTGATTAGTTTTTATTTATTGTAACTCAGAAAACAAAACAAAAAAAAACAAACAAAAGCTAGGAAGTAACATAGATTTACTTGCATAGGCACAAATCCACACGTACATATGTGTGCATTTTTAAAGGGCTCTAAGCTATTTCAAGAAATTCAAATAACTAGCGAACTTCTAGACCTAAATACTGAAGTTGGAGTCTAAGGTGATCTTGTGCTATGAAGATGACAGAGAGCTCATTAATGATTATGGTACGTTAAACCCAGCTCTACCACAGCAGACACGATTTTCCTGTTATCTCCAAAGGAATGTGTGGTGGGCTATGTGGCTCTCACCTAAAGAGGCTTCTCTGGCCTAAGAGTAACTTTTAGCCAATGGTAAAGAAGAAAAAATAAAATGACTGTCCTACAGCAACTGTGAACTGATTTCTGTTGATTACTCACACAATCTATGGTGAGACTGCATTTTCTTCCAATCTATTGATTTTAGCTGTAGGAGATACTAAACACACTAGGTAATCACTTATATCCAGGTTCCTGAAAAATAGAATATGGAGACATAAAACTACATGATATTTGTCCACAAAGCTTGTGATTACAGAAAAATCTGCAGCAATAGAAAACATACTCTTCATATAAACAGATGTTAGACAACTTTATAGGACTTCAATAAGTGGCTTATAAAAATCTTCTTTCTGAATACTATCATTTGTAACTACTGGTCTGTTTCTCTTACCCTCAAATTTTCAAGAGATAATTTAGTTAATATAGCTGGGATCAGATGGCCATCCTTGGACAAGTCAGCTCTGAATAGGAAGAAAAGAGGAAATTGTCATAAAGTAGACATAGGATGAACCACTTACAGACAGTTGGAGACAATTCCAGGGAAAAGAAAAATAGCAGGAATATGCCCAAGAAACGTTTGCTAAGGGGAAACTTTACATTGGAAAGTTTATTCTGAACATTTCATTAAAGTAAGAAACTTCAAAGTGGAAGTGGTCCCTAATCTGTCTCAGAAAAATCACTGGTCTCAGTGGTTTCCAACTTTTGCCATCAAGAGGTACATAATATATCTTATTCAAAAAGAAAAACAAAAATCCAGGTGGCAGTGGCTCACATCTGTAATCCTACCTACTCAGGAGGCTGAAATCTGAGAATCATGGTTTGATGCCAGCCCAAGCAGGAAAGTCCATGAGATGCATATTTCCAGAAGTGGAGCTATGGCTCTAGTGGTAAAGTGCTAGCCTTGAGTAAAAAAGCAAGGGGATAGCATCCAACTCCTGAGTTCAAGCCCCAGGACAGTCACAAATTAATTAAATAATTAATTAAACTCTGATGACTTACCTTCCAATATTAAAAACAAATATCCTACCTCATCCCCTTTATATTATTTTAAACATGAACAATGATGTTGACATTTAAATTGTTTTGTTAACATTGGTAGCATAATCACATAAGTCTGTCTATTGACACAAGCTCACTAATCTTCTGTTTTACTGACTACATAAAATACTTTGAAATTGAATCTTACTTTGTTACTTGGTATAGACAATTATTTGTTTATCTGAAATAGGGAAGGGAAGGGGGAAAACAAGATGACTGGGAGAGGGAGAGGGATGGGAATGGGAGACAAAAACATGAGAAGAGATATCAAGTTTCAAGAAGTAATGGATCCACTACCTGAATATAACTGTAACCCCTCTATACATTATCCCAACAATAAAATACAATAGAAAGAAAGAAAGAAAGAAAGATATTTTGAAGTCTAATGCTAGAATGAGAGCCCTTCGCATAGGTCATTTCTTTCATTTCATAGTCGCAAAAGTTATTTTACAAAGTTAACTTTTCCCTCTTAATTCAAAAATAAAATCCAGATCAAATTTTCCCATCTCCTTTAATCAAACATGAAACAGATAGAAGAAAAAAATCCATTTTGTTCAATCTTGGCAATGGATGAACAATCTTCAGATGAAGAGAATCAGCCAGACATCAAAAATCTCATTATCCAGCATTGGCTGCTGTTTGACAGCTCAAACTTAGCTCTTGGTGTCAGGAAATGAATGTGGTGTTGCTTGAGGGTAATTCCCACCCCAGAGCTGTACCACTATGTCAAAAGGATAACAGCATGATTTGAAGCCCTCTGATTTAACTGAGTACTTAAAACCTTTTTTGTCTATGTCACAAGGCCATTTCAGTGGTCATGAGGAAAACAAGAGTCGTGTCGATGGGCCAAATGAAAGCCCGTCACTTCTACTTGGAACCAGATGCAGGATTTGGTAGCCTCGATAGCATCAGCTTCTTATACTAAGAAACAAACCTAAAAACGTGAGTCCATTAATGAAACAAATCTTTGGTTCTATATCTCTGTAAGAACTACAAGCTTTGGTTACTGCATAAATACCATTCTGAAGTAACTAGGATTTATTACCATTTACAGGGCTTTAATAACAGAGATTTTGAAGGTTTGTTGGACTTTAAATGTCCTTAAAACTTTTTTGATGAGTTAAGTGTAAATGAATAAAAAACATATGCATAAAGTTCTCTTGAACTACATGTGGGTTTAAAAATTAAAGGAAAAAAGACTTGGCAAACTTTGACTTTGGGACCTGCCAAACCCAAAGCATTTGAAAAAAAAAAAGGAAAAAGAAAAAGTCTAGATATGTGAAGAAGAATCCCATAGTCTGGTAAGGCTCACTCTTCCTTTAGAGAACTAATGAGACTGAAAATAATTTCTTAAATGTTTAAGTGTGGAAGTAATTGCTAAAATATTTAATGTTTATAAATAGGTTGCTTTTTTAATAGCTTGCTATTTTTACTTACACATTATACATATAAATATATTCACAGGTACACATGCAAATATGTTTTGGCTTAGACTGTCTAAGCTTCTGTGAATAATATTGACAGAACCTCTTTTAACTGCAGCAACATCAGCTAAAACATGCACAAATACTCAGTCAGGCACCACACACAGAACAAGTTTTGTTATGGAAGGGATAAGTAATAATAAAAATCTTATTGTTAATTTTTATAAAGCCTATTAATAAAATTCCGTTGGTACTGTTTTAAAAACCCACTAGAACCTTATTTTGCTACCCTTTTGGTAGCTTTTCTGGACAATTCCACTTTAAATTTTATTTTCCAATTTTTTTCTCCAATACCATTGTCTTAATTTCCATCTCATTGTTTACAGCCACCATTTCTACTTTTCCCATCTGTACTGATTCTCTCTTTATTTAGCCTGGTGTAAAACATCTTCTCATGACCTCTCTTGCAAGTCACACCAGATGGCTCATTTTTGAATAGGACTTTTAATCATACTTCAATTCTTTTCACATTGCAAGGGAGAGGAGCTTACTGTATAAATCTCCTTTTCTCTCCCTTTATCGGTTCTAAAAAGTCAAGCAGAAATTACATATGGTATTATTAATTTATACTGATTAATCTATACTGATGTATACATATGTAATCTAGTGTAACCATTCACTGTAGCATACAGCAGTTCTTATGGTGCATGGGGTACATTTAAGACACAAGTGAAAAGGTGGCATAGTCACGAGTTACTATGACTTATTGACTGGTAGTAAAAGCTTTAAATGTGTATCAGTTTGAGCCACCACCATTCTTTCCTCTGGCCTGCCGTATTCTAGATTCCTGTTGTGGGAGCCCAACATAAATTATGTGTTCCCTATCTTTGCATGTTTCTCTCAGAAAACTGAGATTTCTTATCTTAGATTGAAGAAAGGCCAAGAGAACCAGGACAACACAAGAGTGCTCATGTGATGAATATTAACATGAGCTGGTGTCTCTCTCTGCATCTTGCTAGTGTTTACAAGTAACTTTGCTGAGGAATTAATAGCCTTATTGGAAATAGAGCCTGCATTGCCAAAAACCTTTCAGTTTGGGTAGTCACCTATTTTGTTTTTTGCACTTAGTTTTCTACATACCACTTCCACCATTCTTTCAATAATATTAGAAATGGAGCATAGCATGACCATTATGTTTATAGTCCAAGCCCGGAACTCCAGATCCAGCCTGAGGTCAAATAGTCTTACATTTGTGACTTTGACCGAATTACTAAATCTTTCCAAGTCTAAAATTGGTTTTTCATCTGTTGGTATAGATACAATTCTAGTACTTGCTTTCAACAAATAAGGTGAAGCACACAGTCAGCATTTAGAAGTTATCTGTTATTCAACACTCTTTTCTTTACCTCTGTTTTCAATGGGAATATTTGGAGTTTGATCTGAAAATGGAAAGCGTCCAGTGTTGAGAGCACTCCTGCCTTGTAATAATAGAACTGAACAGACTCATGGACCAAATAACAGCAACAATAACAAAAAAAATCCCATTTAGTTCACTTAAGTCTGCACTGAAAAACAAGCTGTAGTTCATGTTGATTCCTTATTATTTATGAGTCACTTTTTCCCAAGAGTTCTTGTTTTAATGTATAAGCACAAGTAGGAGGTCAAGTGTAATTACACGAATGAATATTAACTAGTTGCCCATGTGTGGTCTACTAACATCCCAACTGTCAAAATGCAACTCTGTGCAATGAGCAGGGGTAATAGAGTCTTCAAGTTCCTATGAAAAATTATAGAGAGCTACGGAGATATGTTATTTCATTAAAGGAAGATCAAAAATAGTGCAGTACAACAATACAATCTACCACATATTTACCACACTGACTGTTGAAATTAGGTAGTTACTAGTCTCCTTTTTCCCATTTATTGAAAAAGAAATTCAACATTAAACTGGTGGTTAGCTGAGAGCTGTCAAGATCAAGGATAGCTGCAGGAGGCTTTAGAAGGACACATTGCTTGTTTGTAGGAATGATGTCAGTTGTGAGATAAGAGCAAAGGGCAAGAATCATACTCATAATAGATACAAGAGTTAAATGTATAAGTATAAAGCTGAATCATGAACAAATATATATACAGAGGCCACAAGTATTCACTACGATGGGAAAACAAAATGCACAGAGTTAGGAAAGCTAAGCAGGAATTTATGCCAATAAGATGTAGTCAGGACCAAATGTCTTAGGTATTTCAAATACCCAAAAGCTGCATCATGAAGCTATAAGCCAACATTAAGTCAAAACTCTATAAATCAGGCACTGGTGGCTAATGCCTGTAATCTTTGCTACTCTGGTGACAAAAAATCTAAGGTTCAAGGTTCAAAGATAGCCAGAACAGAAAGATCTGTGAGAGTTTTACCTCCAATTCATCAGTGAAAAGCTGGAGGTGGTGCTCAAATGGTAAAACTCAAGTCTTCATAAAAATAGCAAGAATGAGAGGCATAGTTCAAGCCCCAGTTCTGACATTAAACAAACAAATAAAATACAACTCTCTCTTTTTTACTTTTATATATAAGGAAAAATCACTCTTTTCCATAATAAAATTCATTGAGTAAATTCGTTTAGACATTTACTTTTTATGTACTAAAATTCTCATGTTATTTATATCATTCATTTCTATTGTGTTGAATTTTAATATCTGGACTCAGTTATGTAGTTCCTGCCTTTCATTTGCAAGTCCTTCTCTGAGAGACTGAACACTTTTAAATAATCTTATTAGGGGAAAGAATAGATCAAGTGGTTTGAATTACAATTTCCCAACAGATTTCTAGTTCAAATAAAACTGGATTTGGTTTTCATGTGGTCCTGTTTGCACGATGTCAGGAAATAAGAAAGGACACATTTGGCCCTAAATATTATAGGTACAAAGCCACAACATTTGGAGTGCACTGATTTATTCTTCAAATCAAGAAACAAAAACGCTAGCATACTAAAAGTATGAATTGCAAGTCATAGACATAGTTAAAAGCAAAAAAATGACTGGACCTTATAGGTTATTATTAAATTTTAAAGAAGCAACTCTAAGAAGAAATTGAAGGAACTTTCTTCACAGTCAAACTATCTTGATTCGAATTATGGCTTTCACAGAATTGAATATGTGAGAATTTAGCTAACTCATTTTCTCAGCTACAAAATAAGCTTACATACATATATATATACATATACATATACATACTTACATACATATGCCTATATATATTTGGTGAAGCTGGTTTATTTATTTTTCACTCTTATAACTTAAAATTACATTTTTACTCAGTTAATAAACGCTATCACCCTGTCACCATTTCCCTTCATCCCTCTCAAACCTAGTTCTCCCCTTTCAGGGACAGAGAGAGATGTTAAGAAGCATAGTGCATGGTAAATAATCGGAGACCACCAGGCACGGTAGTTTTCACCTATAATCCCAATACTTGGGCTTCTGAGTCGGGATGAGCTAAGGTTGTCGTAGTCTACATAGTAAGACCCTATCTCAAAAGAAAAAATGCTAAATTTGCATAACAATTATGGCTTTATGAAAATCAAATTTTGAAGCATCTTCCATTCAAAAATAGTAAGAGAGATGTGCAATACTGAAGTTACTAGATAGAATTCCAGTGCCTAACCGACCGACCTCTCCAACCAATTGACACAAACCAGAAAACCTCAAAAATTGTTGTCTTATTTACTTTATGATCCACATGTTCCTCAAGAGGAAAACTTAAGATTCTCCCAAGTACAAAGTTAATCTATATCCATGCATGTAGTGTCAGGCTGTGGATTCATAAACTCACCCTCCAGAGTAACTCTGAACAAGGAGAATTGTTATTTGCAAGATGTTTCTAAGCCCAAATGACAAGCTGTTCCTTGTCTGTTTAGGAGGTTCATAGAAATGCTACTTATTAAAGTAAGTCCAAAAATCTGTGTATGGTTTTTATTGATTTAGTGCAGGAGTATGTGGCTTAGAGCACAGCGTGAAACACTGACTCCATTCTTGGATTCTCTTTCTATTGCCCTTGGGCCAACCAAAATTGCCTGATTGGCTGCTGGCTGCAGCAATGGGAGAAAATGATGCTCTAGCTATTTCAAGAAAAGAAAGCAGCTTCTGGTTTTTGTATATTCTGTTTGAGAATTCAAAGCTAATCCTGCTCCTGTGTTGGAGAAGTCCACTATTTGATGCTCTGGAGTTCTAAATGCAGTGTAACCTGAAGCTGCTGAATAAACAATAAAGACGTGTTGCTTTGAAAAAGAGAAAGAGAAAGGACTGGGTTCACTCTTTTCTTTCTTTTCCTTTTTCTTCTTTTTTTTGCCAGCCCTGGGGCTTGAACTCAGGGCCTGAGCACTGTCCTTGAGCTTTCTCAAGGCCAGAGCTCTACCACTTGAGGCACAGCAACACTCCTATCTTTTTTCTATGTATGTGGTACCAAGGAATCGAACCTGGGTCTTCGTGCGTGCTAGGCAAGTACTCTACGACTAGTCCAAACTCCTGGACCTGGATTCACTTTTCTAAGACACCATAATTGTGTTTGTTTGGTGAATTATAGGACCTGTACATTAATCTGCACAGACTTAAGAGTGAATTTTCATGTGTGCTTACATCTGAGACCAGTTCAAGCAAAGCATTTCCTGGACTGACGCTAGCCATCTTGTCACTTCCTAAGATACCCTCTTCTGCCCCCTTTCCCCACACCTGTACCTAAACAGTCATATTTTAACTTCTGTCAGTATACATTATTTTTGACTGTTCCTCAAATTCTTGACAGAATTCTATAGAATATAGGCTTACTAGTTGCTTTATTTCCCCAGTAATGAGGTTTGAATCCAGGACCCAGACTATCCATAGGCTAAGGCCAAGTACTCTGCTACTGTACCACTTGAGTCATAACGCCATTCTTTTGAGTTAACTCTGCTCTTGCTGGCTGTAAACCTGCTGCTTCTCTTCTTCAAGTATCTGATATTCCAGATCACTTCGCATACCTGACTGGTTTATTGTACTCAGTATTTTGTCAGAGAAACTAATCTGCTTTATTATTCTATATGGCGCCATGTAAATATGATATGACTTGGTTATCCTTTTACTTGTTGGTAGATTACTTTTCTGTAAGGGTTATTGTGATTTTTTTATTTGTTTGTTCTAAAAAGCTAACAAAAACACTTCTGCAACTATCCTTTGGTTGACATACTTACAGGACTATACATAAGAGCAAAGTCGCTGACTTTGTTCTAAGTGGCACTGTTAATGAGGTGTACCAAAGTAGTTGCATCAATTTGCATGCCTAGAAATGTACCAGAAATGTGTAAGGGTTTTCTATGCAAACTACTGAGAATGAGAGGATCTTTTCAATTATTCGGTGGACTCTAATTTCACAACTATTTATGTCTTAAGAGGAAACATACTATCATGTTTGACAGTATATATACTTTGAGCCCAGCAGCTTGAATTTTAATTCCAGGTCTTTTACTTGCTAACCATATGAAACTAGCTAAACTGCTCAAACTCTTTCTGGGGATTATTTTTGTCAAACTCAAGATATGTCTAAGAAGCATGTCTACTTCGCAGAGTGATTGGAGGGTTGAATGAACACTAGGTAGTGGTTAGAAAAGCATACTGCAAGCATCGTAGAAGTGCTCAGTTTTTTCTTTTTATGTAATTGTACCTTATTCACATATTTCACAATTTACAAATATATTTAGAATGTCTTCTTTAAGAAGTCAAAGTAGTAGTAGTTGCAGGGTGAGTATTTGCTAGCATCTGTGCTAAAGTTTGCACATGCTTCCTAGTGGAAGACCTAAAGTTGCAGAGGGTAGAAAGAACCAGGCATGAGGGCTCTCAGTTTGCAGAGTTCATTCTTCACTGTGAATGTCATCAGAATGATTAAGCAAAAGAATGAACATTCTCATAGAATACAGCAGAAATGAGATTAAAGAAAGACCAGGATATTAGCTACCTACTTTTTTGTGAGGATGGAAATTCTGTGTTTGAACTCAGGGTTTCACACTCCATACACAAACACTCTAACATTTGAGCCGTGCCCCAACCCACCTTAACTAGCTACCTCTTATAGAGTATTATCATAGGATTCTGACAATGTGCTGTTTTATAAGCATTTCCCCTATGAAATGTGATCTCTTGATAACATCTCAGCATCACTATAATTTTATAGAGTGACTAGATCGAAAAATTTGGGTAAGAGCAACTCCCACTCATAGTCATATTCATATGTTACAATTTGTAACATAGGATTTACAGTCTCTTTAGCAGCATTCAGGGAACATACAACTCCCATATTTAAAAAGAAAACCTGGAGACTTTGGTGGCAGAAGACTGCGCTGGGTTCATGAGACAGAAAATGGTAAATCCAAAGGTCAAACTTGAGCCTCTGCCAGCCCTTCCCAGGGTGTCACTCTGTGGTATGAGAAACCACAGCACACAAAGAAGAGCAAAGTTGTTTCCACTGTGGCCCAAACCAGAGATCAACAAACATTTTCCATAAAGAGCGCATTCATTTTAGATTTTAGATTTTTCTTTACTGAATTCTACCAGAGTAGTTTAAAACAAACAGGTGTGGAAATGTTTCAATAAAACTGTATCAATAAAAAAAGACAGTGGGCCAGATTTGGCACATGAATCCTGCTTGACCATCCAAAGTCCAAATCTTCCTTCCCTTACCAATTATGTTAACAACTATTTACTGTACACTGTTTAATTTTGTCCTGCATAGAATGTTCAGGTTCTTTCCTCTTTGTCTTCTTCCTTTTCCTACTTTTTTTTGTTGTTCTGTGGCTATAATCTAAATAGATAACGCAGTTCTAAAGCCTTTGCTTTCACATAGGATAAATTTCTGGTAATAGTATTCCCACTTAATGGATATTTTATAGATGGCTATGAAATTCTAGTTTCCCATGGATCATTGGTGAGGTTTTTTTTTTCTTTCAGTCTTTACTGTTTCTATGCCCTTGTAATCCTGCACATAGTGTTTCTTACTATTTTGTCCTAAAAGTTCCCATGCCAATGACCTAGAATGTAGACTGATGTACCATTATTGGGAATACAGCATTGCTTGTTAGCCTTAACAAGCAAAACGTCACCAGATGAATAAGCAGAAGATGTATGGTTGCTGTGACCTAAGTGTCTCCCAGAGATCCTGGTGCTGAAAGCTCAGTATTTAGGGTGGTGGTAGATGATGGAACTTCTAAGAAATTTAACCTAGTGAGAAGTCCTTGGGTTCCGGGATGCACTATCCTCAGAAAAGGTGGCAGTTCACCAAAGTACTTTAAAATTAACACATGATACCTAACCTTCACAAACAAAATTGTAAATAAAATATCATCCATTTTTAAAACTGTTTTCAAGAGGCAAAATAGCATCATTTTTCCTGATCAGGCAGGGTCAATTGAATACATTGCATTCATAAAGTGCTTTTGCTGAGTGGTCTAACACTGTATAAATATGTACATATGTAAACACATATGGATGTAGATACATGTGTATGTATATATACATGTGATGCAATTTTTTTTACAATGATAGGCAGTTAGCAAAGATATAATGCTAGAAAACAAAGCCACAGGGCTTCAGATATGCTCCACCTTTCCCAACATGCACTAGATCTAAGGGCATTTCTCATACGGGCTTGTTTCTGGCATGCTGTCACTGTTATTTTTGCACTTGTCATGGTATAGTTTCACTTCAAAAATTCCATAAAATGACTGAGCATATTTCCTGTGCATTTTTATCTATTAAAAAGATTGATTAGCACACTTGCTTCCATTGAGAGGGTAGGGACCACATTGATAAATGTCTAGATAATCAAAGACAATAACCAAATGAAAGCATTCTTGAGATGTTTCAATGGTCATAAAAATTCAGCAGAATTTAGCATTGGCTTTGGTTTACTTATGTGAATAAAATCAAAAGTATTCATATGTTCTCCTGAGAATTAAATAAACCACCATATATGTAGTGTGCTGTTCATGAACTTTTAATTGTTAATATTTCCCTCCCTCTCTCCCTCTTTACTTCGTATCTTCCTTCCTTCCTTCCTTCTTTCCTTCCTTCCTTCCTTCCTTCCTTCTTTCCTTCCTTCCTTCCTTCCTTCCTTCCTTCCTTCCTTCCTTCCTTCTTTCTTTCCTTCTTTCCTTCCTTCCTTCTTTCTTTCCTTCTTTCCTTCGTTCTTTCCTTCCTTCCTTCTTTCCTTTCTTCCATTCTTCCTTCCACTTTCCATTTCTCTCTTTTCTTTTGTGTATTCCCTTGTTTTCTTTCAGTCTGACAAATAATGGCCAAAGATTCATGTGAAAGGTCTAAGCTCTTTGATCAGGAAAGGAGACAATCCAGAGACATTATAAAGATACCACTGAAGTAAATACTCAGGGAAGGAATAAAATAGTAAAGCCTGGGCAGGGCAGGGCAATTGCAGAAGCACAAACATCAACAAGTTTTTCTATGAAATTCTTCCACAGCAACTGTTTCTGTTCTTCTAAATGGTAGTTCAGCTTTTATTATTTCTCATGACTGCATGGCAAGCAAAACAACAGAGGCTAGTGGTCTTGCTAGGTGAACTGCTTTGTCCCTGAAGAAACACTAACACCCCTTCCTGGTCCCCTTGCTCACCATCCAATAAAGAATTTTGAATAATAATTTATGACTAGGAATTTTTAATTTCCTTCACTATAATCATTATTTACAATGGTAACATTTTGAGTTTGTGACCAACCATTTGTTCACAAAGTATGGACTTTTGGGTTTTAGAATTAAAATTATACTTTATTCAAAAGCACCCAAAGTGGTGAAACCGAATGTCTGGCCCTTTGTAAGCCAAAATAGATTTCGACAATACCACCACCAGACCATGCTCTGCTGTGGGGACAGGGAACTCGGGGCTTTCTACAGCAGACATCAGAAAGCCAGGGCAGCTGCCTGTGTCACAGAGTGAGACTGGCATTCCTCAAGTGCATTGCCTTTCAATTTGCTAAAGAAAAAGAAATGCTGAAGAATGAGGCATAGTGGTAGAAGCCAGAACCCGAGAAGGACAAATGGTTATGAAACAAATCACTACACTGGGAATGAATGAAAGTCGTACGAATCTGAGTCTCTGAACAACCTTCGATTGATGGAGTATTGAGAGAGCTATGAGCAGGGATTCGGATCCCACATTGGTGGCTAAGGAGCATTCGCTTAGATTTGGGCCTGAAATATAATTTCCTACAGTATGACACTTGAATGTACTGAGCACATTAAATTGAAGCAAAGGGATTCCAAGCAAGATCTTTCTAGCTTTCCTGTCCTTTCTCCTGTTTCCTTTAGCCCAAGTCAGTCCACAGAAACAAGACTTTCTGAAGATAAAACTTAGAAATATTACTTTAACAATTAGCAACAAAGCAATTAGATAACCTACCTTGTATGATAGAAGGTCATACACAATTATTCCAGAAAGAAGAATCTGAACAGACGGGTTTTGTTTTTAATACCATTAGCCTAGATCATGCCATTTTCTTCAGCCATGTTTGCACATGGTTGCCCACTCTTCATCCAGTCTAAACATAAAATTAGAAAGTTAACACTGGATCTTTGGGACATCCTTTTCTGCCTCATGAAATTCTGCTTGAATAAATTTCAACTGAAGAAATTCTGTGCCAGTTTTTATTTCAAACTTAGCTAGGAACTCTAGAAAAGTTCGAGAAACTTTTCTTTCCCGGCATGTGAAATTGAAAAATTATTTATTCTATGCATGATTATGTAACCTTAGACATACAATAAGAATATCGTAGGTGAAAAATTGCTTTCACTCAATCTATTTATCACCTGTAATATTTGTGAAACTCAACATCTTTCTCAATTGTAAATTTCCTTTGGAAAATATGTAAAATGAAGATTGGAGGATTTAAAACTTTGGCATATAGCATCCCTTTTTTTAATTCCCTCTTATTTCCATGGCTAACATTTTGTTGCTGCATTTAAGAAAAAAGAACAAGGAATCCAATGAGTGAAATAGCATTTTGAATACTATTAATTACTACATACATTCATTTCCCTTATTCAAACACTGTTAATTCAGGAACAACTATATGGACTGATTCCTATATGCCAGACATGTTTCATTGGCCTCTTCCACTTCATTAAGTCTACAAATGACTTAGAAAGGAGGCATTGCCTCTGTTACTTTATAGAGGATGGCACTGGGTCTCAGAGAAGTGAAATTTCACCCTAGATCTCTCCTGTGGACTTCAGAGCCTGTTCTCTCTCATACATTGTACCCAAAGAAGAGTCTTACAGTGTTCCAAACCTCTAGGTGTTTCTATGTATAAACTGAGGAGTCAGTGATCTAGAAATAAGCTGTCCATTAGTGGGTGCCATGTGGAAGGCTTTCAATGAGCAATGTCCAGTTCCAGTTGAGAAATTCCAATCCTACAAACTCATTAGCTCCTCTTTCCAGTGGGTCCCCTCTCTGCTTCCGTAGAGCTCCATCTAGTGCTACAAAGCAGGGTGAGTCACGGAGGTGGCGGATTAAAAACAAACTCAGGTTTCTCTTGCTGTGTTGTTTCTTAATGCAATCCAGGGAATACTCAGTACCGGATGCTAATACTGGTTAACAGGTGCAGCCTACGTAAAGAGAGGATGGGACTCCACTTCCTCTAGCATTGCTAAGGGTTTTCCTGAAGGCTGGAAGAAAATTGCTTTTGGATTCATAAATTTGATTTACAAATTCTATATCCTGTTACTTAAATTCACCGTATCAACAGCTTCCTGCCTTTCTCTCTCTCTGTCTCTGCCGTCTCTCTCTCTCCCTCTTTCTCTGTCTTTCTGTGTCTGTCTCTCTTCTTTTCTCCCTTTCTTCCACCTTCCCCTATGAATTCTTCTGCCTTTACTCATATGATATGGTCCTCTCATCCTGGAACATCTTTCATGTCTTTGCGTCTTACTAATCCTCATTCATCATCTCTCAGGATTCTCTGATTCTTCCAGTTGTACAAAGGGAAGTCATTCATGCGCTCATGAGTTGTGCTCCTGGGTCCTCTCCTTGGCTGATCTCTGTCATTACTTCAAGATTAGGAAGAGAGAGAAGAGGTGAGTTGGAGAAAGAGGGGTATTTGTTAAGTTTATCGGCGATATACTTCATATTTGCAAGCTGAGTATCTGGGATTACAGTGCTGTATCTTTCTAAATATCTTAAATTCCTGAAACATTGCCTCTGACATACCTTACTGTGTATCTGTTGTAGTGTACCATTCCAACTTACTGGGAGTGTGAGTTTTTTTTAACAACAGCCCTTCAGTGCTGTGCCAGGGGATTTCTGTACTCCACTTATCATTGTTGATGGAATCCTGTTTGTCAGCAAGCAAGTTGACAATCTAGCTCTGATATTCTATTTTAGCATCTGTTCCTCAGATGACTTCTGTAATAGAGTTAGGTCGTGCTTCACAGGGAACAAATACTACAGTGGTGTTTGTTGCCAGGCAATTTACTGGGAAGTGTGCACAGGAATAATATTTGTAAAAGAAAAAAAGAAGCAGGCCAGGAGTTTGGCCTAATGGTTAAAGTGCTTGCCTAACATGCACAAAGACCTGGGTTCGATTCCTCGGTACCACATACATACAAAAAAAAAAGCCAGAAGTGGTGCTGAGGCTCAAGTGGTAGAGCTCTAGCCTTGAGAAAGTCCAAGGACAGTGCTCAGGCCCTGAGCTCAAGCCCAGGACTGGCAAAAAAAAAAGAAAAAGAAAAAAGAAAAAAAAAAGAAAAAAAGAAGCATGATTAAGCTAACATTGAATTCTGATGCAGTTTCAGCAGGGGCTTTGGTTGACCTCTATGAAACCCTTAACATGCCGATGGCCCCTCAACAATGCTGTGAATTAAAGCACAGGGAATAGAAAGTTGTTTCCCCTGAATGAGCCAGTTTGAGCTGATACTGAAGAAGACAGACAGCTTTTTGCAAATGTACTTTTCCTCTCACACAGTAATTAGTAGAGAGATAATCAGCAGTCAGGTGTCAAGAGCCACCACTTTAGAAGCTGACAGAAAACTGGTCCTAAAAGGGTATCCAAGAACAACATGTCAGACCTCCTATAATTAGATATTGATGATAGATAAAGTTTTCACAGAAATTTAGTATCATGTGAATCGGCCAGATTCACTGATTACTCCTTTTTTTGCCAGTCCCAGGGCTTAAACTCAAGGCCTGGTCACTGTCCTTGAATTTTCTCAAGGGTAGTACTTTACCACTGGAGCCACAGTACCACTTCTGGCTTTTTCTGTGTATGTGGTATTGAGAAATCAAACCCAGTGCATGCTAGGCAAGCACTCTATCACTAAGCCATGCTCCTGGCCCCACTGAATACTTCTTAGAAGTATTTTTAGAGACTATGGGATTCTAACATAAGAATTGTCATCTCCATGATATATTGGATATATTTGTATTTGGTTATTTGAAATTGGATAGGGAAGGGAGGAAAACAAGATGAGGGGTTGGGGAGGGGGAAGGGAAATGGGGACCAAGACATGAGAAAAGGTATCAATGTATGTGAATTAATGCACCTCCTATCTGGCAAATATAATATAACCCTTCTTTTAATTACAATAAAAATATATGAAAAAAAGAATTGTCATCTCCAAATAGAAATTATTTCAATTAGTGCCATAAAATAGTATTCACTTGAACAGGCAACCTTGTTTATTTCCCATCTTAGAAAATAATTCATTTTGCACTCTTAGAATGAAATAAATAAAGATATATTTGGAGTGAATCTTTACCATATGAAATGGGCTTCTTTACATTTCATAGGTTGCCAGAAGCATTTGTCATAAATAGGTTGTTGAATTTTGTTAAATGTTCTTTAAATATCAGTTAAAATTATTATTTTGTCTTTATTCTGATATTATTGTAATTTCACATACTGATTGGTTTACAAGTTTAGTCATTTTTATCCTTAGGATAAATCTTATTGATCATGGCATATAATTCTTTTTATAGGTTTATGAAATCAACATGATTGTGGGGAGCCGGAGCGGCCGCCACTAAACAACCTCTTAGTTCTCCTTATCTGGTATGTGTATGCAGAGCGTATACGCGCAGACTCAGAGGAAAGAGCAAACGCTCTGCATACACATACCAGATAAGGAGAACTAAGAGGTTGTTTAGTGGCGGCCGCTCCGGCTCCCCACACATGATGAAGTAGTTGGGAATGTTTATAGTCAAAACTACAGAACAGGTTTATAATTTTCTCTTTGCATAATGATTTTTGTTTACTTTTACTAGTAAGATTATTAGTTTTATGGAACAAAAAGAAGTGTCTGAAAGCACTTGAATAAGTTTCATACTCCTTCCTAAAGTATTTCAGAAAATTGACCACTGAAACCATTTTTTCCAATGTGTCTGTGTGTGTGTTTATTAAATATAGAGATACTCAGGTTTTCTGCTTCATTTTTGTCATTTTGAGCTCATTTTATATTCCAATCTTTCAGTCTATTTGATCTTGTCAAATTGATTAGTATAGACTTGTCAATAATGATCTATTTTTTTAACATCTAGAGAATTTCTAGTGGTGCATTTATTTCCTTCCTATAATTTAGACATTTTTTCATCTTCCAGTTACCTAAGACTATTAATTTCAGTGATTTCTTCTGAACATTAAATACTGCTTATTCTCTAATCTACTTTTCTGCACATTCTCCTTTTTGATTGATTTCTGTATTTGTGTTGCTATATATTTCATTTTTACTACTGATTTTTGTTTATATTCTATTCCATGAAGTTTACCTTATTTCTGAAATTAATTTCTTAGATCAGAACCTTAGCTATGTTTTAAACTATTTACTTTTGTTTTTTGCCAGTCCTGGGCTTGGGCTCAGGGCCTGAGCACTGTCCTTGGACTTTCTCAAGGCTTAGCACACTACCACTTGAGCCTCAGCACCACTTCCAGCTTTTTTCAATGTATGTGGTAGGCAAGCACTCTACCACTAGGCCAAACTCCCGGCCCCTCTATTTACTTTTTTATATTCATTTAAAACTATAAATGTCTTGCTATCTCTTAATTCACTTTCATCCCATATATTAGTACTTTTAAGAATAAGTTCATTCCATATTTTATGATTTCTCCCATCTTTGCTTTATTGATTGATTTAGCTCATATTGCTCACTGACCAAATAGTTGGGTTTCCTATTTTGTATAGATTTGAAATTATATTATATAAAGAACATGACCCAAAGAACATTCTTCATATATTTACTGAGTTTCTTTATTGCTAGGTATACTTTTTTTCTTGATGTTTAGATATTGTGCAGTCAAGTAAAGTGTATTGTTTTATAGTACTGAACTACTATATAGTGATAAAAATCCTAATTGGAATGTCTTGTCACAATTTTTTCTTTTTATTGTATTTTTATTGTTGGAATAATGTATAGAGGGGCTACAGTTACATTTGTCAGGAGACGGGTGCATTACTTCTACAACATTCATAGCCCTTCTCATGTTTTTGTCCCTCATTCTCTCCCCTCTCCCTCTCCCAAGTCTTCAATTCAGTATATTACTGGACATGAATTGTCTTTGCTTACAGAATTTAGTATTTGCTTACAGAATTTAATCTTTGCTTATAGAATTTAATTTGACTGATTGAATTCCCCTATAATCATATCAATATTTCTTTGAAGGATTTATTATTATTAATTTTTTGGTCTATCATGGGGCTTGAACTCTGAGCCTAGGCTCTATCTCTGAGCAATTCAGTTCACAGCTAGCACTTTACCACTTGAGCCAGTGTCACTTCCAGTTTCCAGGTGGTGAACTGGAGATAAGAGCCTTATAGACATTTTGTGCCTAGGCTGGCTTTGAACCATATCCTCAGATCTCAGCCTCCTGAGTATCTAGGATTATAGGTGTGAGCCACCAGAGCCTACTTCCTCCTTCAAGAATTTTTAAAATCTGCTATTTGGGTTAAGATACTATTATTATGTTTATGATGAATCAATTCTTTATCTCTGTTATAATTGCCTAGGTGATTTTACCTGTTGTAACTTTCCCAAGCACTGTTAAGATATTCTTTCCTTCTTACTCATCTTTGTAATGATTATAAGTTTTTATAAAACAAATTTACTCTAAGATTTAACTTCCTTGCACAACAAACATTTATCATCTGGCAATCCTGTGGTTGAAGAATCATGAAGTAGGAGCAGGGCATGGTGGCTCTCGCCTGTAATCCCAGATCTCAGGAGGTTGAGATCTGAGGATCAAGGATCAAAGCCAGCCCAGGCACAAAAGGACCTGAGACTCTTATCTCCAATTAACCTCTAGAAAATGGGAAGTGGGGCTTGGCTGAAGGGTAGGGTAATTCAGGGACCGCACCCAGTCCGAGTTCAAGCCCCATGACCCAATTTTTTTTAAAAAAAGAAAAGAGAGAATCAATAGTAGGAAACTATTGCTTGTATTTTGCTCATGTTTCCTATAAGTGCACGTAGTTGTACTGTGCTCCTTTACAGATGTAGAAAAGTACAGATTTTCATCTTCAAATATAAAATCAAGTCTTCTCTTCTTGACCAAGTAATTCTTGAAATTAAAGGGTCTATCATAGCCAGCCTCCCAGATGGATTTGTGGGATTTCTTCTTTCTTAGTGGAGTACAGTCTGTCCCTACATTTTATTTGTTAAAATGGTTAAAGATGTGTTCCTCCTGTAAACAAATATTGTAGCCTTAGTAACAGGAAACACAGTGACCCAGACAGCAAAGATCTTGGACTACGGGATCTTTTTACTCTGAGCAAATCTACATTTAAGTGGATTTTTGTGTTTGTTGTTGTTCTGATTTGTTCTACTTTCCTTAGTACTAATTTCTACAGAATTTTTGTTGTATTTTAGAAAACTCATATAGATAATAGACATTAGTTATCTCTATAGTCTTACATATTTAAAATTAGATGAAATAAAAAGTTTAAAGTTTTTTTTTCTCAGATATCCAGTTGCATAATTAACTACAGAAACTGAACTCCATAATACTAAGACGAGTTGATCAAGAAAGGGGAGTGAACAAAACTATTTGAGGACTTCTAATTGCAAAGGTCTTTACGTGCAAAGTGATATGCTACCAATTTTAATAATGTAGGAAACATATTTCTTTTCTTTTTTTGCCAGCTCTGGGCTTGAACTCAGAGCCTGGGCACTGTTCTTGGGCTTTCTCAAGGCTAGAGCTCTACTACTTGAGCCACACCACCACTTCCAGCTTTTCTATATCTGTGGTACTGAGGAATTGAACCGGGTCTTCATGTATGCTAGGCAAGCACTCTACCACTAGGCCAAACTCCCGGCCCCTTTATTTCATTTGTAGAGATGAACTTAAGCCTCACAATCATTATATTCAGTTTCTCAAGGACATAGCATAGAGTTTATAAGCTGTTAAAAGTGGTTTCTAAGGCATAGAGGTAAATTCAAATCCATGCATCCAACGTTTTACTTTTTTTGTTTTTTACAATTATCTTTAGCTAGTTTTATGAAGAGGCTTCAATTTAACTCATCAATTTATGTGTACAATGCATCTTGGATCTTTAAAAAACAAACAATAAACCTCACTATGCCTTCTGCATTCAGCATAGTACTGACACATTAACAGACAGTAATAAATATTTCTCAACATTATGCTTTGTTGTTTTGTATTTTATTGCAATAATTTGTGTACAGACACAATTTCTGAATGGGTTTCCCACTTATTCACTGTATTAACATTTTGTCTTGTCTCTTATAGATGATTCTGAAAGAGTCATGTAAAATTGATTCGATGCATCCATGATGTATGAATCTACAAGTAATCTAGACAAATGTACCATGAAGGATTCACAAAAACAGTGATTTTCAGGAAAAGATTGCTGAAAAAGTGAGTCTCCTTAATGAATGATGACACATTCATGGTTCTAAAGTCTCTCTGCTGGTCTGTAAGGAGCAGAGGACATATACTACTTTCTTTTGAAGTATCATGATAAGAAAAATCATTGCAAGCTCTTGAGAGAACCTTCTGGACTTCTTAGCTGCCAACGCATTATGGCTTTTGATTCCCAATTTCTGAAAGGCTAGGTTTGGTGACTAAATTTTAGCAAATGAATGTACAGAATTTCCCATTAGACAGATAGAAGATTTTTAAAACTATTTTTAAAACAATTTAGGTACATGTACCATGTAATATTTTGGACTTGGGACTTTGTTTATTTATTATCTCAAATTTAAATTTTATGCATATTTCTGTTTGATTTAGAAATGCTAATTATGAAGATCTAAATTGAACATGGAGCTTATATACTCTAATACCTCTTGAAAGCATGCCTACATTAAAAAATGTTTCAATTCCAAAGTTCATCTCTTTACCACTGCCTAACAATGATCACTATAACACAGATCAGCATAACATGCCATCATCTGAACTCAATATGAGCCAATTTGTTGGTAGATGTGGGGGTGTGAATATGCTTAATTTTATTTTTTTATTGTAATTAGTAAAAGGGTTACATGATATTTGCCAGATAGAAGGTGCATTAATTCACGTACATTGATACCCTTTCACATGTCTTGGTACCCATTTCCCTCCCCCCACCCCCCACCCATCTTGGTTTTCCCCCCTTCCCTATCAAATTTCAAATAACCAAATACAAATAAATTCAATATATCAGATAACAAAGTGAGATACTATAACAATATGAGATAACCAAGGGACAGCAAAGGAGATGAGAGACAACATAGTACATTAAGGACAACAATCATTCGTTATATGGCTTAATTTTAAATGCATGTTGCTATTTCTCTAGAATCCTAAGAGAAGCAGAAGTGAAAAACAGACTGTTTTAAAGAGTAAAATTAGCTTTGCTTTGACTGCTTGCTGTATCTTAAATTAGCTCTTCTCTCTACCTCTACTTCCAAAAATTATTCTCACACTCTAACCACATATCCTACTTTTCACATTGACTTCTCTGATGGAGCTTCCAGTTATGTGTAAACACTTGTAAGAGTACCAGTTTGGCCTGACTTGCATATGTAGGTAGAAGTTTTTGACATTCTGAGTTCTGGCTTAGCCAAATGGATCCTGATTGGATCTTCATTTAAACACAATTTTTATTAAGAAAATGAGACTTCTTAAGAGACCCAAGTACTGTTAATGAAACTAAAATCTTCCTTACTTCACTCTTAAACAGCAAACTTTTGCCTACTAAGATTTATTTTGTGCCATCATTTACTCACAGAAGTGATTTCTCTCTGAGTTGTGATTTGAATACCCAACAGGCTAATTCTAAAAAAATTGGGGGGTTTTCTGATTACTGAGCATATTACCTATATCTTTTACCTTGTCTTTCTTCCCTACATATGATTTCTAGGTTTATACCTCTTTTCTTTTTTCCTTTGTCTATAATTTGTAGGTTTTTTTTCTATTAAGGGTATTGTAGAGGTCTTAGATGTCCTATTCAAAGTTCTTTGTTGTTTAATTTATAATTATTTGGATACATTAATATATGTGACCTTTATTCAACCCTGATATTCTCTTCACTATGGTCAGGTTTATTATCAAGGCT
This sequence comes from Megascapheus bottae, assembly GCF_031878675.1. Classification (NCBI taxonomy): domain Eukaryota; kingdom Metazoa; phylum Chordata; class Mammalia; order Rodentia; family Geomyidae; genus Megascapheus; species Megascapheus bottae. The sequence goes on from NC_143517.1 coordinate 59,383,726, forward strand.
AAGGTTATTTTGTTATTTTTTTTGCTCTGTTTTACTAAGTATTTCATTTAGATCACTTTTAAAAAAACTGTTTTATGATTTCTATGAATTTTCATCTTTTCATTGTATTTTATTGTCAGGGTGATGTATAGAGGGGTTGCAGTTACATTCATCAGTAGTGGGTACACTACTTCTTAAACACTGGTACCTCTTCCTTTCTCCCAATTTCCCTTCTCTATCCCCTCCCAGTTATTTTGATTTTCCTCTTCTCTTCCCTATTTCAAATAAACAAATAAACATACATACCATATACCAGGTACCAAAGTCAGACACAGTAACAACATGAGATAAACCATAAGGGGGAAAAAAGAAGAAAAGAAATGATTTCTATAATTTCACTGAATTTCACTTTCACATCCTGCATTGCTTTTCCTTATTTTTCTCAATCCTTTATTTTTTGTAGACTTTGAAGAATATCCATTTATGTCACCTTTAATATTATTAATCATTGATAGGCTCATTCAGGTGCTTTGTCTAGGATTTTATTCACTTCACCATAGTTTGTTAGTGGTCATTTTTATATCCTTTGTGTTTCTAAATATTTGTGTATCTAGGGCCATGCCATTGATTGGAGGTTTTATTTACCTGTAATCTTTCAGTTGAAGTATTCCCAATTTTCAAGCAGGTTTGTGTACTATAGTTGAAGTACAATATTACTACCACTTGAAAGAGGAAAATAATAAGGAAATAGACGGGGGCTGGGAGTTTGGCCTACTAGTAGAGTGCTTGCCTAGCATGCATGAAAACGTGGGTTCAATTCCTTGGTACCACAAACATAGAAAAAAGCCGGAAGTGGTCCTGAGGCTCAAGTGGTAGAGCTCTAGCCTTGAGAAAGTCCAAGGACAGTGCTCACGTTCCGAGTTCAATCCCAGGACTGGAAAAAAATAGTGAAATAGACAATTCAAAGCCAAAGCTGGTTTAATGTGGAAAAGAACATTGTAAATATTAATTATACTCCTAACAAGATTATACAAGGCTAGACCTTGTTAAATATAGGGTTGATAAAAATTAAATAATAAAATGGAGAAATTTGGGAGGAAAAAGAAAAATTAGGTGTTGGACATGGAATGAAACTATTAGAACAATAGTATGTTAGAGCTAGGTCTATGTTTTTTTTTGTTGTTGTTGTTTTGCTGATCCTGAGGCTTGAACTCAGGCGTAGACTCTGCCCCTGAGCTTTGTTTCTCAGGGTTACTGCTCTACCACTTGAGCCACAGATTGACTGCTTTTTTGGTAGTTAACTGGAGATAAGCTCTCACATACTTCCTTGTCTGGGCTAGCTTTGAACTGTGAACCTCAGGCTCATCCTTCTAAGCAGCTAGGATTACAGGTATGAACCACCAACACCTGGTTTAACTTAAAAAAAAAAGAAGAAAAGGAAAGAGAAATGAACTTTTCCATAAAAGAAGGAATGCAAATATGTTGTAAATAAAATAAATGGAAGAAGATGTATAGCAGATGGATTCTCCAAGGGGAGCAGATGTTTAGACTCAGAGAACTCTGGACCTCAGAGTTCTGTCAGTGTATCTCCTAATCTCTTTGCTGGCTTCTTTCTGGGCATAATGAAGCCCATGAGTCCTAATGTTGTCCAAAGGGCCTCTCTGGTCGCAAGCTGGTTAAGGTAGCCCATGGTCCACTAAGTATCTAGGAAGCTATAGAAGGGAAGTTTCATTGCATAGCATTCTCTCATCAGGCAGGGCAGGTTTCTTGACTCAATAGCTGCTCTAGGATGGGATAGCTCTGACTGGCAGTGGCAGCATCTCAGGCTGAAGAGCTTGGCTCTCTAAGGCTTTCTGTAATGGCACAGAGTTCCATTAGAACTACCTGTGGATTGCTGTTACTTTGGCAAAGAGCAGTGCTTTCTAGAACATTTTGTGACTGCAAAGAGTTCTGTTGAAAAGAACTAATTCAGCCCTATCCTAAGTCCCATGAGTACCTTTTCTATTTTAGAGAGCACTGTCACAGGTATAGTTCGCTGCCTATTGTAACTCTTCCAGTTAGATCATAAGGTTCGTCTGAGCTTTGTTGGTATCTCTTCTGTACGATCATGTTTCTGTCCCTTAATAGCAGTTGGATAGAAGGTTTATTCCTTTCCTTGGCTTCTTCACCAAAAGTTACTAGTTCTACAGACTTCCCCTAAAGACCTGGCCATAGATATTCATCAAGTCAGAAAACAGGTTGACAAACTAATAATGAGTCATATAATTAAAATTATTTCATAGTTTATTTTATCACACTAGATTTAGCTGCATTTCACATTGTATTTCCTCCTACAGATGCATTAAACTCTACTCAAAAAGTGCCATTTAAGTCCATACATAATATTTCTGAGACTCATTTACCTACATATGCATATATGCCTAATTATGTATACATATACAAGCATGTGCATGCATAATTTTCATACATGGCAGCTGGAGCGTTTAATTATAAATAAAATTCATACTACTATAAAATAAGATTTATCCATAATTAATTGTTATTATTTGACACACAAGATTATTCTGCTTCTTACTCAAAATCATACTAGTTAAAAATGAAAACAATATATCTGGTATATTGAATATACATTTATTTGTTTATTTGAAATGGGAAAGGGAGGGGGGAAAACAAGATGAGGGGAGGGGATGGAAAGAGGGAAATGGGCACAGAAACATGAGAAGGGGTATCAATGTGTGTGAAGTAATGTACCTTCTATCTGGTGAATATAACTGTAACCCCTCTATTAATTACAATAAAAATATATGAACAAAACAGAAAATGATAACATAGTTAACAATTTTAGTATAAATGTACCAGAGATTGTATGAGATAGTACATTATTTAAATATTTTTCAAGTGTTGGTCATCATGGTCATCATTTTGCATTTTTCAGATAAACTGAAGATCACAGGAGACAAATAACTTGCCTAGAATAAGAGATAAAAGGTAGGCACTGACCCAACATTTATAAACTTTGAAGTATCTGAGATCAACTACAGTTTGAAAGTATTACCTGGTAAACACTAAAAATAAGTAATACATGATTTAAACTAATTTTGCAACAGCATATTATTACAAGTGTTCTGTTATTACTGCTTAGTTATATTTCATTATCATCAAGTTGTTGCACACAGGATGTTATCATTCAGTAAGCACATTGTGATCAGCCCTTTCTGCATTCTCCCTGCATCCCTCTCCCCCAAATCCTCCCCTCAGTTTTCTCGGTTTCATAAGATAGGCATTGAATACATGATTGCATTCTCCCATCCTTCCTAACTTTATTATCATTAATCACTAATATTCTACTGTACCTAATTTATAAATTAAACTTTATCATGGACATGCATGCATAAATAGGAAAACAAATGCAGTCAATATAAGGTTTAGTACTCTGTTCAGATATTCACCGGGAGACTATGAACCTATCCCCTAAGAATAAGAACGAACTATTCTAATAAGACACCACATTAAACAGCAAGAAACTGTGTTGTGAATTAAATCTGCCCATATCCAGTCTGCTTCAACAAAAACCCCACTAGCCTAGGGCACATTTTCACAAGATACTTTGTAACTCTGTAGTGTCTACACATCCGGTGGGCCAGTCTTTTTGTGTCAAGCACAAAGGTCTGTATGTCATAACACTCTCTCCTCATACCTTCAGGTCACAAAAATTAGACAAGTGTGCATTGTTCTTGCAAGGGCCCCTGAACCAGACACACAGACCTGGGAGAACATAGTGAGAACATGGTGACCTGTGGCAGTCTTCACTTTCCTGAGAATTGCAATGCGCTCACTTTTCCTACCTCCCACCAAGCTGTTTATCCTTGGTCAGTTTCCATGGAAACTGCTTTGGCCCAGTATTATCTTTTTACTATAGGGATTGCTAAAAGAATAAAAATACATGGAAAATAAGTAGGACTTTTTATTGTAGGTCTTCTCCAGGGTGTGGAATGAGGGCGGGGGGAGGGTGGAAGAAGAAAGCTTTAAGATTATAGCGCAGAATCACAGCACCACGAGCAATTTTATTAACTCAAAAAGATATAATCTCATAGCCACAGCAGGGTGTAATTTCCTGTCCCTGCAGTGGGAATACATGCATTCCCATTTTTACTCTACTAGGATCATGAAAAGTGGAAGAGGTTTTGCAACTGTTAATTGAATGAACATGATCCTTTCTGGATTAATGAAATTAAAGCATTTTAGGCATTTGCTAGGTGATGGTCATTGAGCCAAAAAAAAATCCACTGCATTCCTTGTTCTGTGTTGGTAATAAGAATCGCTTCATTTGGGAATTAAGCTTCAGGGCAATTGAAGCTCTGTCCAGAGGCCTTCTGAGAGAGGCCTTCAGAGTGATTATTAGCTGAAGAGTCCCTAACTCTAGCATCACAATTCAACTGTATTCTCTAGGACAAGCCACTCAACCTCTATTCCCCAGTGTACCCCTGGATAAATGAGAAGTATGAATGCATGCTTATAACAAGCCCTGAAATTCAGAATTTACATATGTGTGCTTTCAAAGGTTGCACCTAGAAAAGAAGGAAAGAAAAATAATCAATAAGCATCCAAAATGACTAAAAAACACATAATAAACAGGTACAACTTTCTGACACAGTCAGGGGTTTTCGTTTTGTTTGGCAGCATGTGTACTTCATGGCTATTAGGCCATAATGTCTTCATGAAAATACTATAAAGGAAAAAAGTATTTATTTCCTTTTTGTACATAAGGATGCTTATGGCTACAGATAGTATCCTTGCTCAAAGATGTGGAACATTTAATATGGCTCACATGCCTGTAACCCAGCACTTAGGAGACTGCAGAAGTTCAAGGCTATCCTGAGCTACTTCCTGAGTCCTTTAGTTCAAAAATCCCTGATGTGGGACATAGCTCGGTGACTGAGTACTTACCTAGCATAGATCCTAGATTAGATCCCAATTCCAAACAAAGCAAGACTAAAACCAAACAGGTTGATATACGGCACAGAAAATCCTCATAACCAGCCTGCTGGACTCTAATGAAGGCACAAAGTGATATACCTCCATGATCACGGAAGAGAAAATTATAACATGCATCCATCTAAAACAAAGTCAATATTTTAAAGAAAAGAAAATCCCTACTTCTGGGAATAAAAGAGCCTGGAGAAACACCCATGCACTATTCTGATGTACAATTAACAAGTACTTGAGCAGACATCTTTGTGAGAGTAGAACTTCGGATCTGCAGAAAGCAATTTCAGACTCTCCTCTTATTCCAACAGCTTCCATTACCTGAAAAAGGCAATAGATGGCAATTTACATTGTCCTTTGAGACATGGTGAGGTTTCATGATGATAGAGTTTTTGTGTTTTTAATACTAAGAACACAGATTGGAAATAGCAGGAATAAATGACATTTAATAAACAGATTAATATTCCAAATCTGTTGTTCATTATTATAAAGTCCTGATCTTAATCCATTGCCTCTATACTTCTAATCTATTGTACCCAGATTTTCCTCTGGTATAAAAAATGACGTATGTTCTAAATATTACTATATTCACCCAGAGGCGATATGCATTTCATTTTTTCAGAAGAGCTCCAATCGTCTAGGAGTATGGTGGTCATAGTATTCCTTTTACCTGAAAAGTATGTACGTTTGAACAATAAATGGCATGGTTCTTCCTATGTGAATATAGACTCGTATTCTCACTACGGAAATGGGGGGAAAGAAGAGACATAAGAAAATGCTTCCTATGCATCTGCTGAACTTTGAAATAAAATCAATGGCAAGAATGGAACAATTTCTATCCCACAGATCTTCAGGAGCAGCATTATTAAATAACTGTTTACTTATAATGCCATCACGACAGTTAGAAATACAATAAAGGAAAAAGAACTTCCTGGCCCATAGTTCTAAATGACGGCAAAGGATACACAACGTGTGGAATGAAACTTGTGTCAGCCGGCGCATTAACAGATGCCAAAGAGAGAACTGCTTAGTTCTTAGGCACTTACTGCTCAAATCAAAGTAAGTGGTTTTCAACTGAAAGAGTCTATTAAGAGAGAATTGAGGATTACAGTATGTAGGATGATCAATAGGAAGCAAGTTCCATATTTTTCATGTGTGTCCATTTGCAGACAAATTACAAGACAGCAAAACATTCTTGTGCTAATATGTGTACAGAGGTCCTGCAAGCCACTGAGGTTTCAGGATGGAAACTGTAAGCCTTGTTTTCAAGTTTGATTATGTCATTAGAATTTTTAAAGAGAATAAGGCAACATATATGTTGGCAACATATATGGCAAGTTTCTCCTTAGAGTCTTGTGAATGTGCAATTAACAAGTACAAAGCATATTCTACACTGAGTGGGTCAAAGCTTATACTTCCCCTAAGAAGATGCTATTTTTCTAATTACTAGTAAATAAGTTACTGCTGAAAGTGGCAAAAGAATAGGAGGAGATAGATTTTTAAACCCAGACAATTTGTTTTTTAGAATCCAGGAGACACATCACTACATAATTTTCCTCTCTATAAGTTATTGAAAGATTTTTTTGTCAAGATTTCAGATGCCAAAAAACTTGAATGGGAAAATGATAGAATCAGTACTCATACATACCTGGACAGGCCTGGAATATTGTTAAAAGATTTTCCAAAAGATGAAGGAAAAGAAGAAGAGGAAAGAGAAGAAGAAGAAGAAGAAGAAGAAGAAGAAGAAGAAGAAGAAGAAGAAGAAGAAGAAGAAGAAGAAGAAGAAGAAGAGGAGGAGGAGGAGGAGGAGGAGGAGGAGGAGGAGGAGGAGGAGGAGGAGGAGGAGGAGGAGGAGGAGGAGGAAAAGAATAAGAAATGTATTCATTTAACATTTTCTAAATTTGATATATTTTTTATGCTAGAAACTATGGGTAGACAAATATCAATACTAAATAATTTCTATCTGCATGGTGTTCTTATAGAGTGTAACTCATGCTCTGAGATTAAGCAATACAAGGGCCAGATAGTGCTTCAGTATGGATATTGGAGCTGGTTAGAATTTAAAGCTGACAACAAACCAACAGTGCAAACTCATTCTTGTTACTTAATTTTGAAAGCAGATAAATCATTTTTGTTCTCCCAAGTACATTAACCAGGACCCATGAGTGACATACACAGATAAATTTCAGTGCCGGATGTGAAAATTTACTCTAATAATTAGAGCCAGCAAAATTTGAAGCTACCACTAATTCCAAATCTTGGCGATTGTGAGCAGTACTGCAATTAACATGTCAGAGCAGATATCTCTTCTGTATATGGATTTCTTTTCCTTTAACTGTATATCAAGTGCCACATAATACTTCCACTTTTAATTTTCTAGTGTGCTTCCTTACTCTTTTTTTTTGCAAATAATAGCTTCAATAATTCACATTCCCACCAACACCATATGAGGCTCCCCTTTTCTTTACATCTTAAACTATACTTGTTACTCTTCCATTTTTTGTTACTAGCCATTTTACGAGGTAATACTTCACTCTAGTTTGAAATCTGCATTTTCTTAGGATTAGTGTCATTAAGTATTTTGCACATAGCTGTTAGTCATTCACACATCTTCTGAAAAAAAATGTCTATTCCTGTCCTTTACCCAGCTTTGAATCTCATTACATAGTTTCTTGTTATTGAATTGTTTGAGTTTCTTATATAATTTGGATATTAATCTGTTTCAGATGGACATTTCACAAACAAGTCTCTCATCCCATACGTTGTCTCTTTGTTCTGTTGATTGCTTGGTTTTCTTTTCCTTGCTGTGCAAAAGCCATTTTGTTTAATGCAACTCCATTCATCTATTTTTGCTTTTATTGCTTTCCTACACAAGAACTTTTTCCAAATCAATGTCATGGAGCTTTCATCTATATTTTTTCTAGTGCTTTTACAGTTTCATGTCTTATGTTTAACAAACCCATTTGAGTTGATTTTTATACTTAGTATGAGACACAAGCCTACTTTCCTCAGTGGAAGAGTATATGAAGTAAACATGGTGTATATACAAAGTGAATAATATTCTTCATTTAAAAAGAAAAAATCCTGTACAAAAGACAACTATCACATAGTGTTACTTACAGATTGAATTTTTTTAAATGTAGAACTTGGAGCAGGAGAAAATACAATAGTGGTTTCCAGAGTTTGAGGGTTAGGAGAATTGGGAAGTTATTGGTCAGTGCATAAAATGTTTCATTTAGAAAGTAGGAATCATTTCAATGCGTCTGTTATAAAACAGGATGGAATGAGGCAAAGGAATGAAGAACAGAGGAAGTGGAGAGTGCAGTCAGGAGTTACACATAAAGATTGTCATGAGAAATCGTCCACTTTCATTGATTTTATCACATGAGCTATTGTACAAGATAATATTGTAACCAATTTTTCCCTCAAAACAAATTCTGGTACTAAGGCTAATTAGAAAAAGGCTGCCTATCAAGGCATTACAAAGGGATCCAGATAATTAAATCTTTCTGGTTGATGAATTTTGGCTACTTGAACTGGGATCTTAAACAACAACAATATCAAACACTATTTACAGAACTCCTACCATAGCTGGATGTATTTTCCATGTCTGAATTAATTAATTAAAGTAATAATGTATAGAAGATCTTTTGTGTGGTGCCCTGTAATGAGCTTTAGAATTGGCTAGGAATGAGAGAATGCTTTTTATCAAGGATCAATAAATCTCAAAATAGAAGCTAAGAAAGGAATGCAAGACCACACTCCTCCAGTAGATCCAGATAAGAATTGATCAGAGCCCCCTCTCTACCAATATTACCCCACCCTTTTTCTGAACTTCCTGAAAATTGTTCAGGAAAAATTCAAATGTGTGTGTGTGTGTGTGTGTCTGTGTGTGTCTGTGTGTGTCTGTCTGTCTGTCTGTGTATGTGTGTGTATGTCTGTGTGTCTGTGTGTGTCTGTCTGTCTGTCTGTATGTGTGTCTGTGTGTGTCTGTGTGTGTTTAATAGTACTGGGGCTTGAACTCAAGGCTCTCTGGTCTCACTTCTTGACACTTGACAGCTCCACTTCTCGATTTTTTTTCTGGTTATTTGGAGATAAGGACCTTATAGACCTTTCCATCAAGTCTGACTTCTAAGCATGATCCTCAAACCAGTCTCCTGTACCCAGATTCAAATTCCCAATCTCTCTTGGTTGTTCTTTATTTTTTTTTCAACATTTAAAAATATCGTTGTAAGAGTGATGTCAGACAGGTTAAAGTTATATAACTAAGGCAATGATCACATTTCGTTCTCAGACACTCTCTCTCTGCTCCTTTAATTAGTGCATTCTAATTCATTTTCATCAACGCCACCGATTCCTTTTTCTCTATGTGCCCATACCTCCACTCCTCCATTCTCTCGAGGAACTCAGTATCTTTACAATGAGCAATGGCCCAGGGCATAGTAGATCGTTCAAATTTTCAATCCTGTCTGATCTTGAGGAACATCTTAAACTTCTCTGAACTCTAGGTTCCCAATGAGAAGGAATTGTGTTTCACGAGCTCTTCTGGCAATTGAAGGTGATTTTACATTGAGAGACTGATACATTAGTTAGGTTATTGGAAATCAAATTTGTTTATTTGCTATTAATAAATCTGAGTTGGACACTATAACTATAGAATCATATTTTCTAATATAATTGTTGAGACACAGGGAGCTCTGAGGCCCAAAAGTTCCCCAACACTCAATAATCTATCTGTAACAGAGAGGAAGTAAGAATGTGGGAGTTTTAATAAGAAGCCACTAGGAAAACTAAAGAAGGACAGGGTCTTCACTATTTTACATTTAATCCCTTATCAACTCCAGGAACCTACAAAAACACTCTTTTTCCCTATGAAGATAAATTAGATTCTGAGTAGAGAGAAAACCCAGAGTCAATTCCAAGGAAATAAAGCAACGAGTCTGTTTTATGGTCCCATGAAGAAACTCAAGTAGAAGAAATAAATGTAATAAGGAAAAAGATATAGAATGGCATGGTATTCCAGTTTTGCTGGTGGATATATTCATTCCAAAAGGGAGCTGATCAGTGCTAACTGTTCTTAGTAGAGCAAGGAAAGGCAGAGGGTCTAGTGACTCTCAGGTACAGAGAAGCAAAGACAGAAGCCAAGATTGCTCAGATAATGGACCTCATTGTCATTGATGGAATTCTGGATAATGCAAACATTTGACAATGAAGACAGATACATTCTTTCAAACTTCTTCTGATGTTTCTTAAGTTGTAGCTGTCTATCTTGATTTATCTCTTGCTTTTTTTACTGCTCATGAGTACCTCATGAGCATGCAGGGGACCTGTGTCTTAAATTGTTTATTTGTCTAATAATTGGCTATAAAACACTTCATCAAAAAGCGTTATCTAGAGGGCAAAGCATTCAAGGCATATTTTAATGCTAAAACACCAGGTGGGTTCCTGCTTAACATGTTACTATTTTAACATATTATGTTGCTGCCTTAAATAAGGTTTTGTTGCAACTGGCTTGTCTCCTTTGTTGTTTGGAGGTTATAATAGAAAATGGTAAATTCCAAGGACAAAAAATCAATATACAAAGCTAAAAATACCTTGGCTTTATCTCGCTGCTTGCAGCTCTGCCAACTGTAAAAGAGAAGGAAAGAACAGTAGAGATAGGTTTTCAGGCCTTGGCATTTGGGATTCTATTTGATGATTTCCAAATCAATGCACCAAAAATTTTCCAAGATTTCTCTGTAAAGGCAGCTCTCTGGCCTCATTTTTAGTAGCACAAAATCCATGCTGAAAACTGTACTGTTGTGGTGCAATTTGCTTCTCCCACCCCTCCAGCCCCACCCTCATTCCCAAGCTTGGATTCTTGTCCACAGGGCTGGATGTGGTAAAGCTCCATGTGTACATCTGTAGGTTGGGGATTGGGGTATCAAATATATTTTCAGTGATCCTAGAAACTTCATCTGCAAAGTCAAGTGTACCTAGGAGTCATTCCCAGAAGCACACAGTCATTGCTAGCAACTTTTTTTCTTAGGCTCCACCCAAGCGTGAGACACTCTGCTGCTTCAGGTTGTTCCAAGCAATCTTCTGGTTTGAAGAATTTTTTCCAAATGGAAAATAGATTTTTCCTTTAGTCAATACCCCTTCACGCCTGTTATTGAGAGAAACTAGAAGCTGGAAGGGAGTTTGTATTGTATTTAATATGATGTGATCTTCAAAGCACTTGCCAAGACTCTTCAGAATATCCAGTGATTGACTGGGCCTTAAGGAGACCACTTGAAAAGAAAAGTCATGGTGGATCTTACACCTTGACAACTCATCATACACAGGTTGAAGGAATGGGTTTGTGCCGAGAACTCAAAGCAGAGTCTATCACACAGATTCTGGGCATTAGCCTCCCAGCTAAGATGTAAAACATGCTGATTCTTTAAAGGTGGTTAAGGTCTGACTATACGAGAGTTAACATAGAAAGTCCTGTATCCTTCTGAAAGACTTGAGGAACATATGGGCTGGATCTGCTCTTTGTTCTTTAGGGCAGCTTCTCTCATGCTATGTTCAGCCAAAACTAAATACTACTGAACAAAAGCAGCAAAGCTGCAAAAGCAGACAAGACAGAAGTTTTCAATCTTGATTTTCTCCACTCTTAGAAATGTATTCATTTCATCAACCTGAAATTACTGGAAATAATGTCTATCACATGAGATGATACGGAAGACTTTTATGAGGTTTATTTTAACTAATATTCTTGGTGTTTGCTTTGAATCAGGCATATAGAATTTAAGAGTAGCCACTGAGTTATGAATTTAAACCAAATAGACAAAAAAGGACAAATATGTCTAACACCTAGTTAGTAATCAATAAATGAAAGGTCTGGAAATGATGTTTAAACTCTATACTATAAAAGCCAAGGTGGTTAGAACTGTGATTAAGGAACAGAGATCTTTCCTCCTGAACAGAAGGAGGATGGGGTGAGAATAGGCAAAGTGTTAACCACGATGCAGGCCATGAGAAAATAGAAATGCTAAAAGAATGAAGCCTACATGGGACATTCTCCCAGAGAATTTTCTTTCAGTTCTTCCTTTAAATTTCTGTTTTGAACATGTAAAATCCATATATTACCTGTGGAATATAATATGCTATTTTGACATATGTATACATTGTTAATGACCAACTCAGGATAATTGGCATAAGCATCATTTTAAGACCTCCTGCCAGCATACCCAACAATTCTTTTGAGTCTGCACCCCTGCCTATCATAAAACATATCACCCATAGCCATTGCATTGTATAGGTATGAAGACATCTCGACCTTCATTTACTTCTGAGACCAGCACATTGCCCAGGATCCAGGTGGGAAAGCAACTTATGAATAAACCATTTCACTCATTCCCTGAACTTGACTGTCCCTGGAGGTACCGTGCTGACTCAGATGTTGCTGAGTGAGTGGAATGCTAACAGGAAAGTCTTGGAGGTCGAAGAAATAGCACGACTCCACCCACAAGTCAGTCAGTAAAATCGAGGGGGCTGTGGTTTCAGCTCCTTTAACCATCCAACATGTGTGTTCATTGTCAAGAGTTTTACCCTTGACAAAGGGATTCTTTATTTCTCCAATTGTAAAAAGCTTATAGACCAGGAAATAGTTTTGAAGGTAATTAAGTCACCTGGCCCTTTCCCTTCCAGCAACTATGGGACTTCTCCAATTCTGAATCATAATTATAACTTGAAGAAAAAAGCCACAATTACAGAGGTCCTACCATTTTCTAGACTCAGTATATGTTTGTGTGTATACATTGATTAACCAATTCAATCAAGAGTGTATAGAGGGCCTTATATATGTATTATGTACCAAGTTGGAGAACTTGACTAGATATACAGGAACACTTACCATCAACTGAAAGCCAGGATCATTAAACATACATTTCTGTTAAATCATGTTTCTTCAGAAGAATCTAGAGAAAAGAGCTTATCACAGCCTCTTGTCTGTCCACATTGGCATCCATATCCCCATACCATAAGAATTACAAGAAAAGTTGTAAGCCCTTATTGTTTTACCCCTACTTCCCAAGACTGGACCTTCCTTCATTTTCTGCTTCATTATCTTTTGTTGCTTTTACTGGTCCTCCTTGGTTCATTCTAGTCCACCTTAGCCTTCCAGGGAAGTCAGTAGTTTGACTTTATGAAACAATAGAACACATCTTGCCTAAGGCAGTTTAATCTGAATGTAATGTTAGGAAGATCTGCAATCTATTTTAATCTCATCTATAAAATAAGAGAATAGTAATTCACAAGTCATTGCTATAAATTGGTGATTAACTGGTCAATATTGATAAATGAGTCTACATATGTATATATACACATACAGACGTATAGAGAGGCATATGTTATCTGCATGTATAGTTGATAGCATATAAATTACAACCAGTATTAATATTCATTGTATACTCACTTGCCTGTTTACTATTCTGTTTCTTTCCACAAAAAGAAAGAAAATCTGCCTAGGTATTGTCCCCTTTTCAAATGTTTAAAGCTATCTGGTACATAGTAGGCATCTGGTAAAGATTTGTATAATGAATAAACTGCTGAATTATTGATTATCAATAAATATTTGTTTGTAAGATTCAAATGAACAGTGGAGATTTATTTTGCTTTTGTTCAGCAGCTGTAACCTATTAAGGGAAAATTGCATAATCATGCTAATTGACTTATAACCAATCTTAGCTAGGTTCCAAGTACTTCTTGATAATTCCATAATAATAGCTACTCAGTTGCCCTTCATTCTTCCCAAACAGTTGCTCCTAGCATCTCTTTTTTCCTTGAACTCTTCATCCTGCACTGCTCTCCCCTCCAGCCACTCAGCACACCCTAGGAATATCGGGCTTCCTGCCCCTTTTCATCTTTTTAGACTTTGCTGAAACCCCTCCTCGCCTTTCCCAGTTCCTCTTCTACTTCTCCTTTAGCTTCATGACAGTGCCACAATGGAATTCCTCAGGAACATTAACTCTTATTGGTGTCACATGTGGGAAGAGAAACTAATTAAAAAATAACAAAAATGAGCAATTGTTCATTCATAAATGAACACAAACCCTGATCTAAGATCTCAGAAATGATTCTGACAGGTTACTATTGTACTATATTTATAGAACCCAGGATCTGTAAGCAACAAAATACAAATATTAGAATGACAACAATAGAATAATTAGAAACAAAACACAAATATTAGATGACAGTAACAGAATAATTAGAATCACATAACTTATTAAAACAAGGTGTTCCCGGCCTTATTACCTCATTCTGCTAATAAGGATTAAGGCTGAAAGAAGTGAACTGACTTGCACAGGGTCACAACCTCTTCATCAGTTCACTATTGCATCCACACACTGTATCTTACTCCAGCCATCTAAGCATATTCCTTGTTGACCTTTGTCTCTTAGTCCATGGCAGGGATACCGGGCTCTATTTTATGCTCTGGCTCTAGCCTTAGTTCTACATTTCATGGTTGAATCCCTTAAAGGCTATGATACACGTACTTTAATGTGTGATTGACTATACCATCTCAGGAGATGGAGTGCTTCAAAGCCTGTCTGCACTACTACTTGTACCACATACAGCTAGTATACAATATTTGGCAAGTTCCTTAACTGTCTTGTCACTGATCCATAAAATGAGGGTAGTAATAAATATCTGAACAGCAAAGATTTATGAGAATTCAAGAATTAGCAAATGTAAAGCACTGGAAATGGAAAGAATTTCTTACATGGGAATTATTTTTACAAAGCCAGGGATTGAATGTAGAGAATGCCTGTCCTTTTCCCTCTTCCATGTCACATTAAAGTGGACTTGGAAAAATGAGTGTCATTTATCAATTCCTACTACATACTATATTATTTTGAATTTACTCTATCTTGACTTACTCTGCCTGATTTTGAAGCATTGGTACAATTCCTCCGTCGTGCTTTGGTATAGTCTTTAACATGGTGGCCTCTACCAAGAGGTGGCTTTATTAATTCTCTTCAGCTACTGTAAATCTTTCTTGTATCATTGCCCTCACTTATAGTCAGGGGCAGAGTGGAAGAGAGAGTTTTTACGAATGGCTCCATCTGTGACCCTAATCTCTAGAACTTGCGAATATAATTGTCTAGTAATTGTGTTGTTTTATGGCTCAGTTGATGTTAGAAACAAAATTTCCTGGGAACCATAATGTAATCACTCGAGTTCTTGAATAAAGTGAATTTCCTTAGCTAGTTACAGGAGGTAAAAGCAGAAAGAGTCAGTGAAATAAGAAAGACTGAGGGGCCGTGTAGGAAGAAATAAAGATAGCTTCAAAAAGAAAAGAATGCTTCCTTGCCTCACAGACAGCAAGCATCCATCTTGTCATGCTATGGAACCAAATACCTGAGACTGGGTCATTTATAAATAATACAAATTTATCTCTCACAGTTCTAGAGTATGGAAAGCCCAAGATCATGAAGCTGGCAGGATTGTGAGACCCAGTCTCTGCTTTGTCTGGACCACAATCCTTGTATTTAGGTATGAATCACAATATCCATCTTTCTGCCTTGAGGTGGATTCTTGGAAACTATTCTTTTCTGGGCTGCAGTAGAGCCACAGTCCTCCAGATCTCTGCCCCTCCCGTGGCTGGATACTAGGCAGACATCACTGAGCCAACTGTATTGATTGCTTGAGAAGGAACCTCCAAATCCTTCTGTCCAGGACATCCTAGCTAGATTTCTTTCGTCTGTGAGAGTGTTCATCCACCTGTAGGGTGATGACTTCATGGCCCGTCACTCTCTAAGCTCATACTGTTGCATGCAGGATTCAGCCTCCATATGAATTTGGAAAGAACACAAATGGTCAAACGGTGGCAGCCAAGCAAACTTCTAGATATCTCATCTCAACTAATAAAGGTTGGCTCAGTGATAGGTACCTGTCATCTCAGCTATGGGGGGGTAGAGATTGAAAGGCTCATGGTTCCACACCATCCCTGGAAAAACAGTTCATACTGTGAAAAAAAAGAAAAAAATGAGAGATATGCATAAATAGGAGGATTGTAGTCCAAGTAGTCCTGTCAAAAAGTATTATCCAAAAGGCTGGAAGTGTAGCTCAATTTATAGAGTGCCTGCCTAGAAGGCATGAAGCTCAGAATTCAAAACCAAGTACCAATGATGTTTGTTTGTTTGTTTTAAGAAAAGCTAATTCGGTGAAAATTTGGTTTTGGCAATGATAGACAAGTTGTTTTCCATTGTATTTTATGGTCAGGATAATGTATAGAAGGGTTACAGTAAATTCAGTAGGTAGTGGGTACATTACTTCTTGAACATTGATACCCCTTCCCATGTTTTTCTCCCCCTTCCCCTCTCCCCACCCCCTCACAGTCATCTTGTTTTTCCCCTTCCCTATTTCAAATAAACAAATTAATGTATATACAAAATACCAGGCACCAAAGTCAGATACAGTAACAATATGAGATAATCATATGGGGAAAAAGAGAAAAGAAATAACTTCACATAGTACCTTAAAAACAACAATGACCAAGATAAACCTCTTGTTTCCATATCCTGGAGTTCATTTTTAAAATTAATTTTTAAGTAGTTATACAAAGGAGTTTCAACTTGACATGTCAATTTGTGAGTATTTTGATCAATATCATTCCTTTCTCCTTCTCCCTTGTCTGTCCCAATCCCATCCATGTGTTCAATTTGCCTGGTTCCATTTTCACATACATGCACTGACTATTATAACTACATCAATAATTATAACTCCCTGCTCTTCCTCTCTCCATTCAAGTGGTAAACAATCAGTTCAACACCGGCCCTGGTGGTACATGTAATCTCATCATTCAGGAGACTGATCTCAAGAAAGTCTCTGTGGACAAAGAAAGGAAGGGAAGAAAAGTGGGAGGGAAGGGAAAGAAAATGAACAGAGCCAGCGACTTGGCAGTTAACTCTTCAAGAGAGTAGCTACTCGGCCCAAAGATCACTAAACCTAGTTGTTTTCCCTGTTGCTTGGAAGTGCTACAGTCTTTAGCATTGAAGCTAAAGTTGTCTTTGAGTCTTTGACAACTAGGGATTCAGAGGAAGGACAGAAAGAAATGTCTAAGAGAGTCCCTCAACGATGGAGGCCTAAAGGATGGTACTTAGTAATAACATTCTGCTATTAATAGATGACAGCAGTAGACATATTTTTAACTTATAATTTGAGGAGATGACTTTGTAGGAACATTTGCTCTGGGATTGAAAGTCTTTGGGTAAATACTAACCTTTCCCATTCCTCACTCTTCCTTGCTAGGAAATGGGGGAAGAGTACTGGTCCCTAACTGAATGGTCTGTCTTGGGGGGTTCAAATAGCAAGATACATTACGAAGCCTTTCTTGTAAGGTCTGGCACCTATTAAGTGCTAACTAAATGGTTATAATTATAATTATTCATGTATTCATTCAAAAAATATGTATTAATCATCTTCTCTGAGCCAGGCATTGCTAGGCAATGCGAGAATACAAATATGAATAAAAAATAGCATTAGGAGTGGCCTCCACCCTCCCAGACCTTGACGCAGTGTGTCCATATGTATGCTTTGCATTTATTCATGTATGTAAATTCTCCTCTGTGTGCTCCCTGTGTGTTGGGAGTGCCTGTGGTGTGAATTCTGCACTCCCTGAAAATTCCAAAGAACAAAGTACTGCTTTGAAACACAAGGAGAAGGTGGGGGCTGCAGGTCCAGCCATCCATCTTTCTCCTCCTCAGAGGTGGGCGGCTGTTTGCTCTGGGAACATTGACGATATGACCATTAAATCATTTCAGAGTGGTGGAGCTGGGAGGTCCTAGCAAGCCCTTCCCTCACACCGGCCCTGCTCTGGCACAAAGACGGGTGTTATGCCTCATACATAGCAGCAGGCCAGCCACAGGAAAAAGGGCTCCCCATGCCAAATAGTTTTGCCCAGTCCTCCCCAGAGTGGGAAAGCAAGAAAGGATCCATCAGCCTGGTTGTCTGGGCGTCCCAGAACTCCTCAAAACAGACCTATTAGCTGAAAGGATAAATATTTACTCTGAGTTCGTCTGAATAGCCCAGAAAGGAGACTCTGTTTTTTGTCAGTAATAAAAAACACTCCCACCTAAGCCTGGATTTAGAGCTTTTTGTCTTTAAATCTTCCCTGCCTAGAATCACTCCAACTTCCTGTGAGAGACTAGATCAGGATTTCCTCATACTCTATGGAGCCAGTGGTGGAATGGGGTGGTAGAACACAAAGGGAATTCTGCACCGGGGGAACTGTGTTTTCTTTACTGCACCAAGTATGTGTGGCCTCCTGCTTGGCTGCCAGTACACAGGTAACTGAAATATTTGCCCTTGGGAGAAAAGGCACAGAATGTTCTCTTAAAATCCTCGAGCTAGTGAAATATGAGATTTTAAATAAACAACTTTCGAAGGACCCCATTTCCTAAACTATGCTTTGATCACATGACAACTGCACCAGTGGAAACACTTTTGTTATCCTTTCAAAGGAGATGTTCCAGAAAGAACTCCTGCCTGGGTCAGGGAGGTGAGGATTTGGATGTGGTCTCATCAGGGGAAGAAGGAAGAAGGGGCTGGGATGGAGATAAGATGTGATGAGTTGGGGTGGGAGGGGATGGAGAGGAAGGGATGAGATGGGGTAAAAGAGGATGGAAGGGGAAGAGATGGGATGGGATAGAGGAATAGATAGGATGGATAGGAGAGGAGGAGAAGGGAGGGAGGAGGGGCACAGATAGACCTGCGATGTTTGTATACTACAACTTCCAGCCTGACTCTCCTTTATATGTCATCTCATTTCTGAATATATGATTGAGTTGGAAAAAAACCCACAATCTTTAGGCACAGGGCCATCTCCAAGCCTAGAGTAGTGTAGACAATCAGAAAATATCAAAGAAAAGAAGAGTTTTCTCATATTTTCCACCATCTTGCATTTCCTTCATTCTCTGACCCTCTATTTCTCTATGCATTACAGGGACTGTAATGGTTCCTTCCAGAGTTGTATGCTGAAGATACACCTGTATGTTCCTAGCACAGAGACTGGACACTGCAGTGGGCCCAATAACTGTGAGGAAAATTATAGAAGCTATATCATTTGAAAATAGTGAATCTGAATGCATGAATAGCACCTGCCTTGTAGAACAGGCCAAGCAAGCTTGGAGTAGGTGGACTGAACATTCTCTGCGCAGTGTATGTGATGTCCACATTATCAGCCTTCCAATGTCCCTGTTATGTAGGCCGCTAGCTTCATCAAAGCTGGGCAGAGACCATCTATGTAGTCCAGGGCCATTTCATATCCCAAGTACAATCAGGTATTATGACTGCAACAATAAAGATAAATGGGGAAGTCCTTCTTAGTCCTTAATTTAACAGCAACAACAAAAAATGTCTCTCCTGCTATAGCACAGATCACTTTCACAATTCCCTGATGCTCTCTGTGTATATTTAGTAGAAATATCTTAAGTGTTCTATGATTTTTTTAAATGAAACTAACCTGAAAGAATAAATGAATGACCAATAAGCTACTGAAAGTATGTGAGTTTCTCATGTGTTCCCTAGCTTCTCTTCATCCTTACAAGGCATTTTATGTTCAGGTTTCTATGGGGGATGGGTAAAATCAGCTACTTTGCCATTGGTTAGGAGTTTGGTCTATTATAGGTCTTGAAGAGTAGCATTTAGGGAAGAGTCAAGGACTCCATATCTCGCTTTCATTCTTTCTCATTGCTAATATACAAAAAGGCATTGCTGCAGCCAATTTTATGTCCATACCTAGAGTCTTCTCCTGGGGTTGAAATCTGACATCCTCTACCTTGTATGACTCCATGGAAAGGTACCCTTTTCACCTCTTCTCTTCCCTCCCCATAGTAAAAAAAATAATAATCCTAGAGAAAAAACTCAATCCAAACTAGATTTGATGGAAAAACTCAACTGTCTCAGGCTGCACACAGATTGTTTGGGTGCCTTTTGACTTGGATTTTAATGCCTGGTAAGAATAGAGACGTTAATATATTTGTATTATGAACCTATGTATAATCAAATACAATCATCATACTGTAATATATGTTTTTATTGTCGGGGTAACATTTAGAGGGGTTAAAGTTACATTTGGCAGGTAGTAGGTACATTGCTTCTTGAACATTGTCACACCTTTGCATGTTTTGCTCCACTTCCCCTCCTCCCACCCCTCCCAGTCATCTTGTTTTTCCCCTTCCTTTCCCTATTTCAATTAAACATATAAATGTCTATATAATATGCCAGGTAACCAATTCAGATACAGTAACAACATGACGTAAACCATGAGGGGGGAAAAAGAGAAAAGAAATAACTTCACATAGTACATTAAGAACAACAATCACGAAGATACCTCTTATATATTTCATTAATATAAATATTGGTCAAGTGGTTTGTTTTCACCTAGACAACGTTAGAAGATATGATGTGGATAGCCACTCATAGGGTGTTTGTGCATTGACATACTGCTATCATATTCACTGCTGGGATCCCTGACTTATGTGAAGAAACCCAACTTGACTTGCCGAGATGCCATAACGCTGCTGAAAGGCCAGAGAACAAAACAGTGTAAAATAAAAAGGTTGTTTTCAACAACGAATCTCTGGAGCATTTTGTTCCTCAGCAAAATCATGTGTGTTTTCTATAATATGAAGACATTGAAATTGAAGTAGAAGGATCAGTGGAAATACTTAGGTGAGGAGCATTATTCCAGACAGAAGGATACGGCAAATGAAGCAGTGTAGGAAGCAGAAAGACAAGATGGTAATTCTGAGAGGATGGGGGAAAATGCCAGAGTATCTGGGACTAAAGAAATGATGTTATTAAATTAGTTTGGTGAGGCTGGAATAAACAAATTATTCTGGATTGTTTTGTATCTATTAGCTATTGCTGCAATATTGCCACATAGTAACCCAGCCCAGAACTCATTGGCTCTAGAACAAATATTACTCACCACACGTCTGCCATCAGCTTTTGGAATCAGCTGTTCTAAGCTGGGCTCAGCCCTCCAGCTTCACTTCAGGATACCAGTGAATCTGAGCTTTGGCTTGTCACTGTGGTCTGTATTCTGGTCTTTTCTGCAAGTTTTCACATTTGGGCCCAGACTGAAAAGGCAGAAAACTACCTCGCAGACTCTTTTCTTTTTAATTATTTTTTACAAAATTGTAATTAGAAAGATGATGTGCAGAGGGGTTAGTTACATAAATCAGATAAAGAATACATTTATTTTTGGTCAATGTCACCCCTTCCCACACTCTTTTTTTTTTATAGCAAAGGTGCAAAGAGAAATCCAATCCCACTAGCATATATCTGCCTGCATCTCCTCTGCTAATACCCCATATGCCAAAGCAAGCCACATAGACAAGCCCAAAATTGAGGGCCAGATAGTACATTCTTCTCACCAATAATTATAGGTAAATAGATCCTACAAAAGCAAGCCCTAGCACTCAGAGCAGACTTGCTCTTGTGGCTAGACGAGTGCACAACCCAAATGTCCATTAAGTGGTAGATTCATACCCAGACAAAGGAATATTCCTTGACAATAAAAAATATTGATACATGCTACAATATGAAGTTAAAAAATCATTATGCTAAATGAAAGAAAATGGACACATGCATATTGAATGGTTGCATATGTTGAACATAAGCTCACTAAAATC
Source organism: Megascapheus bottae (assembly GCF_031878675.1). NCBI lineage: Eukaryota > Metazoa > Chordata > Mammalia > Rodentia > Geomyidae > Megascapheus > Megascapheus bottae. The sequence continues at coordinate 59,405,358 of NC_143517.1, forward strand.
TCTAGAAGAGACACAAAGTTTATCTATAGTTGTCCAGGGGTTACAGATAAACACTAGGAAATTAGATAGATGACAATGTTCTAAAATTGAATTTGGGAAAGAACCATTTCATTATTATAGCACATCTATATTAATTTTTTAGAAATCATTGAACTTTACTTCTAATAATTTTTGTTATATGAACTCTACCTTAATACAGGTATTAAAATATATTACTAATATAAGGAGTGACACCTTGACATAGTACTTATACTATTGTTTTTTCATATATTTTTTATTCTAATTAATAGAAGGGCTACATTATATTCACCAGATAAAAAGTGCATTACTTCACAAACATTGATACCCTTTCTCATGTCTTTGTCCCCATTTTCCTTCCCCCACCCCAAATCCTCATCTTTTTTCCCCTTCTCTATTCTATTTCAAACAATCAAATATGCCTATATACAATATATCAGATAAATTCAAAGTCACTATTAAATGATTGAAGAAATATAACTTTAGAATATTTATAAACATAGTCAACTACTGTATTTCCCTACATAATTACTGAATCAAAGGTTTTTCCCTCAACAATATCATACTGACTTCTAAAATGATTTCGTTAAGCAGTTCGCTTTTAGCTGTAAATAATAAACATTTAAAATTTTGTCCTTTGTGCTACTGCATTTTTAAGTTACTGCATATGGTGAAAAAAATTGGCACACATCAAAACAGCTGCAATTAATGAAGCATGCCCTACTTATTGACTTTTCATATAATGTGTTCAACAGAAACATACTCTTATAAGCAGGTCAAGAACTGCAAAATGTTCACTAATTGCTGGAATTTGTTCTTCTGTTTGGAATAAAAATGAACTTAACAATCAGAATAGCTATTGAAGAGGTAATAGAAGCAGGAAAGAGGGACCTCTGTTATTAGCTAATCTAGTAATTATCCCCAAATCAGAGCTTGTGTTTTACATGAATATCAACTGAGTTGGTTCGAGGAGGTTCAGCTGGAGAGGTGAAAACAGCTGCCTACTAGAATGCAAAATTCCTTTGGTTAGGAGAATGCACTAGCATTAATCCAAGAGCTCTAGGTTGAGCTTAATTCCTTAAGTAGAAAAATGCCTCTTTCTCTCACAAGCCAGCAACAATCCCTCCTCCCACTTCCTTTCCAGCTCCTAGAAAATGTGCCTGTTATGACTTCATCCCGTTTATGAACTCAGCCAACTCAGTGTTTCCAAGTTAAAAAGCCTTACTGAAACTGGGTGGTTTTGATACTGATCCTGTGCCAGAATGAACTTGGGAAATCGTTTCCTCTGTCTTCCCTTTCTACCTGGAAGTGAATTCAAAACAGACTGAATACAATAATAATCTAATTTCACTTCTTGCTTACAAGATATCACAGGCATTGACTGTCAGGGAATACTTCACAAATATTCAATAAAGAACTTTTGTAAGCCCCTTTTAGTATCTGAGGTGTTATCCCCTCATCTCATTAAACAACAATCTTGGGAGAAATTCTGGCTGCAGAATTAAGGCATTAATATAGTCATTGGATTCTCATCGCTTTGTGAAGTTTGTGTCATTACAGGGCACATTCAAGGGCTGAGGAACTTGAGGCTCATATTGCTAAGTGGCATTCTCAGAATTGCAAATGGTTTGTGGAGACAGGAAACCCAAATCAAGAGACTGATCATACTGTCTCATAGCGGTTTGGCTTTGAATATGTGTCTTTGCTAGGCAAGGTTTCAGAGTCCTCATCTGTGGTGAGATTTAATTATACACATTTCTCTTTTTCAAATTTTTCTTTTTAATTAGCACTTCCTAGAGAGTGTGAGGAGGACTTATTATGATAATCTCAAAGAAGCATACAATGTACATGGAATAACTTCATTCTATCATATTCTCATACTTCCTCCTCCTCACCTCTGCTTGGTGTGTGGTAGATTTCATCATGCTATTCTGGTATATCTATATATATATATATATATATATATATATATATTCATATCTATATGCATGGTTCTTTAGTCCTGTTCCTTATTAGTATCCTTTTCTTTCCCTCCTTACATTTAAGTAAGTGTTAGGTCTGCCCAGGAAAAGGGTCATTTATTTAGCATGAGCCTCCCTAGAAGCTACCCTTCCCCCAGACCCTGCCTTATCCAGGTGAAAGGGCAGCTCTCTGAGGTCACATCCTGCACACACTGGTCATGCGTCCTTTGGATGAGGAAAGGTCCCCAGACACTGAGACCAGGTCCACATCCACCATGGCCAGTCCTTCGCCCTGTCCTCTCCCTACATTAATCCCAATTCCACCCAAAGTAGCCCTTTCTTCTTCCTTCCCTTCCCTTCTCTTCCTTTCCCCTCCCCCTCCCTTCTCTCTCCCTCCCTCTCCCTCTCCCCTCCCCCTCCCTTTCCTTCCCCCTCTCCTTTCCCTGCTTCTCTCCTCAAGCCAACACCTGACCAAGGCCAGCAGAATGGTATTGCTCCAATAAAGTCTTTTCTGCCTGAAGCATGTAGTGGATTTCTTTGGCTAAACCTTACAATTAGATAGTCTTTTCTTGATTCCACTCCATCATCTAGGGCCCATTTCTTTTCCATTGGAACAACATTTCCTTTGAGACATAATGCATTTTGTCTCCAGTTTTCTTCCTTCAATTTCCTCTTAAGCCTGTTGAATTTACTCTACTTGTCAATCACTCCAAGACTTCTGTGCTAGTTTTCAGTGGCTGCCTTTGCCTGACACAAACAGCCTCCTCTCTCCTCCCTGACCATTCTAAGACTGTCCTGCTACTGTTTACTCCATAAATTATGAACCAGATCAGATCAGTTGTCCCTCAAAAACCTACAATGGTTCCTGTCTCTTGCAGAGGAGTAATAAAATAGCACAGTGATCTGCAAGATTCTGATCACTGTGACATCATTTCCAGAGTCATCCAAGGTTGTTCCAATGTCCTGTGACATTCATTGCAGAGTCACCTCTATTTTTAGATTCTGAGGGAAAGAAAGGGGAACTGTTAGGTGGCTAGGAGAAAGTAATGCTATGTGTTAGACAACACAGAGCCCAGCTTGGCCTTCTCATAGGGCCCTGGACTCCTGCCCCACATGGCATACTCTTTTTCACATAACACCCAGAGTTCTTGCGCAAATCATCAGTGATGAAGTAATGCATCAGTAAGGAGGTAATGCCTGGTGCACAATCAGTCATGAGGACTAGCACTTAACGTCTTCAGCGTCTGTGCCCAGTGGCAGAGACCAAAGATCTAATTCAGCAGATGGACCTTAACTAAGCAATTGGGTCCAGGGGTAGGAGGCAAAGTAACAAAGCACACAAGTCACCTTCTGGGAGGCGGGGAGTGGCGGGGGGGACCTTTCTGTGAGCCTTCCTTGCAGAGAGTCTCTACTCTACTTTTGTTTTTAATAAACTTGCTATTTTACTCTGCTTCACTATTCCTCTGCCTCTTGCACTTTTCGCCTGGGCAAGAATGGACCTCTCACCTAGATGCCAGCTATCCCACTATTCCTAAAATATTCCAAGGATATTTTTTTCTCCTTTCCCTGTAAAATATTTTTATTTTGCTTTCTCTTGTGTCTAAACCACTCATATCTCTGTGGATGATACCCTGCAATTATTTAATTCTTACTCAGTTCTCTGAAGATTTCCTCTTTGGGCATCTAGTTATTAAATCTGCAACTTTATTCCCACCCCACTTACAGTCCTTCCACATACAAAGTCTTTATCCTTTCGCTTAGTTTTATTTTTTTTTCCAAATACATATTCTTTTGTGTACTGTATCTCTCCTGACTATGAATATGAGCAGTATTTTGGATACCTTTATTCACTGTTAAATCTTCAGTACATAGAAAAGCCTGGTATAAAATAGTGTTCAATAAGTATTTATTGCATACTATATATTAGGCCCTTAGCACAGTTTGTAGTATATATGAAGTATTTGATAAATGGTAGACTCTAATATTTTACATGCAAATTAAAGGTCCTCTAGACATTTAATAAAACACAATGAGAATAACTGCTATGAATTTCCAGGATGCTATTTTGGTTTTTATGTACAAGATCCATGATATGTAACCATGATTTAAGTTGATCTCTGCACTAATTTCAGAAAGCAAATTCTATAAATGAGAGAAGCCAGAAAATAGACTCCCTTCAAAATATTTTCTCATTGGTACTAAAATTTCCACATCTTCTGCTGTATAGAATCACTTTACTCACACTCTCAATTCACTCCCATTCTTCATTCTTCCCCCTTTCCTTCCCATGAGCTGGGAACAATCCGGGAGCTACTTCAGTGTTGGACTGAGAAACCACTGCTCTTAATCACTTCTCTACATTCTCTCTCCAAGACATCTTCCCTTAAAGTGACGACATCATATATTTTACTTAAGTCTCCACCTTTGCCAAGCTTCTGAAATTCCTTCCTTCCTTTCTAGTTCCAGTGATTTGAAACTGTACCTTAGCTAGTAGAGAGTGGGTGAAATAGAAGGGTTTTAGTGAGACAACTGAACAGGAAAGAAAGAGACACATACTTGCTGAGCTTTGTCTTGTGCCATGAAGTAGGCAAAATACAGTGGCCAACAAAAGGTGATTCCTAAAGTTCAAGTTCCTAGGTGCAGAAATCAATGTTACCACTTACCACGTGGGCTGTAGCAAATCAACTTCAATTTTCAGGGCTTACCTTTCCCTAATGTACTAAAGCTATTGTAATGTCTCCCTTAGAGGAATTTTACAAAGATTAAAAGGTCCCCTAAACAACTGGCACAGTGCTTAAGGTACCTAAAGCAAATGGCACATGGTACATAGCTGCTAAATGATGGCTGATACTGCATATGAGACTCAGCTTACATATCACAACTATCATGTGCCTTAAGTAGGATTATCAACCCATCTTATACTGAGGACCCTAAGTGACATATGTGGCAGAGGTCACCTAGAGGTCCAGGCATCACAAATCTTCTTCTTGTTCTTTTCCTACTATGAAAATGCTTAATGCTGTTCAGGATTTACTGTTGTCATTTCTTAGCAGATAATTTCTCCTTTCTACTTTATAAAAGCCACATAACTCTATTTTTTTGTTTTAATAAATTAAAATACTTGCTGTGCCATAAGATAAGCAAAGTAAACAATGATTCCACTGAAATTACAGGGAAAAGAGTTATACATTTTAATTAATGATGAGTATAGATATTCGTATGAGTACTATAACTATAGCAATCATAGTCCTGAATTCCTGTAGCTAAATTTTGCATCCCATCTCTTTTGTAGTTCTTGCTATTGATAAACCGACAAGAAGAACTAGGAAGACAAGACCAAACCAATAAGCTAAGTAAAAAAGTACCAAAATGGTGCATCCACTACCGCTGTCTATAAAAATACACTTGATTTTCTAAAAGTCTGTTGACCATTTAATATAAAACTGCTCTTGGTAATCCCACTTGTTATTTGGTTTTCAGGTTTTCAAAGAAGAAATGGCAATGAAAGAAAAGTGATCATTGTTATACGTTCCATGTCTATAATGCATAAAATGGTCTTGAAAACATTTTCCTTTATCACAGGTGAAGAATCTAAAGCTCTAGAAGACTAAAGGTCATTTGGACTCTTTTCTAGTCAAAGGTGAATTTCAAACTTTCTTGGATTAAGAGCCAGGAGGGCCATGTTTACATATTTGTAAGGCCTCCTCTGAGATTTTAGCAATTCATGTAATCTTGCTGAGCCTGCATTTCCTCATTTGCAAATGGGGGCAAAGCATGGTTATTTGTCTCTCCAGGTCTCTTCCAGCTCTATGCAAATGCATTTATTAATACCACAAATGTCACTGGCAGCCCTTATTACTGTCTAGCTCACTCATGTAGGAAGCTGCATTATCTTCATTTCTAACAGAGTCCTTCTGGTAAGTCAGCGGAGCTGACACTCACAGGAACGAACTATTTATCTCTGCAGTTATGTTTGACTAATTTCCTTTTTCTGGGGAGAATTGGAGAAGGAGGCCCCTGGAACTGTCTTTAGCTCTCTGGTGAACAGCTAATTTGAAACCACAGGGTGCTCTCTGAGAAAGTGCAGACTTGCATCTGATAACCATTTTATGGGAATGTGCCTTGGCCCTTTAGTTGTGGTTCCCCACAAAATGCCATGATGAGTGACATGCTTCCAGCAGATGAAAGCTCCAGGGGGGTCTGTGCCAGAGACCTCTGACTACATCACTTGGCATTTGCTGATTTCGGCTGATTTTCTGTATAAGTGAAAGTCGCTGGCCTAGGCTTTTATTTGAATTTCTGGCATTCGAATGAAATTCACATGTGGTCAGATGGAAATGCTATCTCTAACATGATGTAAAGTACACTGAGAGAATTGGATTCCAATACTGGGTTCCAGTATTTCTAAACCATCTGGGCAAGCTTCCTCCCTCAGCGTGGGCCATTTTTTTTTAATTTTAATTTTATCAGAAGGGTTTTATCTTAGAAATTGTCAGTACCTCCATTAGCACTGGATTCTTGTTTCCTGTCTGTCAGACTGAGAAAGAAAGTCAAAATTCAAAAGGGGGACAAAAAAATGGAAAGATAATTACCACTCTGCAGAAATAGAGTATGCACCATACACACACACACACACACACACACACGCACGCACGCACGCACGCACGCACACACACAATGTTGAAGCCTCATTCACATTCTAGTTCTGTCACTTGTACTTCCCAGGACATTGTGAAACTCACTCACTTCACATCTACAGGTCTATAAAATATGAATATAAAAAGTGGCACAAGGTTCTTCCCGGATTCGTACAAAGGCCCCTGAGATTATATAATAGCCCTATTTCTTCACTATTTTCCTTTCTGCTAGCTCCTAAGGGATCTGAACATTCCATTTAACAAAAGATTTTTTTTTAATTTTCAAACTAGCAATGGATGTAATATGCAAGACACCTGGAAATCAAAGACAAAGGAAATAGACCCTTTATGTTTGCGACTATGAGAATGGTACCCTGAGTCTAATTCTCTTAGAGAAGGTGTTTATTAGTAAAAGACATATATTCCGTAAAGTGGCAGAGAATAAATCGTGTTTGGGTCCTATCTGAGAGAATAAAAAGACAGCACTAACACAGCAACAGACACAGGAAAGCCCATGATATCTTTGGGACCACGTCTACAAACCCAAGCTCATCATTAGTTGGTTATAGGAATGCATAGCAGTCTTGCCCTTTGTACTGAGGATGCCTTAAGGTTACCCAATATCTTTTCCAGCTTCCCTAGCACACTGTCTCCCTAGGAAGCATATCCAAGTAGTAGTGGATAGGCTTGAAAGGAAAATGTGATTTGGATGATAGGTGTTACAAGATTCCAGGAGGAGTAATTTTCTAGAGGTCTCAGTGGGATTTTAAATGGACTAGTGCAGAATCAAAAGGAATGCTTTGTCAGTTAATTTGGCAGTAGTTGGAAGTCAAATTAGAGCAAAGAGCAAATGTACTTCTTGAGAGTTATTTTAGGATTCATTAATAGGACAGAGGGCTGCATTGTGAAAATTTCATAGATGCCACGGTGTTCTTTGAACTTTATTGTATGCATGTCATCCCTCCTTTTCTGCTTCCACCTTTTCCAAGCACTATTTGGTGGATTTCACAGAATGAAAGTTGATGCATTCCAAACTTTCACCCTTTCACTGACTCTCCTCTCCTGCTAGCAGCCAATGCGCTAAGTGAGCTTTTAAATTTTCTCCCACTAAACCTCATTTGTGTCTGCTTTCAGATTTTTTCTCTTTCATTTTTAATAAATTAATTATATGAGAAACAAGCCAGAAGCCAAAGTACACACAAAATCATGCAAAAAAATCAATCAATTAATGAATTAATTAATTTTGTGAAAGGGTTTCAGCTTTGATATTTATGTCTATGCAATATACTTTGATCAAGCTCACCCCTTGTGCAGCATTCTTAAGGCAATTCCTTCACCTGCAATGAAGGCACAAACATATTTGAATGCCTTTCCATACATCACTGATGCTGAAAGCTACTTCTCTGCAATGCTTTCACTTATACGTGGTCTATTTGTTCATAACGTTTTAATTTATAATGGTATCATAACGCATTTCAGTATGCTCTGAATATGTATTTAATTCATGAACACTGGCTGTCTGCCAAAGTTAATTGAGGTATGGATGTAGCAGTCCAGACAATATTATTTCATAATTGTAGATACTAAATACAATGAGGAAGCCTCTAAGGACAGAAACCACCTCTTGAAAAGTTACAAAATATGTGTTTGTACCATAAATCGAAAATTCCTTCCATGTAATATGGTTAGGTAACTTTTTACCTTGCTACAAATCTCATACTGTGAGATTCATAAAAGTGTTTTAGAATATTTAAATTTACAGAGGCAAATTGAGTAATCTAGGAAAAAGTATTCCATGACTACAAAATGTCCCTGAAGAAAATGGAAGATCAAAGATGTATGTAAAATGTTTATAGATTTTTGAGTGAACCAATTGAGTAAGGAAAATAATTATTTGAAATTAGTATATTTTAATAGCACATGGTATGAATATGTATGTGTAGTGAATCATTCAAGTTAGTTCTCTGACCAGACATTAGGTACGGAATTATATTTTAAAATCCATATACCTGGTATGTTTAATTGCCTCCAAATATTGTTTATACTGTGCCGATGGGAAAATAGGAGCTTGCCTCTCATTCTAGTCTGGCACCAAGGATAATGCTGGCTTCAATACAATGGGCTGAAGGGAGTATAGACAGCGGCTCATGCCTCCAATCCAGTCATTCAGGCGGTGAAGATCAAGCAGGTCCCTGCTTGACACCAGCCCAGGTCCAAAAACATGTGAAATTGCAAGTCTTCATCTTAACCAATAAACTGAGTTTCATGACATGCGCCTCGCAACTATACGGAAGCTTAAGTAGGAAGATCACAGAGGCGGAGTCAAAGACTCTATCCCAAAACAAATCAACAAAACTAGACCCAAAAGATTTGGTAGTATGCTTAAGATGTAAACACCTGCATAGCAAGCAAGCAACCTTGAGTTCAAACCCCAGCAGTACTAAAAAATAATTTTTAAAGAAATGTAATACACTTGTAGAATTATTTACCTAATAATAGGTACAAAATGAAAGTGATTTAAGTAATTCAGGAAGGCCATAGCAGGTGTCAGATCCTGTGTTAAAAATATAATTTACCTGAGTCTAAAACAGGTGTTTCCAATTCATCCTTTCCCAGCAAACATAATGTGTATGTGTGCTCACATACAGATAATCCAAACTATTTATCAGACAGGACATATACACAACTTCTCAGAAAGGATCCCCAGCTAGTGAACATGAGGTAACATGTACACATTTGGTAGAGCTTCATTATGTCCCCTGAATGAATATCAAGTGTGTGTGTGTGTGTGTGTGTGTGTGTGTGTGTGTGTGTGTGTGTGTGTGTATTTTGCTGGTTTGTTGATATCTTAGATATCTCCCCTCTACTTGATGGACTCTAATTTAATTCTAAAGATCAAAGCCTTTGTCATCAACTGAGGCTCTACCATATACCTAATAGACAAACCATGTTTGGTATTTAAGCTATTACAAATGTTCAAATTATACACAATGTACTGCTTTGGAGACACTATAGAAGTACAAATTTAGCTTTGCCCTCCAAGTGTCATCTAAGTCACAGCCAGTCTATTGTCTAATAAAAGCCTGTCTTCATTCTCATCCACTGTCAGTCCCTTTGTTTCCATCTGTTGTGTGCTGTTGGAAGTGAAGGAACTCCTGTTGCATGAGCTCAATGTTTTACTATTATACTCTGAGGGTTCCATTGAATCCTTCTCTCAGCTGATACAACTTTCCATTCTTTTTATGGGTCAGCTATTTTGTCCTATAAATTGTCCCTATGAAAAAGTACATTTGTTTCACTGCATACTTCTCTTGCCTTCTGCTATGGTCTAATACTCTGTGTTCTAATATGATGGCTTTAGGAGGTCACCTTTAGGAAACTACCAGTCCATGTGTGTATAGCCCTCATGATTAAAGTCAATGTGTTAAAAAAATAAAAGACATCAGAGGTAGCTTTTCTACACTGTGATGACATACATATTAAAAATGTTGAAGGAGTAGCTAGCTATGTCTTTATTTCTTTTAGTATAATGTGAAAAGGAAGAAACCATTTAAGTATACGAAACTGTCAATTGAAACTGAAGTAGAACTTAAAAGATTTAGAAACCTTTATCTTTGCCTTATTGTAGGAAGCTCCGGCAAATCAAGAAGAAAAATCCTACATTAAATCTGTAGGACAGTTCACCTAAGACATTTTAATATTCTTAACTGGGAAAAATCAATTGTTGATTATAAATCAACATTTTTAGTATAGACTCCAAAATGAACCAAAGCAGAAATTTAGTATCAACCAAGAGTGGCATGGTGTTAAAACAAATATTTCTGTGGAATTACACCATGAGTAGAAGTTGCCAGAATTTTGAGGTCCATGATAGAAATTGTCTTGAATGCAATGAGCAGTCCTTTACAGGCAAGTCTGGTGGGAGCTTAGAAAGAACAGAAAGTGCTCAATGGATGGGGAAAAAAAGAATTCTCAATGCTTTTAGTGAAGATCTAGCAAACCCTGAACCAATTTCTTGTGGAAATGTGACAGAAGAGATCATTCCATGAGGTCTCAGCCTGAAATAAGAAACATGCTGTGGAATCTGGAAGGAATGGCCAGCTTGCTACAAAATGACCAAGTTTAGCCCAATTAGGCTAATAGTCATGGCAGGGTGGGGGAGGGAAATGGGGACCAAGACTGGAGAAAGGATATCAATGAATGTGAAATAATGCACCTTCTATCTGGTGAATATAATGTAACCCTTCTATTAATTACAATAAAAGATATATGAAAGTGGAACTTGCTTACAATGAAATTAGATTATTGATGGATAAAATAAATAAGAAACCTGGTAAGGCCAGTTTTCTCTCAAAAACTAACAAAGGGTAAGAAGAAAAAAATCACTTACATGTAGAACCAAATCAAAAGCAAAGGAGAACTCAAAAATCTTGAAATACTTAGCCCTCCCTTATTGAAAAAAAAAGTTATCTTTTCAATCAATGGGTGTTTCAACTGAGTTCCTGCCCTGATATGTCAATATCTAACATCAGTGCAATAATAAGAAAGTCCGTTCAGGAGAGAGCTCAAATCTTTAGCCAAGTCACCATATTATTCATCGATATAGAAGTCAAGGTCAAATGTCTTAGATAAAGCATGAATACCCCTTCCCCAGCACATATGCATACTTCATAGCAACTCAGGGCTCATGACAGGTTGTCAGGGCCTGGAGCTCTCCAGTGAATCAACTACAACACAGGCAGCACTTCGAACTCAGGCATCATGTTATTTAGCAACCATAGGAATTGTCCCTTCAGAATCTCAGGCACTTGACAGACTCTATGTGGCCTAACTTCTGCTAGTATACAGATGTACAAGCCATGGGGCCTAGCTACCTCTGTGCAGGAGGTTTTCCATGAAGGAAGCTTTCACCTTACCAACAAGGAAAGCAGGGACGTCATTATACACACTATATTGCCACAATTTTCCTTGTAATTGATTTATTTAAAAGCGGAACTTCATAAAGTCTTGTTTCCTTTTTTCTTTGTGGGTCATGGGGCTTAATCACAGAGGGGTGTTGTCCCTGAGCTCTTTGGTTCAAGGCTACCACCTTACCCTTGAGCCATGCCCCACTTCCTGTTTTCTAGAGGTTAATTGGAGATCAGAGTCTCAGGTCCTTTAGTGCCTGGCTGGCTTTGAACCTTGATCCTCAGATTTCAGCCTTCTGAGTAGCTAGGATTACAGGTGAGAGCCACCCTGCCCGGCATAAAGTATCTATTATATTGACCTTCCTTTGAAAATTTGGTCCAAGCACCAATGGCTCATGCCTGAAACCTTAGCTACCTCAGTGACTGAGATAGGGAAGATGGAGAGTGGAGGCCAAAGTTCCTAAGATCCAGTCTCAACCAAGAGCTGGATCCAGTTATATATGTGGCACCCTAGTTTCACTGGAAACATACATATGTGGCTCAAAGCTGAGGTGGACAGCTAATCAGGAAGTAATGCCTTCTCTAAAAAACACAGTATAGAACGGGCTACTTGGCATCTAGAAGGTAGTAGAACACCTGCTAGAAAGTGTGAGTCCTGTAGTTCAGACTTGAACATCATCAAAAATTTCTTTTGAACTTTATTTTTTTCTGTCTTTTTCTTTTTTGGTACTAGGGACTAAACCCAGGACATTGGATTTGCTAGGTAAGTGCTTTGCCACTGAGCTACATCTCAGTCCCATCAAAAATTTCCTGGGATCTTTATTTATATTACTTTCTGTGCATGAAAGTTTTGGTCTGGTATTATGTATCTTGTGCCCAAAGAATTTTTTTCCCTATTTCTCTTAGTGAAAGTTATTGACAACTGTTTCTTTCAGCATTTGTGTGTTTTTAAAGTAAACTAAGTAGTGTCTATATTTTATATGATGATATGGATAAATTATTTAACTCTCTTTCTTGTTGTATTTTAAAGATATTCCATTGTTTTCTGGCCTTCATAATTTAAATGAGTTGGCTGTAATTCATCTGTTTGTCTCTTTTTATTTTTAGTCTCTTTTGTCTCTGTAGTTTCCTTCAAGTTTTCTCTTTAGCTTTGGTTTCCAGAAGTTTTAGATGTGTCTACAGATTCTCTGTATGTCTGTCTACCTCTTCCTCTCTGTCCTTCTTGATACAATATAGCCTCTTAGATCTGAAAGTTGATGAATGAAAATTTATTAAAACATTTAATAATTTCAGAAAACTTTGATTTTTTTCATTTCCCTTCATGAATTCTAATTATTTTTTTCATATTGGTCTATCATTTTTGTTTATTCCTCTTTTAAAAAATCTCATAATGCTTATGTCTGAATTCTTTCTCTTGGTTTATCTTGTAGAATAATTCTTTCCTTGGTCATATTGAGTCTACAAATGAGGCCTATCAGAAGTTTTCCTTATTGGTTTGAGTCTTAGAATTTGTATTTAACACAGGATGATAATTCCCATAACCATTGAAATTTCCCATCTGTTTATGTGTGTTGTTCATATTTTCTTTCAGAAATTTGAATGTATTCAATCACTGTTATTTTCATTTGCCTATTAGATAGCTTCAACATCTGGGTGATTATTCAACTTGATTCTGTCAGTTACCTTTCCTCCTGAGTTTTTTTTCTTCTTCTTTTACTTCATGCTTCTTAATTTTATACTGTTTTAATTATTTACTTATTTTGTTTTTGTTGGTCGTAGGGCTTGAACTTGGGACTGGGCACTGTTCCTGAGTTCTTCAGCTCAAGGCTACCACCCTACCTCTGGGCCTGGTTGTTGTTCCTGAGCTCTTCAGCTCAAGGCTACTGCCCTACCCCTGGAGCCACAGCGCCACTTGCTGTTTTCTAGTGGTTAATTTAAGATAAGAGTCCCCAGGACTCTAGTACCCTGGCTTTAAGCAGCCATCTTCAGATCTCAGCCTCCTGAGTAGCTAGGATTATAGGAGTGAGCCACCAAGCCCAGCATGCCTCTCAACTTTTGAAAAAACAAAGCACTTAATGTTTACAATACTGTAGACTTAAGTAAATATTCGTAACAGCATCTCCTTGACAGTTGGCTCTTAAGAATTCTATATACTCATGCTAACTCACACTTGGCTTTTAGAACTTTATTTTTAAAATGTTATTTGTATTTTTCTTATCCACTTGGATGATGTTCAGTTTCTGTTTCATCCCATACTTAATAAATTAGTATTTGCCTGTATCTCTTGTGAAGGATTGTTTTCTTTGTTTTTGTCTGTGTCTGTGTGGCTGAACTTGAGCTTGAAGTCTTCCTGTGTTCAGGAGAAGTTGTGATTTTATATTCTACCCAGATTTTTACTTTTGGTTAAAGTAGGCTCAGCAATAGTCTTCTCAGTTTCCTACAGATTGGGTGGAAATGTATCTCTTCATTTACTAAAACTTCTAGGAGAACCCATGACATTTCAATAACCATTTACATGCTGAGTACCTACTTAAAACATCCTGTGCTCAAGAAACTCATAGGTTGGGAGAAGAAAGACAGGTTTTGTGTTTTAATTCAACTCAGTGAATACCATTAAGGAAATATGAATAAACAACAGAAATATAGAGTACAGCTAGGAATTCTACAGAATGCAGAAAATGAGTAAGAAACTTCTGAGATTAATAAAGCACAATTCTTAGATGTTCCATGTAATATACAGAAGGGAATTTAATGCTGAAAAACTAATTTGTGAAGACAAAGTACTTAGAAAATGTCTGTTATGTCCGAAAATTAGTATTGATATTGTCAATTTAGTGTGGCAAGAGCATGTGATGGCTGAGTTAGGAAAAGAATGTGTGTTGACTGGAGATCATCGATGAAATAGTATATGTGTATGGGACACTGGGCAGATGCAAGTACATCTGAGCTGAGCATCACATTTTCCTACATGGAGAAGTCATTCCTATTTTATATAAAGGGTTCCTCTTGCCTCTCTGCTGCCTTTCGTTATGTAGTAACCATTGCAATTTTAAAACAAGTTTATATCACTTGAAAACCAGAAATTTCAGCTTCTGATGAATAATGGAATATGCAGACCTTCCAAGCTGATTCTCAAATAGTGGTGATGGCCTGGAACTGAGGAGCAATGGCTTTCTTTCAGGTCATGTGCTCTTGCACTCTCCATCTGGCCTTCTTCACAAGTCCATTTTATGACCCTAATCTCTATAGTATGCAGTTTCCTATCTTTGCTTTGTTATCTTCAAAAACTCCTCCTTCCTTTCTGGATTCTTCTTGCTCCCAAATGGGTTATTAAGCCTAGGCTGTTTTTAAATGTTCAAGATACCAGTGACATCCCATGCGTTGTAATTTACAGGACATTTTCACATTCATGGTTGTGTCACTCACCTAAGGAGGTAGTCAGATGCACATGTTAAATATAGGTGGGCAGACACAGAGGCCTAAAACAAAGCCAAAAAACATGGTCAAGGCAGCTAAAAAGTAATGCTTTTCTCATTTTCTTCCAGACTATTTCCTCGATGATACCAGATTTCCCATTTCCAGGTTAGTCTTTATATAACTCAACAATCCTTGTGTGGTTCATTCTCTTCCATTGCCCATTCTCACCTCACTGCCTCTCTTCAGGTTTCTACACGTTTTGGGGTTTCCTTTTTCTGCCTTTTTCACTAACTTGAGGTAGTCTGGAATGAAGAGCATGCAAGTTGTTCTTAGTGGTTTTGACATTTTTTTGCTCCCCTCCCCCCTCCAAAACCAACAAAAGCTGCTGAGTTTATATATTTAAAAGTAGAATCTAGACCCATAATTACAGCTGTGAAATTGAGGAATTTTTTTCTTTTCATAGGCTTATCATCTCACAGTCAAAATCTAAATTCCTGATCCTATTTTCCAGTATTTTCAATGTGAAAACTACAGATTTATTTATAAAGCATGCTTAATAACCACTATAAGCATAAAGGAAATCAAGTGACATATTATTTCAGTGTCTTTCCAAACATTACTAGAGGAAGCTGTGAACATTACCTTTTCTAGCAAGACCAGTTTTTTAAGATGGAAAAAAATAATTGAACCACTCAGAGGAAAGTTTAAGAATTCACACAAAATCAACTCAAATATAAATAATGCAAGGATTTGCCATGTATGGAGAATAAAAAATGGCTTATCTTTTAAAACATCATTATTTATGAATTTGACTTCAGCTGTGTTGTGATTAAATCTGTTTTCCTGGCCAAATCCTTGTGACATGAAAAATGGAAAGAAATTTATCTCTAGTTTGATACTGCCAAAACTATATTAAGAAGAAAGAATTGACCTCCTGAGCATAGAGAAACTACATGAAGGAGTGAGTCCAGCATGCTTTTCACAGCTACCCTCTTATTTCAGCCTCATCCTTCTACTTCACTGGGGAAAACTTTCTGTTGCAGGCAATCCTTGCATGATATAGACTAAAATAAGGATTTATCCTCCTCATTCAACCTTGAGAACTATAAGCAAGTGGAGTGGATCAAGCAAGGAGGTGCATCAATAAAATCCTTCAGGGCTGTGCATATTTTATAAATTTGTTTTACTTCGAAGGAAGAGCCTCTGGCGTTCCTTCACTTAGAATAGTGTCAGTATGCTGAGAAAACATAAATACAGATGTGGATGACAGCATCTGGTGTCTTTCCTTCCCATCTCCTCATCACCTTCAGGAAGTTTTCACTCTCATACTGGGAGTTTCTTCCCTGGAATTTTGCTAAGCGTCCAGGAAATAAAGCCAAGCGGTGATATCAGATTGAATCATTCAGATGTATTGAATGGGCACATTATCTAAGGTCTGTAATAAGTATTGCCCTCCTAATAATCCAGGCTGGGATTCATGGGAAACACATAATGAACATCCTCTTAGAGCTCACTCAGAAGTTGCTGAACAGAGGGTCTTTTTTCCTTTGTTTCTATGATTTAGTTAGGAACTCAGACCCTAGATTCTTGCTTCACCTGTTTTTGCTCATGGTGAATATTCTCCTACTTGAACTGTGCCTCCATTCTGGCATTTTGCTGTTTAGTTGATGATGGACTTTCCCAGCTTTTATGACTGGACTGGATTTAATCTTCAAATGTCTTCCTACTGAATAGCTAGGGTTGCAAACAAGAGCCACTGTTTTTCATTGATTGATAGTTGGAATCTACCCGCGGTCCCTTACCGCATGGATCTCTCCAACATAACATCCTTCTTCACCAAAGAGAGGAAGAGAATCTGCCAAGAAGATGGACGTGATAGCCCATTATAACCAAATCACAAAAATCACAACATTGAAATACTATCACCTCTGCCATATTCTATTGATTAGAAGCAAGACACTAGCGCAGTCAACCCATTCTGTAAATCACTTCAAAATGTGAGTCAGGCATTCCTGGTGATGATTTAACATTGATGTACAAGTATATAAAATGCAGATTAAATATCACACAATTTATATGCATATTGAATTTCACATAGTTGAAATGCATGTTGAATGTGAGAGTGATTAAGAGAACGCAAACATTGAACCAGTTCTAAGGGAGGGCCCCTGTCACAGGGTTATAAAACCTGGATTTGAAGGTCATTTAAAAAAAATCTTTACTAGCTCTTTGAGTTTGGACATGTTAATTGCTACCACTCAGCCTATTTCCTCACTCATCAATGGATTTTTTAATGTCATTTCTATTGGGTATTATTCACTTCGTCAGAAATAGAGTTTTCTTTTCTTTTGTGTTTTCTACACGTAGGAATAATGATAAGAGTAGAATGGGAATAGGAAATCAGCCTGGTCACTCAAAGTCCTAAGTGACTGGCTCAGAATAGAACATATGACCTATTGAAGTCCTCAGGAAAGAAGTTTGGGAATTTTCTTGAAATATTAGGAAATACGGAGCCTTTTATAGTGATGAAGCTAAGAATAAAACCTTGGCATTGCCTATGGCTCTCTGGTTATTTGGTTGAAAAAGCCTGTGTAAGAATAAATAACACAGAAATTCAATACTGAGTTACAGAGAATGAGATGATTTCTCAAGATACCAAAAACCTGGATCAAGCCTTTCCTGAAGCTAACCAACCTTGTTTCTGTACCGGTTATGTGAATCATTCCATTTCTGACAGGCTATTCAGGTTGTGTTCTGGGCCACTGCGTGGTTCTCAAATCAGCTAAAGCTCTCTACGGACACACAGCTGGCTTTCAGCAGATGCAGGCTGACGATGACATGGAGGAACAATATGGGCATGCTTAGCATTGAGATCCAGGGGACATGGAGTCAGGACATCTTCCCTTCCCCCTTGTGTCTTCCTCAACCTCATTGTTCTGTGGTTGGCTTGCTGCCCAGGACACCTCTTTGAGACATCTCCTTTGAACTCGTGTCCAGAATACTCAGAGATGGCTTGAGCTGCTCTCTTCTGTTCATTCATGGCATTTCCCCAGCTCACTGCTGTGTAGGTGGGCTGAGCTCATAAAACTCTATCTCTTAGAAGCCTCAGGCACAGGAAGTTGGCTCATAGAAGTTCCAAAAGAAAAGAAGAAGAAAAAAATCACCCAGCATATAAGACCCAGAGCAGGAAGCAAAACTAATGAAGGAATGTCCTCAGCTTTCACAGGAAATTATTTTCACTCTGCCTCTATAAAAAGTAACAGATTTGACCCCTAGTCCCTCCCCAGCTCCTTCTCAGTCAGCCTCCAGATAGCAGCAATGGAGAAGCTTGGGGACCAGACTGAGGCAATGAAAGACAGACCACTTTTCATGAAAACAATCAGCAGAAACCATTGGTCACAGCCAGAAGCTGCCAAGAATATTTAAGTCTAGCGAGGTGCTGAATTGGACAATTTTAACTGCAGAAATCCATAGCTGTTGCAAGTGATTTACAGAAATGAAGCATCTCTTTCTGATAAGCAACTCCAGCCTGGGAAGAAAAATTATATTCTGGCTGCTTTTCTCGGTGTGTTGTGACTACCAAAGGGAGTTGAGTCATTTCATGTAAATACTTTGATTTTATTTCCATGCCATTTGGGGGGTTGAGAAGGTGAAGAAAGGCTAGAAGGGAGCCAAGGTGCAGAGGCATGGGTCTCAGGCCAAGTCCTCTGAACACTGGATCCACTCCCTTTGCCCCTTCCCCTCTCCCAACCCTCCAGCCCAGGGTATTGCAAATAGCCCAGATCCATAACCCCTAAGCAATGAAACAAGTTCAAGTTCAAGGTCTCATGCAGCAAAGATCAAAGCATCACAGTGAATTGAGGGCCAAAGTGACAGAAGATTATCTATTGTCAATGCACAGGACAGGCAGTGAGGAGAGAGAAACCCAAATCAAGGAAGCTCAACCAGCACAAACTCTGGGGCAATCTTTCAGTTTACATACTGTAATTCTCTGATATGTACAAAATAGGATCCCTTTTTCTTATTTTTCACTCTATCTCCATTGTCTAGCATATTGCTTGGTAAACATGTCTATTAGTAACATAAATAAGAAGCAGAATGAATAAGTAACTGCCTCTGACATGAGACAATATTTTACACTTCATAACCAATATAGAATAAATGAATGATTTCACTGACAGAAAGAGAGAGAGAGAGAGAAAGAGAGAGAGAGAGAGAGAGAGAGAGAGAGAGAGAGAGAGAGAGAGAGAGAGAGAGAGAGAGAGAGAGAGAGAGGGAGGGAGGGAGGGAGGGAGGGAGGGAGGGAGGGAGGGAGGGAGGGAGAAAGAGAAGAGACAGGGAGGAGGGGGAGAAGTAGGTTTAAATTTTCATTCATATGGAACTAGGAACTGGTTTCAGAGAAGTTTAACAGATAATTCCTATCATAAGCAAACTATTCTGTATTTTGGGGGTCACAAAACTTCATTTAGCGTGTGATTTGATCATCATAATCCTACATATTGAACAAGCCAGACTTTCATTTTTTTATTATTCATGGCTAAGTTCCTATTTTTTTCATAATTTGTTCCAGTTTGGTACAAAGTCCTAATTGAATCTCTTCTACCCTCAAATGCTTATACCCAAGTGAAGGATATACATGTAATTACATCAAAATATTCATTGAGACAAGTAATTACAATAAAATATGGAAGGTATTAATGAACAAAATGAGAAATCATGTTAAGTTGCTGAGTGCTTTGCCTATGGGAGCAGGGAAGGTTCATAAACGTGATGACAAGTTGAAGGTAGAAACAAGATCTGGTAAAGATCAAAAGATAGCAGAAGGCTTTCCAGAAAAATGAAGAGGATCCAAGTGTTTGATATGATAGCACAGGAAACACTGTTACTGGCAGAACATGATTAAGAGATGAAAGTTGAAGCTAATCACAGGATTTAGAAGTGTCAGGATTGAATCTGGTTTTTCAGGTCATTGGAGCCATTAAAAAAATAATAATAATGTGATTGGGTTGGGGTTGTGTAAGGTGTTCAGATTTGCATTTTGTTTTCCCTGTTTCCCAGAGGGGTAGTTTGACCTGACTCTCCCGGGTCATAGGGAGAGTATTAAGATAGCTAAGTTTGTGCTAAACTGGAAATGAAATGCCAAATATCTACTTCCTGCTTGCTGGTGAATCATTAGACACAACTGTGGTCATGTGGAAAAAGGGAGTTAATTGTAATCAGACTGGAAATTCATGGACCTGAAAATCTTTAGAGGGGAATGTGTAGGGGAAAGAATGAGGTAGAAAAGCAGATAGAAAACAATACTTATCAGTCTGAATCTGTTTTACATTTCATTCCAGACTGTGCAAATTAGCACTAGCACAATGAATCTTTGTAAATTAATGAGAGTAACAGCGGGAAAGAATCAATCAGCCACTTTTGTTCCAAAACCTTCCTCCTGGTAATGACCTGAAATGAACCTTTGAGTCGTGACCCCAGACTAATAGCTTGCTTCATACCCTTTGAACAAAACAATTAAATAATCACAGTGCTCTTGGCCCAACTTCCTGAATGTATTAATTAGATTAAAACACAACTTGCCCGAATCTCTTAAGAAGAAGGGGTTGCTGTATCCATTTTCTCTTGCCCTCCAGCTTTCAGTGACAAGTCCTGCTTTCCTATAGAGATGGCCTGTTACCTGGCCAGGCTAGTTGCTGTGCTATGCAGCTGGTGTCCTTTGTGCTAAGCTTGCTTCCCTCCCACCTTATGTTATCTGAATCTCTCTTCTACCGGACTAAATCCACATAGCAGTTCTAATGTTACCAATCTTCTCTTAGAGTACTGAAGCCAAGTGGTAACTTTGTGTAGCTGAAGTTCAACTTTCCATCCATCCATCTTATCTTCAGGACAACTAGCACTTTACCTTTTGTTTATAGTAGCTGTTCTCAAAGCAAGGTCTCTGATCATTGGTATGACTTCAAAAAAATTTCAGATATGCAGTTATTGGGATCTATCATACATAGGAGATCAGAATATCCGGTGGGGATCCATCAGAATTAAAAATCAGAATATCTCAGGTGCAATCCATCAACCTGTGTTTTCACAGTAACTTTCAAGTGACTAAGATTTTTGAGTTTGAAAAACACTGGTGTATAATCTGTCTCCCCTGGGGAAGTCCCTTGAAGCAGGTACATCTTCTGATACTGTTGTTTATACCTAGAACTTAGATCTGATCCTAACGCAGACTAGTAGTTTGATAAATCAGTGAACAAATGATTACCCTATCTTACTTTGATATCCAAGCCAAAGTTAGGATGAAAATAGTTCTGTATCATCTAGTTCTTTTTTTTGATAAAACTGAAGTTTTATAATTATATTGTAATAGAATACATCAAAGATTATATAAAGTCAAATGACTATATTTTCTTAAGTCTCTTGTGAGTCTCTCTTTTTGTCCCAATGTTCAGATGGTATATTCTTGCTGACCTAAAAACCACCTGCCATTTTATATAGCAATTGGTGTTCTAGTTCTAATTCCTCTTACAACATGGCTGAAAAACACAAATTCAAAGAAAAGTACCAATAAGATGATATCAACAGTTAAATCATTTATATTCAACATGAGAGATGGTGGATTTTCCTACTCATAGGTGTATACATATATGTATGTTTGTGTTCTTATGTGTCTATGCCACAAATGCATCAAAATATCTATTTATAACAACAGAAATATGTATGTGTCTTTTTTCTGGACAAGAGACTTAGAAAATGTGTACCACATTTCTAGAAAGGGAAAAATTTGAATAAATGTGGGAAGGGTAACAAAACTCACCATTTGAGTATAAATGTATTTTGAAGCTGGTTTTATAATGCTCAGGAAAGGTGAGAAGGATTTTGACAGGAATTCAAGCTTTGAAATCTGCTTCAAAATTTGCAGCAGATTTTTGCAACAAGTAGAGAAGGAATCGTCATACCCGACGACAATATGGCTGTGTCTGCTACAAATAGCATAAATGTACCAACTGGAAAAGTAAAGAAAAAAATAGACAAGGGGAAAGAAAAGGGGGCTCAAGCTTGAGACCAGGGATGTGGAAGACTTCTACATTAAATACCTATCACTTGATTTTCCCTAAGAATATCAAAAACCATCATGATCCCTGCATCATTTGTGGAGCAGCCATTTCAAGGAGTCTGAAACACGTGCTGCTCCTCCAAGTGTCGTGAAGAATGTAAGGCAACTAGGATTTCAGGAGTAGAAAGCCTCCTCTAAAGAGGAAGTTCAGAACCAGGCTGAATTCATTCTTAAGAAGCAACTAAGCAAATCTGGATCCGGGGTTACATGTTGTATGTGTGTGGCATGAGTATGGGCTGTTGCGTCACCCTGAAGTCTAATCCCTCAGCAAAAGCAGAAAGCATCACAAATGGAAAGCAGTTGGTTCTGAGGAGCACACACACACACACACACACACACACACACACACACACACACACACACACACACACATTGCTGGCTGTCTTCCTCTGTCTCTTGAATTTGAGATCAACTTCAGCACAAACATGAGTGGCAGAGTAGCTCCTCAAGTCCTGCTCTTACTACTTTAAAACGTAGCTTGTCTTTCCATTTCAAAAGAATTTTCCCCGTCATTTGCTTTCTTCATCATACAAGTGGTCACTACAGAATGGGTGATGACGGCAAGCCTCCTCAGAAAATAGCACGTGGAAGTCTTACAAACAGAACCAGGTACCTGCTTCTCTACCCGGGTCTAGAAAGCAGAACTCAGTGGCGATTTACTCAGAAGTAACTGTTGCTCCAACATAAATTTAGTAGGTGCTCAGTAAATGAGACCAAAATTCAAAGCATTTCATAGCTAATACTTTTTGCGAAATCTCTGTGCTTTCAGTGATATGTTGTCTCATTTGACATCACAGCAATCCTTAAACTTGAATAATTACCCTTATAAGTGAGGTAACATATCACATATACACCGTCTCTCAGTAATTAGCACAATCAGAAGGTGAACAGCTCATCCCCCACCCCCAATCCCACTAGCAGAGTTCATTTTAAGTCTTAAGAGACCAGCCTGAAAGTCACTGAACTGATGGACTCTCTTGACTTCAACAAAGAACTCACATTCCCCTACCATTTATCCCCATTGCATTCAAATTGTGATAATTTCTACCAGGCATTGGTTCCTGTCTTCTCAGCCTCAGGATGGAAATTACAAGGAGGCCTGCATTTCACTAGGGCAGAAGGAGCTGTATCTGGTTGACCATTCATCTTCTCTATTGTCCATGAGGCCCTCCCAACCGTTAACCACCGAGCAAATATGGTCTAAATGAGTGACACTCCTTTCCTTACTTTTTCCTGTTTTCATCCTGTTTTCATTCTGAATGACTCACTCCACAATAAACATAGCAATGTTCTGTTCTGTTTTGTTTTGTTTTATTTAACTAAAAACAACTACAGTCATCCAATGTTTTCAAATCCTATGGCAAATGGTTCAGTCTCAAGCTGGTGGTGAAACTCTAGCCTCAAAGAATGTCCTTTCCGATGGATTGGATATATCATCATCCTCTATCACCTGTGATAACCCCCACACTCCATCTCTTCAACAGTGGCCTAGCAGCCTCTCATTACCCTTAAAGGATGAATACAATTTGGAACCAGTAGTTCTGAATTAAAATAAAAAAGAAGTCATTCTAGAAGATAGGAACAGGATAATCCAAGACAAGGAGCCTGGCAAGTAGATTTTATATTAACAAATACAAAAATATGGCCTTTGATTGTGTGAGTGTGTGTGTGTGTGTGTGTGTGTGTGTGTGTGTGTGTGTGTGTGTGGTGTTTTATTCAGATCCCTAAATTGATGGGCACTATATTTCTGGTGTCTTCTTTCCCTTTTCTCCAAAGGAAAAAACCTGAAATGAAGTAGTTTTTATCTAGGTGCTAGTTCAGGACCTGTTAGGGCTGCCTTTTATCACACATTTACTCCATACGTTGATCAGGAAATGTAAAATGTTTGCTTTCTGCCTTTTAGAAAACAGCATTAAAGTTCAGTGCATTTTAATAAGATGAACAAACCAACGAAAATATTTTCAGAGTTTATGCAATTTTCAGATAATGCCAATTCTTTCTCATCTGGTTGCTTGCCCAGATGGTCCTCATGCCTCCAGCATGGTCACCATCAGAGAGGTAGAGAGAGATGAGAAATGACAGAGCCTTTAGGAGACCTTCCCCGCTGAATCAGTCAGCTACGAACCTGCCACAGACTGAGCCACACTGGACTAGACCAACATTTCTTGACTATACATGAGAACCACTTGGAGAGTTTTATAATAATCTCCACTCTTGGATACTACTCCAGACCAATGAAGTCATAATCTCTATGGGTGACTAAGACAACAGAGTGCATTCGTAAACCAGCGCCAAGGTACTCCAGTTGCAGTCAGAAGTACAAGCAATTGACCTTACGGCATTTCCTATAAGTACACTGCTTCTGGAATAGGAATCTCTTTACTAACAAAGACCGATTTGCTTTTCTTTCATATCCAGAGCTATTGAAATGGAGAACTGGTAACATTTTCTAAACATTTTACCCCCAAATTTCCAAAATGCTAGGAATACTAATAGGTTTTATAAAAAGTCTCATGCCTTTCATTCAGAAGTAATAACATTGGAAATGGTAAAGTAAAATAACTGATTCTGGACAATTAAGGCCTTAAAATCAGAATGGCTTTCCATCATAAGATAATAAGATGGAGAAAATGGGTCTGGCACAATATTTCACTTAGAGAAATACCAATCAGGACAGTGAATAAAATAAATATTAAAAAACATCCCCTTTGGGGTAAGTTAGTTCCAAAAGTATAGGCATGAGTATTGTAGCTTCAGAGATGATCATCTCAAGTACTTTAAAGGAAGGAAAGAAGACCAAGAACAAGGGGAGAGGGCTGGGTAAATGAAGGGGGGAAGGGATGAGAGAAATGTGGTCAAGAAAATTCATTGTACAGTATATACTAAAAATTAAGAAAAGTGAGGGAAGATCCGGGTCAAAGGTGGGTGAGAATATTGAAAGTGGTAACACTGATTAAAATGCATTGTATTCATAAACTGCTTCGTTAAATAATAACTCTGGTACAACTATTTAAGAAAAAATTTAAAAGAAAAAGTATCCCTTACAAATGAACAAAAATGAGATTGAAAGTGTGAAAGAATAGATCCAGAGGCACAGAGAGATAAACAGAGACAGTAGGAGAGAGAGAGACAGGCAAAGATTTGTATATGTTTAGAGATATGAACCCTTATAAAAAAAATCTAGTGTTATGCTGGGTAACACTGGATTTCATTTAGAAAATGGCAAAATGGCTTAGTTCTGATTTTCCATCTAAATGAGATGGATTCAGTGGCAGTCCCTGAAAATAGAACTGTTAAGTTTTTAAGCATTTGCTAAAATCTTAGAAAAGATTTTGGACTTCCCTATAATTGAAATTTATAAGAGGTATGGAAATCAATCCTAAAAACTGTGTTCTCTATTCCCCGTGCATGGCTTTCCAGCAAACATATTGCATTTCCCTTGCATTTCCATGGTAACACTCAGAGGTTTATTATTATTGTTATCATTATTATTATTATTTTGTTATTTTGTCAGTCCTGGCCCTTGAGCTCAGGGTCTGAGCAGTATCCTTGGGCTTTCTCAAGGCTAGAGCTCTACCACTTGAGCCACAGCACCACGTGTGGATTTTTTCTATGTATGTGGTATCAAGGAATCTTCGTGCATGCGAGGCAAGCACTCTACCACTAGGCCAAACTCCTGGCCCCTCATGGGGGTTTTATTTTTGCCAGTCTTGGCCCTGAGCTCAGGGCCTGAGCACTGTCCTTGGACTTACTCAAGGCTAGAGCTCTACCACTTGAGCCTCAGCACCACTTCCGCTTTTTTCTATGTATGTGGTACTGAGGAATCAAACCCGGGCCTTCGTGCGTGCTTGGCAAGCACTCTACCACTAGGCCAAATTTCCGGCCCTATTATCATTGTTATAGTTAGTAGATTGCCTTCTTGACTGAACGGAAAGAGTTGACTTCTATATAATGATTCAGAATTTAAAATACAAGTTTATATGTTGTTGTGAGCCATAGGGTACCTTAAGATCCCCTGTAAGGGGGTTGAAGTCAGAGTCCTTCTGAAGACCCCCTTTCTTAGGAAATTAACTGTCACTCTATGTTGTCTGTGAAATTCCTATGAGTTTACTACTTTTTCTTATTTTCTTTCTTTATCCTAGTGTCTGATTTCCCCACAAGGGTCTGACATGTACCTCTATCTACGTTATTAGCTTCACAAGAGTCACTAATTCCCTTTTAGGGTGGAAGCTATTTTTTCACTCTATGCATTCCAAAGCACAGAGATAATGGTAATTGAGGGCCAACTTCTAAACATTTCAAGAGGGTCGAATAGCAATCCAGGTAAATTCCCTTGAAGGCTAAATAACTGTGAAAAAAAGAAAAGATAACAACACACATGCCAAAAATGAAAAACCTTTTAGAATGTGCCTTAAGTTGAATTGGGTCCCCCGGAATATGTTCAAGTCTTAACACAAGGAAACTGAGGATATGAACTAATTTGGAAAGAAGGTCTTTGCAGAGGAAATCAAATTATTATAGGGCCATCCTGGATAAAGTTTTAACCCCAATCCAATGACATCAATCCTTATTCAAAGAGGAAAGAGTATACACAAGGACACAGAAACAGGAATGAGTCCATTTGAGGATACTGTCTGAGGTTTAATTGTGTCATAAGCCAGTGAAAGCTGGAAGAAGCAAGGAAGTATCCTTCCTTAAAAGGATACATTGTTCCTTCAAAGGAACAATGGCTTTGCCAGCATCTTGGTGATCGACATTGGGCTTTCATAAGTGAGGCAGAATAAATTTGATCATTATCTAGTTTGGTGATTAGTTAGAAAACTAACCAGGATAAGAGTTAAATCAGAAGCCAGGCCATGATCCTCACACTTCTAATACTAATTACTCAGGAGGAAGAGATCTGAGGAATCATGATTTCAAACCAATTTAGGCAGAAAAGTCTTTTGGACTCAATATTCAATTGATCAGCAACAAGCTGGATTAAGGCATGAATCAAGTGGTAGAACATCAGCCATCAGCAAGTAAGGAGTTAAACTCAGGATGCAAACATGCAACTATAGAGAGAGATAAAGACAGGCAGGATATATGCAATCCTTTGAATACCTATTTCAGCAGTCTCATAACATCCATTGTACTGTATCATAAATTTTTACATGTAAATTACAACCATAATAATCAAGATCATGTCTGCCTTGCTCATAATTTATCCCCTGTAGTAAGTACAGTACCTGCCACATAGTTGATATCCAATATTTTTTTTTCTAGTGGATTCACAGGCAGAATAGAGGACAGAGGGTAGCATAAAGACCTTCGTTAATGCTAAAATTCCCTGGGACGGAAGCAGACATTTGCTGATTGAAACACCTGGCTCCTCCATTGGCTTTTGTCTTTTCCACTTTTGTTCTGCCTTTACTCAGATGCTGTGATCTGCCTATGGAAACAGATCACAATCTGTACTCTGTTTCTATGTGCACAGCTTCAGAGTCAGCTCAAGCTGATCTCTCACAGGACTCCTGCATCATCGTATGCCAAGAGTTACCACAATCTGTACTGGCATCCTCCAGGATACAACCTGGTTGCTGCCAGCCTCTGGGATTCATCATCCTGACTATTCACAGGCCTCTCACTTTCAAAAGCCAGTGGATCTGATGGATGAGATGGGCTCTCCCAGGGGCCCTGCCTGCCTGAGCTGCAATTTTGCAAGCCTAGCGAGAACTGACTTTCATTTCAAGCACGTCTCAAGGATGGAGACTTTTAGAGGGGAAAGCAAATTTGCAAAATAGGAAGGACTCCAAAATGCCAGATAATAAATGGGCCTTAAAATAAGTTTTATGTACCTCCTTTTCAACACTCCTGTCCTGTTCTAACATCATTAAGCAGTACCAGGTTGAAGAGAGTTAGCAGTTCATAATGAACAAAATACAGGGCTCTCTCCTATTATATCCTTTTCATGGCTGCTGTGGATAAATGAACATTAACAAGCCCATTGTTTCATCAAACAAGGCCAAGATTTGTGCAGAATAAATATGGGATTACCTGTGCCCATCAAACAGAGAGTCTGCACTGACAATGGCTGAACTCTGCCCTGGGAAGATACATCAATGGCTGATTCTCCACTCTAATTATGGATCTTGGTACTAATACTTAATAACACAAGCAAGTTACTTTAGCAAGAAGACTCCCAAACCTCCCTCAAGCCTATACCCATGCTAAATAAGAGGAGCAAAAATATGGTTATAACCAACTTCTTTGTCCTTACCCTTCACACATACTTTGTTTAAAAAAAATCAAGTTATCGTCTGATATTTAGATAACAATCGAGTCACATTAACATTTAGATAATAATCAAAAATGATATCATCCATCTTCTCATTCACTTGGAAAGCACATTTCTTTTTGGCTAGATTCATAAACTATCTCATCTTTAAAAAATACCCAAACATGGAAATAAATGTGCATGTGTATTGCACTGATTGTGTCTGAAGTTTTGTTCCTAATTGATCAATACCCTTATTCCAAAGCAATATTTCCCCTCATAAAATAAATATTAGGCATAAAACTTACATTTATCGACTACAAACATATTAAATAACAAATGGATGAATGAGTATAAATATTACAGTTTCTGAAGAGCTCAATAAAGGTCATTATATTGTCTATGTACTTAAATGTACATTTATAGGTATTTTGGATTATCTACAATATTTAAAATGTACAGACTATGATTGATACCTTATCAGCTCTCTTGGAGTTCAAAATCTGGGGGAAAGACAAACAGTGCATATTGCTATTCTTCCAAAGTTTGAAAAATCTAGAACATAGGTAGTATTACCAGGGAGAGACTCGGCTGCTTGGCCTCTGCTGGGCCAGATCCTCTAGTGAAGAAAAGGACTGAGTTTCAATTCTTAACCAAATGCCTGAGACTATGTAAGTTATAAACAGCAGACAATTCCTTCTCACAGTTCAGGAGTATGAAATGCCCAAGATCATGATGCTGGCAGCGTCAGTGTCGAGGTCAATCTCCTCTTCTAAGATATTTTGGGGACTTCTGCTTAACTCCTGCAGTTTCTCAAGTCTGTGATCAAATGCGACGGCCATGCCTTTCTCCATCATACATTATATTTGCAACCCTGATATTCAAGCATTTTTCATATATTTTATTATAATTAATAGAAGGATTACATGATATTTGCCAGATAAGAGGTGCATTAATTCACATACATAGATACCCTTTCACATGTCTTGATCCCCATTTCCCTCCCCCCCACCCCCAACCCTCATCTTGTTTTCCCCCCTTCCCTATCCAATTTCAAATAACCAAATACAAATACATCTGATATATCAGGTAACAAAGTGGGATACTGTAACAATATGAGATAATCAACCATTTTATCCCACACATTAATTCTTTCTCATTTTCTCCACTTCTCCCTTTCCTAGCACTAACTCGGAAAGCTTCTGACATTACATGTGACTTGGCTTCCTGGGGGCTGTACAGCTGTAGACTCATTTTCTCCCCATCATAGAGCATCTCCTCTAGACACTGGACAAGTCTCTGCTGTGTGGAACACTAAGCCTAACTGAATCTCCTACTACCTAGCTTATTCCTTTGGTATCGTGAAATAGTTGGACAAAGGAGTTGTCATTTATAATAGCAGTGTATGAATGCAATGTATCTTGATCACTGTTGCCCCTTTCAACATTCTATCTTAAGAGAAAGTTGTTAAAAGCTGCATTCCTCCATAGTGCTCATTCTCCTCCTCTGTCCCCACGACTTGTGAAGCACTGGACAGTATAGCAGATGGGTGCCATGTCTTCCTCTGGACCAGTCTCAAATCTCTACTTATCCATCCTCTCTTCTTCTGAAGTTATCTCAAGCTCAGTGCAAATTGAGAAGACGTTTTCGTTCGGCACACATGCATCTAGCCTTTTACCATTAAAATAGAAAAGCAATTAAGAGGAATCACTATAGCCTAGGAACAACAGATTAGCACTGGGGCAAAAACGTGGGCAACCTGTGGATTTGCATACTGCCCAAACTGTTCACAAACCAGCTGTGGCTCGAACCTCGCTGTGGCTCGAACCTCGCTGTGACAGTTAACTGTAACACCCCCTCTGGTGGGTTTAAGATTCTTGGATTAAACACTGTCTCCATGTGCGTCTATGAGACTGTTTTTGGATGAGAGAGGCTCTAGGATCAGTGGAGTCAGTAAGGCAGGTGGTCTCCTCAATAGAGGGGGTCTTTACTCCTCTCAGTGAGTACTTGATACAGAAACAAGTGGTGTAAGGATTTTCTTCCTTCCTCAGCCATGCTATGACAAGAGTTTCAGAGAGAGAGTGACTCTTTTCCCCCAGTCCTGGGGCTTGAACTCAAGGCCTTGGCACTGTCCTTGGGCTTTCTTCAGGCTAGTGCTCTACCACTTAAGCCATAGCATCACTTCCTGTTTTTTCAGTATTTGTGGTACCAAGGAATTGAACCTGGGTCTTGGTGCATGCCAGGCAAACATTTTACCATTAGGCCAAACTCCCGGCCTGACAGTGACTTCTTAAAATTCCAAAAGAAGGACGTCAATATATCTGAAGAACTTCATGCACATGTATGAAAGAGAACTATAAAGTGTGTTGAGATTATTTTCAGAAGGGGAGAGGAGAGATACCAGATGGTGATGGGGGAGAGTGACTCCAAGCAGGATTTACTACAAACATATGCCAATTGTCACAATGAAACCCTTTGTGCAACTAATATATGCTGACAAAAGGCTTTTAAAAGTTGATCTTCAAGCCAGGCACTGGTGGGTCACACCTGTAATCCTAGCAACTCAAGAGGCTGAGATCTGACAATGATTGTTGAAAACCAGCCTGACTCTGACTTATCTCCCATGAACCACTACAAAGCAGTAGTGAAGCTGGGACTGCTAGTGGTTGAGTGTCAGCCTCAAGCAAAAAGCTAAAGGATGGCAGCCAGACCTTGAGTTCAAGCTCTAGTACTATCGGCAAGTGGGTATGTGTGTGCATACACACACACATACACACACACACACACACACACACACACACACACCCCAAAAGCTAATAATCAGTCATTGGGTGGCTTGTATTAGTATTCTCTACATTTAGGCCCCACACTTTCTCCATCAGAGCTCACTTAAAAAGAATAGATTTCTATTGGCTTGCAATATAACTATCCTAGGACCCTATCCTATCAGAAGTAAGAAATTAGTGACTGTCCAGTTGTCTACTATTCTTATTAGCCATCCATGTGTTCCTTACCATCGTGATAACTTGGCTATCTCGATAGCTTTGCATTTCAGCAGAGTGTTTTATCACTTAACAATGGCTTTCTCTCCATTCCCATGTCCAATATCCCCAGAAGAAACTTCAGCACCCATGTTGACTTTTCATCACAATATCTGAACTTTGCTTCATTTCCTGACACCTCATCTTGTTCATTTCTATCACTGACAATGGGAGCTACTCAATTTTCATATTATGTATCATACTTCCATATCTTTGGCATTGGTATATATTAAAGTATATACCGTAAGGGATTTCATTCTGACATTTCCATATATATGTTTAATATTCATAGTCATATTCACCGCTCTATACTTTTTATTGTTCCTCCCTCTTTCTTTCCCCTTAAGTGCCAATCGTTTAGTATCTATCCGTAAGTCCCTCTCCTTTGAGCTTTCTCTTGTCAGCTTTTTCACCTAACTTGCTTGTATTTCTGAGTCTTCCCTGAATATTTATTCTGTGTTTCATTTCCTATCAGTCTATACGTGTCTTGGGAGAGCTCCAATTTCTTTACCATCCTTGGGCTAAATTTATCCTGTCCATCCCGGTATCATTCCACCCAGAAGAAGAAATCCCCGTAAGAGGGTGAGCTTCATTTCAGCTCATTAATGTGAGTGGGATACTTAGGGATTCCTTTTGGGTTACTGGTCAAGTTTCCCATTCTTTCTAAGCAATATTCTCAAATTTTCTCCATCATCCATAAAAATGCTACTACTATATCTTCTTATTTTTAATGAAATAGTTTTGCTTATTCCATTAAGAAAAAAAAATTGGCACAGATCGTCTGATTTACCCCATTTGTATATCCTAAAATAAATATTTTTTAATGTTTATGTATTGACTACAGCACAATGCTTTACTACCCATGCTTTCCTTCTTTTTGAATATCACTCTTGATATACCCTAAATTTAGTGCCCAACATTCACTACAGTATTATCTCATCAACTTCTCTTCTTCTATGGTATTTTCACAAGACCATGCAACAGATTTCAAGCTATCTTTAGTTTCTAAAAAATCATATTGACTAGTGGAAACTTCAGTTAGATATGTTCAGACTTCTATAAAATTATGTTACTATTTTTTTGCCAGTCCCAGGTCTTGAACTCAAGGCCTGAGCACTGTTCTCGGACTTTTCTCAAGACTGGAGCTCTACCACTTGAGCCACAGCACCACTTCCAGCTTTTTTCTATGTATGTGGTACCAAGGAATCAAACCTGGGTCTTTGTGCATGCTAGGCAAGCAATCTATCACTAGGCCAAATTCATGGCCCAAAATTATATTACTACGTAAGAGGCAAATGTAAATCTTTTGACATTTGATATTTATTTTCTCTATTAAGCAACCATAGAAAAATAAATACATCATATATGAATATTTGGATTATAATAAAAAAAACTATTATTCATCAGCTAACATTTGCTTTAAAATCAGGACACTACATTCTAGCAATAATACATATACTATTAATTAACTGTATGACTTTGCACAAGTTTTCTGATTTTTATGCACAAATTATTTCTACTTTCCAGACTTTAATGCAACTGTGTAGCAATTGGAGAGTTGGCTTAGATCATCTCTGAAATTTTTTTCAACTTAAAATTATTTAATATTGATATTCCTATCATTTAAACTAGTTGGTAGTATGCTCAATAAGGATTGTACAGTGTGGTAAGTATTACAGAAAAGTGAAGGAAGTATAAAATATTAAAATTGTTAATCATGCCTTTGGTATAAAAACAAAAATTTATTCATGCACAAGTGAGCCAGTCATCCTGGTTCTAGTTCTAATTCTGTCACTTGTTGACTAAATTGTGATAAAATGGTCCCTTTTCTGGATTCTGTCTCAGTTTTCCTTTATACAAAATGAAATCTTGAACAGTTGCTTTCTGAGCCTCTTTGAGCTCTGCAATACTATTATGTAGTGTCAGGGAAAAGATTAAGATATCAATTAATTCAAGTGTAAAACACAGTGGTACAAAATAATCCCCCACAATCCCTGGGCTGAGGATACAGATGTTGAGTAATTTATTCAGCCACTTCCTTTTGAATACTCGCTTGAAATCTGTGGGAGCTATGCCAGCTCTTCAGTGTTCTTCACTCAATGGCTTGTCAGTTCCTTCTTTAAGGGTAACACTACACCCTCCATGAAGTACTTAGGCATTTTATTTTTCTTGCAAGATGAAAAGAGAAGGCCACAGAACTGGCAGAGCTCTGGGCCTCAGACAACCTTTCTAATCTCTTTTCTTTGATGAGCCAAATGATTCATTCAGAAAATATATGAATGCCCAGTACAACGGAAATTAAAGAGGTTATCTCCCCTGAATTCCATCTCTTTCTCCTCCTCTCTTGATGATTGTAGTTTAAAATATTTGCTACCTAGTTCTTCAAATATCCTCTTAGGATAAAGGAATAAAAGATTACATTGTCTGTAGTGCAAAAGTAGAGAAAGAACATCCTCACTTCTGCAAACTTGTTAATTTGGAAATAGATGAATACACTTTTCAAAGGTGTGCTTTAGTACAGAAGGAGAATCTTCAAAAAGAAATCCATGTTAATTTCCAAGCATACACCAATGAGCTCCCCGTGCATAGAGTTCAAGGTTGACAAAGATTATCTTAATGAACTTGGAAGACCTTCCTGTTCTCATCCCTCCTCTTGACTCTACCTCCATACTACTGCCTGGCCTAGAATCAGCAGATTTTTACCAAATGTCTAAGGAACAGTATGGTGAAATAGTAATGATATTGTTTTGGGGTAGCTAGACTACTTAATTCATATCCTGAGTTCATTTTTGAAAACTATGTGACCCTGGAAAAGTTTTCTTCCTTCTCCTCATACTCTCTCTCTCATACTCTCTCTCTCTCTCTCTCTCTCTCTCTCTCTCTCTCTCTCTCTCTCTCTCTCTCTCTCTCTCTCTCTCTCTCTCTCTCTCTCTCTCTTCCTATGCCTGAATATTTATTATTCAGCCCATACGTTCTCAACCCTATACAACTGGTTTGAATTCCGATTGGCCAGCAAATTCTTTCCAGCTGATAAAAGTAAAAATTGCAGATATATATTATATGTGTAATATATATTGCATATATTGCATATATATGTATAAATATCACATATTCACATACATATATATAAATCACAATTGTATTTATTCACAATGAATAATATGACATGATTATCACAATGAAGCTAATTATAGTCAGAAAGTTTCCAAGGACATAAATTTTAAACTCATTTTCATGTTTACCCCCTGCCTCTAGCAAATAACTGATGCACAGAAGGCATTCAGTTTGTATTTGTGAACTAATGTTGTAATATCTAAACCTAAAACTTCCCAACCCACAACAACTGAAAAATGAGCAGTTGGGATCAGTTAGAGGGAATTCAATTATATCAAAATTCACTACACACAGACATACACACATGCACATGTACACATATACAAATAGAGGTTCATATACATAGTCAACTGACTCTAATTCTGAACTCTTCCCATCTTGTGTATGTAGTTTAGTGTACATACTTTCTTCTCTGCTTTTATAATCATGTCTTCTTGTTAATGGGCATGTATAAATTCGAAGATCTAACATTATAATTACCTGAAATTATATCTAAGGATAAATACTTGAGCAAGAAAGTAAATGATTATGAAAATTATGGGAAAAATTAGCATCCTAGAGATTAAACCACCTTCATACAGGAAACTTTAGATGAAATTTCCTATAGATTAGGAAACTACAGATATAGTATCTTCAACAATAGACTCAACTTCAGCTATTAGACATCTACAGTAAAACCACTTCAAATTACCAACCAACAAACAAACGCACAAAATCAATGCTAGACATATCAGAAAACGTGTTGATTAATCACAAAGCTTAAGCATTTGCTTAGAAATCTGAGTCAAAACTTACACTGCTCCTTTGTCAAAAGGTGTTTTCTGGAGAGTAGCTTGATATTTTTGGGTTTGAGTTTCTTCAACTATGAGCACAATAATAAGATGAAGAAGAAGAGGAAGAGGAAGAAGAAGAAAAAAAAGAAGAAGGAGAAGAAGAAGAAGAAGAAGAAGAAGAAGAAGAAGAAGAAGAAGAAGAAGAAGAAGAAGAAGAAGAAGAGGAGGAGGAGGAGGAGGAGGAGGAGGAAGAGGAGGAGGAGGAGGAATAAGAGGAGGAGGAGGAAGAGGAGGAGAAGGAGGAGGAAGAAGAGGAGGAGGAGGAGGAGGAAGAAGAAGAAAGTTAATTAATGAGTGGTCACAGCAACAAGTTATATGAGAAGAAGCATTTCTTCTTGTATATGTTCATGATTTTGGTGTCTGAAGTCATGGCATTAATTCTTTGGCCACATGTCATGCTCCAGTTGGGAATATCAGGTCATGAAAAGTCAAGAAAAATGAAAAATCAACAATGCAGTAGATGACCTAAGATTATGGCAGATTAAATGTCAAAAGGAATGGAAGAAGTCTATCAAGCTGTGTTTTCACAACTCATTGCTGTGCCTGACTCTCAGGGAACCATCGTTGCTTTAAGTAGCTGTCTAGGGTTCCATAAAATGTTTAAGAGCTTTGTGCTATCCCACACAGAGAGCTTTAAAAGTTTAAATGGACTTTACCCAACCTTAGATTTTCATGGAATATCTCTGCAAGGATTCAGTTTTAGTAGCTTTAAGAGATTAAGGAGTCTCCAGGGGCCTTCCTTAGCAGCCCTAGGATCTTGGTAGAGAGAAATACACTGGCTTTGTCTCACAATTAAAGAGACAGATGCTCCAAAGTGATTTTCTCCTGACAGCCACTGCAGGTTGAATGTCTAGGCATAAAGCCAACACATGGCTTATTTGAGAAATAAGTACTTGGACATCATCTTGACTTCCTGCAAACAGACTTCACAGCTTGATCCTTTGCAGTACAGAAATATTAAGCAATAAGTGATACTGTGGCTCAAATGGTAGAGCACTAGTCTTGAGCAAAAGGAGCTCAGGGATGGCACTCAGGCCCTGCGTTCAAGCCTCACAACCAAAAAACAAAAACAAAAAAGAATTATTAAGCAAATAATTGGCATTCTCAAGGGAGACAGATAGACATTTCTATAACAGTGTTACATTCATAAAATTTATTGATAGCCACTATAGCCCCACACAGTTTCTGGTCTCCATTGCAATAATGCCACTAGCAAGGACAAACAGAAGCTTTGTGATTTATAGATTGCATTTCTCTTTCTTTCATTTTTAGCAGAGACATCCAATTCAAAGATGTAATATATCAATATGTCTATAGAATGTATGTCCTATCATAGAAATGTATGTCTCTCTCTATATATATCAATTCATGTCATTATATATATAATTAATAAATAAATTTATGTTAATCGACTGGAGTGCCTGAATTGTCACTCTTATATTGTTTAGATCTAATACCCACATATCAAGGAAACCATATGCCTTTTGTTCCTTTGATCTTGGCTTATCTCACTCAACATGACTTGCCAGTGAATGCTATTATGTTATCTTGTCTGTTGGCTATCCAGAACTCCATTGTAAGTATGTATCCATTTTTTGTACCCATTCATCTGTAGTGGGGCATCATCAAGGTTTTTCCATTGCTTGGCTATTGTGAACAGTGCAGCAATGAACATGGTTATTCACGTGTCCTTATCATATCCTGGGTTATGATGCTCAGAGTAGATGCCTAAGAGTAGTATGGCTAGGTCATAGGGAAGGTTCATGTTTAGTTTTTTGAGGAACCTCTAAACTGCTTTCCAGAGTGGTTGTACTAGTTTTTTACAGGAGTAGGGATTAGGAGCCCTACTTATTGAGAATATATTCAGAGTTACGGGACGTGGGACTGTAATTCAGAATTTTTTTCACAAAGGAATCTACCTGTACAAGGTATTTCCATCCGTAGTAAATTATGGGGCTCCAATAATGTAGAATGTGTCTACCAATCTTTTTCTTAGCCTGCTAAAGAAGAGATAAATTTGAATTTGTGGCTCGCCCGTCCTGGAAAGGCTGGTAAATTGCTGTAATTCTAATACATACAGAATATAAGAAAGAAGGAAGTTTCTTGATTGAACCCCAAGACTTTTATTTATTCCTTCACTTACTCTCACTCATCCATTTGAATTGAGCAAATGAATACATATGTATTCAACAAAGTATTTGTGAAGTACTTCTCAAAGTTGAAGTTCTTGAATACTTTTGGTTTCTGGTTGTGCTGGGCTTAAGCTTTAGATTGCACACATATGATTTTCCAAGTTCTGAGTGTGCTGAGGCTAAGCTTACATGACATGATTTTGCAACTCTTGGCTTTAGAAAAGCCTGTGTGCTTTAGCCTTCAACTTATGAGATAGTTCAGTTGAATACTTTTTCAACCAAACTCCCTCTCCTTAGTTCACATTTTCTCAATTTCCCCTAATATTAATCTAAAGGGATTAGTAATAGTACTTTGGAAGAATTTGCATTGCTCCTAAGAGTATTCACCAAGTTGTTCTGAAAGTGGATAATTCTTTACATCTTTCTTTGATAACAAGGCTGCATATTAAAAACATTTGGGGCCGGGAGTATGACCTAGTGGTAGAGTGCTTGCCTAGCATGCATGAAACTCTGGGTTGAGTTCCTCAGTACCACACACACAGAAAAAGCTAGAGGTGGTGCTGTGATTCAAGTGGTAGAGTGCTAGCTGTGAGAAAGCCCAAAGACAGTGCTCAGGCCCTGAGATCAAGCCCTAGGACTGGCAAAATAATTGGGTTGATTTAAAATTGTCTATTCAAAAAGATAATATTTCAGTGTTTCATAGACTACAGTTCTTTCCAATGATAAGAAAATATAATAAAATAGTTGTCCTATTTTGTAGCTATACGGGGTAGAATAATGCATATTTCTTTCCCCAGACCTATCCTCACCTCTACCCCTACTCATCTCTTATGGTGGGCCATAAGAAATCTATAACTTAATAACTAGGAACTAATGCTACATTTACATAACAAGGTAAGTGGGGATATAGCTGTAACTAAGGTGACAAATTGTCCCATCTAGAGACACAGAAAGCATCTTGGATGGCCCTGATGTAATTATAAGAGCCTTTCTTTGTTAAGTGAAAAATAGAAGCCGAGGTGTCAAGAATGTCATGGAATGAGTTAACACAAGTATCTTTGGCTTTGAAGATAAGAAAGAGACCACAAGCCAAGGACTGTGGGAAAAGACTACAAGCTGGAGAAAGCAAACCAACAAAAAACAACTCTTTCTGCGTCTATCCAGAGCCTCTTGGAAATCTTTATTTTCTGTGAGATAACCTTTAGACATTTTTCTCCAGAAAGCGAGTATTGAAGACAGTGTGAAAGAAACATAAGCGTTTCTCCCTTCCCTTCCTTATCCAGCCCCATACTTACCAATTCCATTTTGTAAAGGTTTTTTGTAAATGTTTTTATCAATATTTTGTGTGTTCTTATTGAAATTTGCTCTTAGAATTGGATTACATATACTATCTGCATCTCTGCAGTTTTATTTAAATTATTTCATTAGTATATGTTCTTTAAAGGCAAGCTAAAACTGAACTGTAACACTGTCTTTCTTTTTGTTTTCTTTTTTGGCCCAGGTATGTTTTTAATTATCTCTCAAATTTCACCAACATTTGCCTGTTCCAATTTTATTTTTTTTTTACTAAGTATACTTTTGGTAGTTTTTCCAAGATGAATAAATGTCTTAAAAATCTCCTTATTATGACTTTGACTAATTGATTCTTTATATTGGGTACTTTTAATATATTTGCTTTCGGTCAAGTTTGAAAGCTCAATGATACAGTGTACTTTGTTCTTTGAAGAAATTCTTATATAGACCTTGGAAATCCTCATTTTCATCCTGTTCTAGCTAAAATATATCTTGAAGCTTATTCCATATCATTAGAGAAACACACAAATCAAGCTCCTTTTTATAGATAAATTATGTTTCACTATCAAGGTGTGATATAATCTGTTTGGCTAGTGTCCTATTATTAGTTGTGGAACAAAATAGAAAGTGTTTCATTTAATTTGTTTCTTTTCCTCCTGAGTAGAAAATGAAGCAAAGTTTCCCAGATTTTCCAGTGAATAAATATGCCTATGCGATTAACATCTTTCTTACATAAGAGAGGCAAAATGTAATGATTCTCTTCTCTAGCAATAACTAACAGGTTTAACTACATATTATTCTCTTCTCTTGGGATCTAAGAAGCCCTGTATCAAAGTAATTGGAGAATAAGTGCACATCCTTAATTATTTATTTCAAAGAGTGCCCCTAACAATTGAAAGCACCTAAATTTCTGTTACAATGAGCTCTTTGTGTATAGTAGTTGATTTAGTAACTTATCTAATTAGGAAAGCATTTCTGTAACTAAGCTACCAACAGAATGATGACAGTTCACCTTGTTTTATACATAACTTTAGGCTGCTATAAATTCAACTTGTAGGATCAATTTCCCAAGGTTACATTGTATTCAGGTTAGAGATAATGGAAAACTGAAGCAACTGTATCAATTTACACTTTCATAAACAGAAGAATCAGCAGTTCTTAGCACTGTAATTCATTGTTCAATGACCAGATTTTTGCCAATTTGATTGTGAAAACTATCAGCTCACAGTTATTGGGTGAGACTGAACTTATTTGTATACTTACAACTTGCATAGACCATTTGCATTGCTTTTTATGGATGAACTCTCATTTTTTGTATTTTCTTTTTTTGTTAAAGAATTTATTAACATTGATTTTTACATCATATTT
Source organism: Megascapheus bottae (assembly GCF_031878675.1). NCBI lineage: Eukaryota > Metazoa > Chordata > Mammalia > Rodentia > Geomyidae > Megascapheus > Megascapheus bottae. The sequence continues at coordinate 59,445,446 of NC_143517.1, forward strand.
CAAATGACGTATTTAACAAACAAATATTCCAGAAGGGAATCTCTATGTACAATCATTGGCACTTAGATTTTAAAATATAATTAAAATTAGGCTGAGGGTTTATATGTCATAGATATATGTTAATGCCCCACTGCAGATGAATGGATACAAAAATGTGATATATATACATGTGTATATATATATATATATATACAATGGAATTCTATATAGCCAACAGACAAGATAAAATAATGGCATTCGCAGGAAAGTGGATCAATCTAGAGCTAATCATGTTGAGTGAGACAAGTCAAGAGCAACAGAACAAAAGGTGCATGGTATCCTTAATATGTGGCTATTAGATCCAAACAGTACAAGAGCAAGGACTCAATATTTGCATACCCAATGCAAATGGTATTGGACTTGGTATTGGAAATATAAACACAACTACATAGACATAAAAATTTATGAACTCTCATTTTTTAAAAGGCGAAAGATTTATACTATCTAAAGAGAAACTAGGGTATTCATTTTTAAATAAATTTTCCTGTATTGTTCTTAGTTATTGCATTGTCAGTGATTTTAAGATGTTTTATACATAAAAATTTTTAAGTATCTGAAGTATTTAAATTATCTGAATGTGTTTACATCAAAAATCAACTTCTTTCTTCTCCTCTTGCTATCCGATAAATAGTTGGTCTCTAATTTCTTTTTGTTCATCTTTTGACTTGGCTTATGACTAAGTCATAGAGAAAGCTTTTCCAATTATGATCTAGTCAAAATTATTGTTTTCTTAAAGGACTTTGGGTTACATTTTATTCTGAAGCTCTTGTCCTCTGTCCTAATGCTACTCTTGTTCTAATCACATTTGAATTATAAAAACATCTCATCAAAATTATTTTAAAATCGGGTAAGAGGGGATATGCGTACAATTCCAATTATTTAGGAAGTAGAAGTGGGCCAATACAAGCAAAGTTAAGAAGACCTTACCTCTAAAACAAAATAAAAAGAGAGAGGCTAGGCAAGAATTCAAGTGGGTGTAGGCACTTGCCTAGTAAGCAAAAAGACCTGGCTTTAATCTTCAGCACCAGGAACAAAACTGATTTTAAGATGATTGTGAGCAGGAATGTATACTACTATGGATTGAGAATAAAATTTTTCACACAGTCTCGTGTGTTTGAAGCCTTGGCCCTTACTGCTGAAGCTCTTGTGGAGCTGCTGAAAACATAAGTAAGTAAAGCCCAGGTGGATGGAGCAGGTCACTGCTGATGGGTTCTTCAGAGCATGTGTGTCTCTTGCTAGCTCCTTCCCATGTCGTAGCTTTCACTTCTTGATTGTCAGGCAGTGACCAACTCTGCTCTACCCAGTTTTCTGCAGTGATAATCTACCTCACCAATGGCCCCAAACAATCGAATCCAAAACCATGAACTGAAATGTCTAACATCATCAGCCAAATAAGCCTTTCCTCAGTTAGGTAGTTTCTCTCAGATGCTTGTCACAGGGATGAAAAAACCAACAAGCACATGCAGTTGAAATCACGTGTAATGAGAAGGAAGATGGCGCCAAGACAATAGGGACGCAGCCTAGCTTTCTCTGACAAAAAGAGAGAACCAGGGAGTCCCACGAGCCAACTACCTAAAGAAATCCACAACAACAAACTCACAAAGCAACGGAGAAGGACTCAAACCGGAAAAGAAATCCAGATAAAGCTCACATCCAACTTTCTCAAAGAATTCGGAACGTGAGGACCCCTCCCCCACCTCTCGCCACCGGATCCAAGCCGTGAAAGCCTCGGAAAGCGGCTTGAGCCGGTGCCGGCTCCACGCTGGGAAAGAGGCTGCAGGCTCCGGCTCTAATCCACGAAAAGTGGCGGCAGTGGAGGGCGCCAGGCTGGGAGCCCAATGGCTGCAGAAACCAGCACAGAACAGGGCCAGCGAACGGTGGAAGCAGCGGAACCCAGACGCGGAACCAGAACAGCAAGCAGCGGAACCCAGACACAGAACACAGGCGGCGGCGGAGACCCGAGGGGAGTGAAAGGCTCCCCATGACCTTGGAACACCCGCAGACGGACGCAGAGGCGTGAGTAATACAGCGCGTCCCCAAACACATCGGGAAAGCGGAGCGGGTGCCAAGCAATAGAACTTAACTCAGACCCCAACACCCCGCCCGAGAAAGACTGGCGGGAGCAGGGGGGCAAGGAATTTAGATTCCTGTCCCTTCCCTCAACAGCCCCCTCCCTCAGGCCATTGACTGGAGATTGACAGGCGGGCTACCCATAAGACCCAGCACCCCACCAAGGGAGGCAGGGCTGTCCCAACTCCCACCCACCCAAGGGGCTCAACCCCCAGCCCTCTGACTGGAGACTGACAAGCGGGCGGACCCTAAGACTCAGCACCCCACCAGGGGAGGCGAAGGTGTCCCAGCTCCCACCCGCCCACCAGGCTGCTCTCCCAGGCCACTGGATCTGGAGAGTGGAGGGCATTGGGACCCTGCCTTACAACAGTGGATAGGGGGTGCGGGTAAATAGGAGCCAGCATGTGCCCCCCCTCAATTCTTGAGCGGGGCATCCTCCAGCTGGGAATCCTGAGCAAGACACCACCGAGGGGCCCCCCCCACAGTCACAGACTCTGACAAACAGTGGAAACACAGCAGGGATCTGAAGGGCCAACCAGCAGCCAAGCTCCCCTTCTGAGAACCAAAAAGGCGAGGCTCCGCCTGGACCCTGCCCCTGGGAACAGAGGGGTCTCCTGCTGGTCCTGCTGAGAGCCCCTGAAACTCTCAATCCCCAGACCCTTGGCTTGGGGCTGCCCCTGGAAGCAGCACAGGAAAACGTCCGCCAACCGCGCTCAGACGGAAGCTCGCAGATCCATCCCCATGGTCCACTGCGAGGCCACTGGTTGGGCTAAGAGCTAGTCGTGCAGCAACACATAAGTTTTATTCTAATACTTTCCAAACTTTGTACTCAAATACGCTACCTACTTACCCCCTGACCTGTCTCATTCTATTTATCTAACTCTGGACCTCTGCTCGTCTTTCAACCCTTATACTGCATGGATCTACACTTGATTGCTGTATATCTAGGTGGTTAATTATTCTCTAGGCTCAGAGGGACTTAAAGACAATAGAGATTGGATTGAGAGGCTTATTGTTTTGGGTATAAATTGCTTATCAGTGGATTATTAGACTGCTCGATAACTGCACAAAAAGAAAGAGTGATAACACCAATCAAAACTTGTGAACATCTAGAGTCTGCCAGTTACAGAGGTTTAGGTTGGTTATATCTGAAAAACTATAATCGTGTTTAGTATTACTCTTGCTCCCATTTTCAAATGGGCAGAACAAGAAACTCAAGAAAAATGTCAAATCAAGAAACATCATCCCCCACCCCCCCCACCCAATGTAAACAGCCAATGGAACAGTCACTGGCAAACCTAGAGGAGAGTGTTCCAAGTGCTATACAAATGCAATTGATAAACATCATTAATGAAAAATGTGAAAATATAAAGAAAGACATAAGAGAGGAAGCCATAGCTGAACAAGAGGAAACCAGAAACAAGGTGATAAGTGAAAAAGAAGAAGCCATAAAGGAGGCCATAATAAAGGTTTTTCAAAGAAAGATGGATGAATTCATAGAATCCACAAATAAAAAGGTGACCGAACTCCAGAAAATGTTCAAAGAAAATAAAGCTACTGAGCTAACCACTCAAATGAAAATCAAGGAGCTAAAGAAATCCATACATGATCTAAAAGAAGAGATGCAAGGCATCAAAAATTAGCAATTAGAAGCAAGGGAGATGAAAAATAAAGTAGATAGCTTTGATAGCAGGTTAGACAATGCAGAGGAGAGAATTTCTGGGGCTGAAGATAATTTAGTTATTATAGAGAAAGAACAGAAAATGAGTCAATCCAAATCTAGGAAAAATGAGAGAGCGCTTCAGGAGGTCCAAGATACAATTAGGAAACCTAATTTAAGGCTAATTGGTATTGAGGAGGGTGTGGAGAAAGAGGTCAATGGTATTGGAAATATATTTCAGGGAATCATCTCAGAGAATTTCGCAAATATCCAGAAGGGCAGACCCATCCAGATACAAGAAGCTTTTAGAACCCCAAACAGACCTGACCAGAAAAGAACATCCCACCGCCACATCGTAATCCGAACTGGATCAATAGAAACCAAAAAAAGGATCCTAAAGGCAGCCAGGGAAAAGGGTTCAGTAACCTATAAAGGAAAACCAATCAGAATAACCCCAGACTTCTCACCAGAGACCATGCAAGCAAGAAGTGACTGGAAGCATATATATCATGCCCTTAAGTCAAATAACTACCAACCAAGAATACTGTACCCAGCTAAGCTCTCATTCATAACTGAGGGAACAATAAAAATATTCCATTCCAGGGAAAAGCTGCAACAATATGTCGCAACAAAACCAACACTACAGAGAGTTCTCAAAGAGGTTCTATACATTGAAAACCAAAATAAATGCAATATAGGGAAAGAAATGGCACCTAAACAGCATACCACCTAAGGACCACAAGAACTGTCAAGACACTGGCCCAAATAAAAGCTTTTAAAAATGGTAGGACATAATAAATATCTCTCAATCCTAACTCTCAATATCAATGGACTTAACTCTCCAATTAAACGGCATAGGCTGTCTAGTTGGATCAAAAAGCAAGAGCCATCGTTCTGCTGTCTTCAAGAGACACATCTTACCCAAAAAAACAATCATCTTTTGAAAGTGAGAGGTTGGAATAAACTCTGTCAAGCTAACGGCCCCCATAAACAGGCTGGAGTTGCCATCCTCATATCAGATAAAATAGACTTCAAACCAAAATTAGTAAGAAAAGACAAAGAAGGTTACTACATACTACTAAAGGGATCTTTCCTCCAGGAAGACATAACGATCCTAAATATTTACACACCCAATCCCGGAGCTCCAAACTTCATCAAGCAAACTTTACTTACACTGAAACCATACATAGATCTAAATACAGTGATTGTCGGTGACTTTAACAAACCACTCTCAACTATGGATAGATCAACAAGGCAAAAACTCAACAGAGAAACCTTAGAACTGAACAACTATATAGACCAACTAGATCTAACAAACATCTGCAGAATATTCCACCCAGCAACAACACAATATACGTTTTTCTCAGCAGCACATGGAACATTTTCCAAAATAGATCACATCTTAGGCCATAAAACAAACCTGGACAGATTCAGAAACACAGAAATTATTCCATGCACACTCTCAGACCACAAAGGCATCAAACTGGAACTGAACACACATCTCCACCAACGAAAACCCTGTAACTCATGGAGACTGAACAACACATTGTTGAATCACCAATGGGTCATCGAAGAGATCAGAACAGAAATCCAACAGTTTATGAAATTTAACAGTAAGGAGCACACAAAATACCAACTCCTTTGGGACACAGCAAAGGTAGTACTCAGAGGAAAATTTATAGCACTGAGTGCCTACAACAACAAGTTGAAAAAATTGCAAACCTACAAGTTAATGTCCCACCTTAAGCTCCAGGAAAAAGAGCAACAAACCAACCCTAATCCCAGTAGAAGAAAGCAAATAATTAAAATCAAAGCAGAATTAAATGATTTGGAATCCAAAAAAACTATAGAAAGAATCAACAAAACAAGGAGTTGGTTCTTTGAAAGAATTAACAAAATTGACAAGCCCTTAGCAAATCTTACCAAAAAAAGAAGAGAGCATATCGAAATAAACAAAATCGCAGAAAAATGGTAATATCATGACAGAAATTACCAAGATCCAGAATATCATGAGGGAATACTTCTCAAACCTTTACATCAACAAATTTGAGAATCTAGATGAAATGGATGAATTCCTAGCCAATATTAACATACCCACACTGAACCAAGAAGAACTAAGCCAACTCAACAGGCCTATTTCAAGCTCTGAAATAGAAATGGCAATAAGAGAACTTCCACCTAAGAAAAGCCCAGGGCCAGAGGGATTCACAGCTGAATTCTATAAGGTCTTCAAAGCAGAGCTCACACCAATACTCCTCAAGCTCTTCAACGAAAATGAAAATGAAGGTTCCTTACCAAACTCATTCTATGAAGCCAGTATAACCCTCATCCCCAAACCAGACAGAGATTCATCAAAGAAAGAGAACTATAGACCTATTTCTTTGATGAACATCGATGCAAAACTTCTCAACAAAATACTGACCAACCGTCTACAACAACTCATCAAAAAACTTATACACTATGATCAAACTGGATTCATCACAGGGAGGCAAAGCTGGTTCAACATACGCAAATCAATTCATATAATTCAACACATCAACAGGAGCAAGGACAAAAATCACATGATTGTCTCAATAGATGCAGAAAAGGCATTTGACAAGATCCAACACCCCTTCATGTTAAAAGCTCTGGAGAAACTAGGAATCCATGGAACATTCCTCAATGTAATAAAGGCTGTGTATGAGAAACCTACTGCTAGTATTACACTTAATAGTGAAAATCTAAAGCCATTCCCTCTAAAATCAGGAACGAGACAAGGATGCTCACTCTCTCCACTCCTCTTTAACACAGTACTAGAATTCCTAGCCAGTGCAATAAGGCAAGAAGCATAAATAAATAAATAAATAAATAAAACTATCCCTCTTTGCAGATGACATGATTCTGTATTTAAAGAATCCTATAGACTCTACTCCCAAGCTCCTTGAGCTGATTCAAAGCTTTGGAAGAGTAGCAGGCTATAAAATCAACCCTCAAAAATCAACTGCCTTCCTTTACGCCAACGGTGAAAGGAACGAGGCAATAATCAGGAAAGAAACTCCTTTCAAAATAGCCTCAAAGAAAATAAAGTACCTAGGAATTAGCCTAACTAAGAATGTAAATGACCTTTTTGACGAAAACTTTAAAACCCTGAAAAAGGAAATTAAAGCAGAACTAAGGAAATGGAAAAACCTCCCATGCTCCTGGATTGGAAGAATCAACATTGTGAAAATGACAATCTTGCCAAGAGCTATCTACAAATTCAATGCAATACCCATCAATATCCCAATGGCATTCTTTAAAGAAATAGAAGAGGCAATCCAAAATTTCATATGGAATAATAAAAGACCCCGTATAGCAAAAACACTTCTTAGCAGAAAGAACAGCGCTGGAGGAATTTCAATTCCAAACTTTAGACTCTATTACAGAGCTATAACTCTCAAAACAGCTTGGTACTGGCACAGGAACAGGTCTGAAGACCAATGGAATAGAACTGAGGACCCAGATATTAAACCACAGACCTATGGCCACCTAATCTTTGACAAGGGAGCCAAAAAATAGAATGGAAGAAAGACAGCCTCTTCAACAAGTTGTGCTGGCAGAACTGGTTAGGCACCTGCAGAAAACTAAAGCTGGATCCTTCTTTGTCACCTTGCACTAGAATTAACTCCAAATGGATCAAAGACCTGGAGGTAAAAGCTGACACACTGAAAACTTTACAGGAAGGAATAGGAGATACACTAGGCCTCCTTGGCGCAGGTCGAAACTTTCTTAATAAGGACCAAGAATCACAACAAATCAGAGAAAGGCTGGATAAGTGGGACTGCATTAAACTGCAGAGCTTTTGTATGGCAAAGGACATAGCTAGTAAACTAATCAGGAAGCCTACAGAGTGGGAGAAGATCTTCAGCAACCAAACAACGGGCAAAGGCCTCATATCTAAAATATATCAACAACTCAAAAAATTGAATCACTCCAAAACTAACCTCCAAAGTTACAACCATCCCATTAAAAAATGGGCCAAAGACTTAAAGAGAGTCTTCTCTGAAGAAGAAACAAAAATGGCCTATAGACACATGAAGAAATGCTCAACATCTCTGGTCATAAAAGAAATGCAAATCAAAACAACTCTAAGATTCCACCTCACTCTAGTTAGAATGGCCAGGATCAGGAAAACGAATGACAACAGATGCTGGAGGGGATGTGGCCAGGAGGGATCACTACTACACTGTTGGTGGGAGTGCAAACTTGTTCAACCACTATGGAAAGCAGTGTGGCAGTGCCTCAAAAGGCTAAACATAGAACTCCGCTATGACCCAGCAATTCCACTACTTGGCATTTACCCAACCATCCAGAAAGAAGGACATACTAAACCCACTAGCACAACAATGTTCATTGCAGCACTATTCACCATAGCAAAGATAGGGAACCAACCCAGATGTCCCTCAGTTGATGAGTGGATCAACAAGTCATGGTATTTGTACACAATGGAATTCTATGCTGCTGTCAGAAAGAATGACATCGCCCCATTTGTTAGGAAATGGAAAGACTTAGAAAAAATCATATTAAGTGAAGTAAGCCAGACTCAAAGGAACTTAGGCTCAATGGTTTCCCTCATTCGTCATAATCAGTAGAAACCTTGGGCTCTACTAGCAGAGATGTGCAACAGAGCAAAATATTGATACATAAGGCCATATAATGTGAAGCTAATTGAAAGGACCTCCAGGATATTGAAACAAAAGCCATATAATGAATGATTGTTCTCCTTAATGTACTATGTTGTCTCTCATCTCCTTTGCTATCCCTTGGTTATCTCATATTGGTATAGTATCTCACTTTGTTATCTGATATATTGAATTTATTTGTATTTGGATATTTGAAATTTGATAGGGAAGGGGGGAAAACCAAGACGGGAGGGGGGTGTGAGGGGGGGAGGGAAATGGGTACCAAGACATGTGAAAGGGTATCAATGTATGTGAATTAATGTACCTTCTATCTGGCAAATATCATGTAACCCTTTTACTAATTACAATAAAAAACAAAAAAGGAAAAAAAAAAGAAAACACGTGTAGTTTAATGTTACTGTTGTGTTGTTTGGAGGTACTAGAGTTTGAACTCTGGGCTTCACTCTGTTCTACCACTTGTACCAAACCCCAGTTTATTTACGTTTTTGTTTTTCATATAGGTTTGTGTGCTTTTGCCCTGGCCAGACTTAGGACACAGTGCTTTTGCCTTTGACTTGTAAGTTCTAAGTTTTTTAATCCGATGGCTTATTAGTTGTCCAAGCACCTTTCTCCATTAATTTGCAATGCTTCTTCTTCTTATTATTTTTCTACACATTGGTATTTTATTTACAGACTTTGTATTTCATGTGTTCAGCAACTTCCCTCCCCGCTGCCCGCTCATAAACCAGAACACATCTGAATTTTGCATGGCCTTGTGGCACAAACAAATATTGGTTCAGATTAGAATTTCACTAGCTCCACTGAATTGCACTTTGCTATTTATTATTTATTTTTCTACCCAATTTGACAAAGTTCAATTTATATTTATTGGAGTCTTATTTAATAAAACTCACACTTTTATTTATATCTTAGTAAAGAAGTAAAAGTTTTATGTCACTGAATCTTTCTAAAGAAAAGTTTGTCTAAATTGTTTCTAATATATATGTTAATTCCTTGCTAAATTATCTATTACAAGCTTTTAAATAGATGCATTTTTCTACTTTCAAGATGCAGTGGCATTTCCTACACAAACAATACTTTTATTTTTTTCTAACTTTTAGAATTCCTTCTGTACAAATGCCTTTTGAAATCATGGGAAATCATAGTCAGTTTTGCTTTCTTGCTGATTTTAGCATAAAATGTTGTCCATTTTTGTTCAAATAGTATTATGTCTGGAAAATATTCTTTATAGTTAATATTCTAGAAGTATTTTTCTTAATTTAAATTTTATTGTAAAAGTGATTTACAGAGGGTTGACAGTTACATACGTCAGGCAATGTATATAAGTATTCTTTGTTTGGACTCAAAGTTATGTTTACTTTCTGGGTTTTTAAAAAATATTCATTGTCACTTTGGGTTACTTTTGATTGATTTTTAAGGAGAGAAAATTGGTTAGCACATTTTTACTCTTCACATGTCCTAACGTTCAAGTCCTTCTGAAAGTCTGTTTAAATCATTTAATTATTCCTGGCATCTTTTACAAGAAATCATTAGATGCATAGCTCACAGATTGTTTTGAGATCTTCTACAGGAAGCACGTTCATGTTTAATGCTGAACTCACCTATGTAATTATGTTTATGTCAACCAGCAAGCAGAGAGTTTCTTAATTATTATTATTGATGACTTCTACAGAGGATTTCCTGAGAAATCCACACATGCTCTAAATCAATTGCACTGTGTCCAGTTAGTCCCAAAATACCATGACTGAACCAAAATCAGGGAGCCTTGGTAGAGGCTGGCTTTATGGCTAATTAATCTCCTTTAGGGCACATAACGTGTGGTAGTGACAAGTCTGGAGAGCAGTGATCTCAGAGCAGGAATCTTGAGCATATCCTTTCTTTTGGTGGAAGAAGCAAAAAGGAAACACAGACTTGAAGGAAACTGAAGGCATTTAGTTTCTCTCACCAGGAGATACAAGGTACCTAGTGCATGACCTCCAGTTGCCTGAGAACACAAAGGCCCAGAGAGAAAATACCTAAACTTTATGGGTTGCTATGATATAAAACTAATTTGGAACCTGAAAACCAGAAAGACCAAACTCCCAGTAAATCAAGGCCCTGCACGAGATACAAGCTATAGGGAAATTAAAATGGATCAGATACGATTTATTTTTTTCTCGGTAAGCATCCAATTTAGTGAAAAATGAAAAGAAGATTTGCTTCAAGCCAAAGAGATTTTGTTCAACATTTCCTAAGAAACACAGAGAGCCAAAAGTGGATGGAGTTGAACTAGAATCACGAATATGCACGAGACTCAGACAGCTAGTTCTTCATTCGAATTCAGAAATATAGAGGAAATTATAATAGAGACCAAGTGCTAGGATCACCATGAATCAAGAAACAGTGCAAAATCACCCAAGATTAGGTAGCCCAGTTGGTGTACAATGTTGAAATTTCTTATAAAATGTGGTGCATAGGAACTCTTGAAATATAAGTAAGATAAGATAGGCAAAAAAGGTTTGTCAGAATTTTCCAAATTTGCAAGTAAGCAACAACTACAATTCTTGTACATGGAAGAGGTTTGTACAATGTTAAAACAAAAGCAAAGGTTATTTTTTTTTAAAAAAAGATAAACTATAAGCAAAGTAAAAAAGATAACATAATAATTGAACTACATACCAACCACTTTCACAAGCATATAATATATATGTTATATGTATAACATGCATATACATGTAATATACATATAATGTATATTATAATTGTCATATATATATATATATATACTTAGTCCATAGAGTAGCCCCACTGTGAGTGAAACAAGGTGTGCAATTTTGACTATGTTGTGAAGTGTGGTAGACAGATACAAGAGCTGAAGTAACAGAATAGGTAGGGACCACATCACAAGATGCTTAACAAATATTATTGGGTTCAAATAACAGTGAAAGAGGAAACATTGATCAAGATTCATTGTACTCAGAAATGGACATTTTGAATTGAAATTTTTTTGTACAAGTACTGAAAATAATGATAGCATACAACAATACAAAATCAATAGAGTACTTGTTTGAAGAATGATGATGGATCTTCCGGTTTGTAATATGGTGAAAGTAATCATCTTATCTACTGCACAAGATCATTTGAAAAAAATAGCCTACACAGACTGAAATGTTTTTTGGCTGGAAAATATCAGCAAAAGAAATTTATCTCTATCAATACCTTAGGTGATGCAGGGACATGATGGTTGCAGAAAGAACTTAGATAACCATAGAAATGATTCTTACTTCAGATCTTTGGCCATAGACTGATTTTCTCTTCAAAGAGAGAGGAATGCTGCAGGATTTTTAACTCGAAAGACAATGTAAAGAACACATAGTTTAATTTTTTTTCTTTTAAATAGAAATACAGAGTCATCAAGCAACAAATTCCTTTCAACATAAAGAATAAAAATCAACATACTCAAGAATCCAATGTATATCCTACAAAATTGAGAAGATATAGGAGAGATGAGGGGAAATATGGGTGAGAATGATGAAGTTGTATCCTATTCATAAAACTTCCTATTAAACGGCAACTCTTTTGTAAAACTGCATAAAAATAATTTTAAGAGTGAAGATGAGGAAAAATAAACAAAAAAATTGGCACAGCACACACACACACACACACACACACACACACACACACACACACACACACACACACACACATACATCCACACACACACCCTTCTCCCTTCCCAACAACCATTTGTAAATTTCCCAGTGTAAGTCTGTTAATCCATTAGCTAAATGGATCATCATACATCGTGTATTGGTTTTGCAGTTCAGAGCACACAGTTCGTCTGTCAACATTATCCCTTTGGCCAATGGTTGAGCTAATTTCTATTGAGGGTCTGTAATGTATGAGGTGCTTGGCATAAATTATCTACAATCTACGCAACAGCTTTATCAGTGAGGTCACCTCAACAAGGTTGTCAGAAGGGAGCCAAACTCGCAATCAAAGCCATTCATGTCTAACTGAAAAAACTGTTTCCTTTTATTCACTTCAAAGATGAATGTTTTAAAAAAAGAATTCTACCTCCTTTACTACTTTTCAGGTGAAAATTTCATCCATTTGGTTATGCCTACAGTAAGGGGATCAGCTATTCATTCTTATCTTTTCTATTGTTTCTGCCTCCACCTACCTATGAGCCCCTAATTCAAATGACAAATATCAGAGTTGAGAGACTAAATCCTGTCTCCCACCCATAACCCTTCCCAACCAGCCAATCAGGTGAATCAGTACTGCCAATGAGGGGACAGTTGTCACTCTAGAGTCTCCTTCAAACCCAGGGCAGGAACTTCTGCTAAGATTTCCCTTGACCATAAGAATATGAGAAAAATCCAGGGAAACCTTCAGCATAGCGCTACCTAATTGGAAAATATATAAAAATGCTTAAATTCTTTTTCAATGAGACAGAGTGGCTGGCAGCCAGAAAATAAAACATTATGCAGACAGAAGATGGAGAAGACAGATTTGGAAAACATGGGTGAAAATATTCAAAAATCAGAAGTGGGAAGGGCATTTGAGAAAAGGGTGTGACAAGTGCATAGGTCCTGCCCACAGATAGGCATCTCATGTAGAAAACCTCAGCAATATTGGGATTTTCCTGATACCTCTTTCCTTCTGAAAACCAGGCAGTTGCAAGAGACTTCAAATGCAACTTCAGTGAATTCTAATAAATAAGGGATTTGCTGACCCAGAATTCACTCCCCCCAGGGACATTACTATTGAGAAGAAATACTTTTAGCATGAACATCCTGGATGTACTGAATAAAATTGAGTAGGCTTCAGGCTCACTCTACTTGGGAATGGATACAACGATTGCCTAGTTTGTTGATCCAGGACTTCCCAGAAAAGACATTCGTCTTCCTTCCATCTTCTAGTCATTTTCTCCCCAGAGCCAAACGAAACAAAGCTTTCTGTCCAATTATCCAAATAGTTATTTCAAAGGACAAGATGCTCATTTCAGCGGGACAGCATACTTTATGGCACCGCCCCTCATAAGGTATGGATCTTTGATACTGTAATTATGGAAGTGTAAGGGTATAATTTGAGAGTGAAAGGCTCATCATGATCTTGATTCAGCTCAACACAAACTAAGTGTGTACTACATGTCAGGCTGTCTCAGCAGGTGTTTCTACCATACTTTATGCGGTAACTACTGTGCTGTGTTGTAGACAGAAAACATCAAGGCTCAGAAAGGTTGCTGTCACGATCCAGTTCCTAACACCTTTCTGTGATGTTGGCACCCTTCACATGTATCTAGTTCAATGGTACTTTTCTAAATCTTCCAATTTAATATACTCATTTATGTATGCATGCATCCTGATGAGAGTCACTTCTCCAACCCTCCTACTTCCTTTAATCCTCATTTCTATCCTTATATCTCATATGGTGTAAAACAAACAACTGTTCATTCTCCCTTGTGGCTGGATGGGTAGGAAAGTATATCCGTGGATACCCCTGTTGCTTCTCTCCATCTCAGATGAGCCTGCTCTGACTCTCCCATTAGAGAGAATTAGATTTCCCTTCTCCTTTATGTGTGCACCTGCATTCAGGATAAAGTTTCCAAAATGACTTCATAATAACTGTTTTGTGTCTCTATCAATAGGAAGTAAGCCATCCTTTGAGATAAAGGGTATTTTTGTAAATTTCCATAACTCTGTTACATCTAGCATAAACACCCTATAACTTTGTGACACAAAGGAAGAGACTCAAAGAAGGAATAGGGGAAGGAAGGTTGTGAGGACAAAAAGGCATAGAAAAGCTGAAAGGAAAAAAATGAAAGTTAAAAGGAAGGAGAGAAAAAGAAGTAACACTTGGAAAAGAAGGAGGAAAGAAAGAGGAGAATGGAAGGGTTTTTGGATACTATTATCTCTTAAAGCACTGTAAATCTCTCCATGACTCAACGACTACAACAGTAACTATTTTCTCACAGGGCTTCAGTGAAGTTCAGCTGAATAGGCCTATCTTAGAGTCTCTCAATAATGGAGAGGTCATTTGTAGGCTTCACTGCGTTTGGCTGGAAGACCCATGGCTAGAAAGATGGCTCATTCAACTGGCTGGAAAGTCATGTTATATGGGAGTGGGAAATCTCATTCCCGATCTATGGATATCTCAACAGCACCATGTGAGAATCTTTGATAGGTAACTACATGTCACATAGTAAGTGATCCAGGAAAGAGAACGGAAGTAAGGCTTGCCACTTCTTCCCCTCTTTGTCTGTCTTCTGCTATAGACACTTATTTAGAGACCACCCAGGTTAGTGCAGGAGAAATTCATCTAACAAATCTATTTACAAGCTCATTTTTTGTCAAAATGAGATTGCACTCACCCAGGATCTAGCTAGACGTAACTTTGGGACACCACAATCAGTCCCGCTCCAGATGTAGTTTTCTATTATAAGCTGTTTTTATCTGTTTTCGGCCTGCTTACTGCTGCTACATAGAAAAATCATAATGATTTCAAGATTTATTTTTACATGGCCTTCTTTCTGAGCTCCCTTTTTTAGTGCTTGCTTTTTAAATCATGCTTAGAATTTCTAGAGACAATCACATCATCTACATAGATAATTTTATTCCCTCCTTTTCAATTCATAACTGCATATGACATTCATACTTTAAAACACGCTTCTCAAAAACCAAATTATCTTAAAAGCTACTGTCGGAGTTATTGCTATCACTCAAAAGAAATCAAATTTGCTAAGGTACAGGAACAAAATAAGAATGTTAGGGTAATTCAGGTCATAGACTTGAAGAGCTGAGATGTTGTTAAAATTATTTCATTTTGTCAGTTGATTTTTACAGTGCCTATTCAAAGATAATTTGCCTGGTAATACTTGCACAAGTTCTCAATAAATAATTAATAGTACAAAATATAAATCTCCCCCACCTTTCAACCTATAGTGGTGTTTTAACCTGGTCACTCTCAGTATATAATCTCTTTTGCCTGCCATTGTTGATATTGCCAAATCCATCATAAGACATTGGTGACTCACGCCTGTAACCCTAGCTACTCAAGAGGATCTGAGGATCAGAGTTCGAAGGCAGCTCAGGCAGTAAAGTCTGTGAAACTCTTATTTCCAGTTGACCACTCCAAAAGCCAGACCTGGAATTATGGCTCAAGTAGTAGAGTTCTTTTTTTTTTAGGGGGGGGAGCAAAAAAGCTCAGAAATAGCAACCCGGTCCTGAGTTCAAGCCCCAGAAATGGTACATCCAAAAAAATCCATTTTGGCCCAGAACACCTGGGCAGTGTAGCTCCGCCTTGTCTTTTCATGTCCTGTTGTGTCTCTCACAGGTTTCCTGTCTGTCCTAGAGACACAGACTGCTTTCATTTCTTCAGACCTGCCAAATTGGACTCCAGCTTTGCAGAGATGCTTTTCCTTCTTGCTAAAGAAAATTTTCCTTCCTGTAACTCTCCTCTACCAGCCTTGCTTTTTAAATGAAATCTTATTGCCCAGGACAATAAGCATATAGTTTTCCTTTGCATCAAAAGTCTAGAGATTATTTGTGTCAGGTATAGAAGCAGCAATTCATTTACTTTTCATGTAATTTATTGGTTCACGGTCTGTCTTTCCCACCAGACTGTGAACTGTGTGAGATCCAAAACCAAATCTGTCTTACTCATTAGAATACGCCACATCTTGCACAGTACCTGGCTAAGGGTTTGCATTTAATTTTAAGAACTGTTGAATATATAAAAAGATTTATTTTTCTCCATCTGCGATACTATAACCTTTGATTCTTTAGACCTTTCAAATATCCCATCCCTTTCCTCTTCTGCTATTCCTTTGTTTTCCCTAGGCCTATTTTCTTTCTCATTTCTAACCACCTGAGTCACAGTAGTTATTTTAGGAAAACAGTGCTTAAACAGTATTAAATAATAGCTTTAAATACTTGAAAACTTCAAAAAATATATTAAAAAGCAATGTGATGAGAAAGGATATCAATGTATATGAAGTAATGCACCTTCTATCTGGTGAATATAATGTAACCCTTCTATTAATTACAATAAAAATATATGGAAAAAAAGCAATGTGACCATAATGTTTTATGATTAACAATGGACTTTAAGTGATCCTCTAATGGTTGCCTTGACTTGTGCTGTAATGTGAATAAGAAACCTAAGCCCTAGCATGTATGAAAGGTGTCCTCTGTGGGAGGCTATTTATTCTTGCTCTCACTTCATTCTCAGACCTCAGGGAGCTCACATGGCTTGAAAAGACCATAAGTTGAGGAACCCAACACCCCCTGCCTTCCATGGTTTTGAAAAAGTTTGGGGAAGAATGAGCCATCTTCCAAAACTAACCTAAAGCTTGAAAGACTCCCAGTTTGAGAATATTCAGCAATCCCACAATTAGCCCAATTACACGCTGTTCTTGTTTCCTACTCATGCATGTTAAAAACTAATAATAAAATGTAACCAGTGAATTTTTCAAGAAGGCAATAGAGTAATTATTTCATGAGAAGCCTGCCAAGTTATTTTCAGGATGTAGAGAAGATGGCTACATTCTCTGCATCTCATAGAGAGCTACGTCTCTGGTCCTAACTGCGTAGCATTCAAGAAAACAAAACCCCATTCCAAACATCCGGTTTCAATCCTCTTGCAAGATGTGTAAAATGGATCCATGATGAGTTTCTTTATCCTTTTTACTGGTAATTTTTAAAACAGTACAACAATTATGGGGCGGCACCAGATTTCAAAACCTAAAAAGTTACGCACTAAACCTCTTGCCTGTGAACTTATTATACAGGCAAATGGTTGTATGGGTTATGTTAACAGCTATTAGCAAATGATTCCACATTCTGCAGAACTGTTCATAGTCCAGATGGAAATTGGTCTATCCTAAATTGTAAATGCATAATATAGAAGAGGAAGAGATAATTTGGAATATATTTTCTTTAGTGGGCCCAGACGGCAAGGGAGCAAAATTTGACCTATGGCCAAGAGTTTATGGAGCCTGGAGCTTTCTACACATGTCTGAAAGATGGACAAGAGAATGCTAAACACCAGATTGGGAAGAATTCAATGGACAAAAGTTGTAGAGATCTTACAAGGAAGTAGACTTCTCCCCACCACTAGTGGGGCTGATGGAGTGAACCCTGTTCTGCCTTCCGGGGTGATTGTGTGAATGGTTCTCAGTACTGCCTCCATGCTGACAGAACAGGAAAACAGGCCACAACAGTGCCTCTCACTGATTTGTTTGCTTAACTCTTTGCATTGATTATGGCTTTGCTATTTCTGACATTCAGAGTAAACTGCCAACAATATTTTTGAGTCCTAGTTACTGGTGAGAAATTTTTTATGGGATGTTTTGTTTATTATCTTTAAGTAGTTATTGTAAAGGCAACTAACAGAGGGTTTACAGGTATTGAGTATATTGCTTTTTGAATAATGTCACCCTCTCGCTCATTTTCTCCCAGTCTTCCCCCCTCAACATCCAGATCTCCAAGTTGTATAGTTTATTTCCATCATAGTGCTAGTGAGAGTATCACTGCCAAATTAGTTTACCCTGAAAAGGGTTTTTTTTCGTATTTTTTATTGTAATTAAAGAAGGGTTACATTACATTCGCCAGCTGGAAGGTGCATTACTTCACATATATTGATACCCTTTCTCATGTCTTGGTCCCCGTTTTCCTCTCCCCCCACCCCCACCCTCATCTTGTTTTCCCCACTTTTCTATCCAATTTCAAATAACAAATACGCATATATCCAACATATCAGATAAAGTGAAATACTGTAACAGTATGAGATAACCAAGGGACAGCAAAAGAGATGAGAGATAACATAGTACATTAAGGACAACAGTCACTCATTATATGGCTTTTGATTCTATATCCTAGAGGTCCTTACATTTAGTGTCGTACTATTTAGCCTAATGTCTCTAGATTTTGTTCTATTGTAAATCTCTGCTAGGAGAGCCCAAGGTTTCTACTGATTATGACAAATGAGGGAGACTATTGGGCCTATGTTCCTTTGAGTCTGGCTTACTTCACTTAATATGATTTTTTGTTTCCATTTCCTTACAAATGGGGCAATGTCATTCTTTCTGACAGCAGCATAGAATTCCATTGTGTAAAAATACCACATCTTGTTGATCCACTCATCAACTGAGGGACATCTGGGTTGGTTCCATATCTTTGCTATGGTAAATAGTGCTGCAATGAACATCCTTGTGCTAGTGGATTTAGTATGCCCTTGTTTCTGGATGATTGGGTAAATGCCAAGTAGTGGAATTGCTGGGTCATAGGGGAGCTGTATGTTTAGTCTTTTGAGGAACTGCCATACTGCTTTCCATAGTGGTTGAGTAAGTTTGCACTCCACCAACAGTGTAGTAGTGATCCCTCCTTGAGTCAGTATCGTTTGTGGCTTGTGGTGGTAATACAGTGGGTAGGTCTGAGTGCACTGAAATCAGTTTTCTTTTTGGATTCCAAATGTCCTATTTCAGGTTGATAGGAGGTTTTTGAATTATTTCTTGTGTCTTTTGACGTGACTCCATTAGTCTTGGAGTGTGTTTTTCTGTCTGGCGTAGGGTTTCCAGGCTCAGCTGTAATGACTGGAATCAGCCATTTCTTCAAGCAGTCCAGGACCCTTTTCAGGAGGAAAGCATTCCTCAGGGCACAGCAGATATTTTTTACATGTTCTTTCCATATAGGGATTTCAGTGTGGATTCAACAGAAAGTAGGGCAAAATTCTGGGGAAAAATTATTTGTGGCCTAGGTTAGTTACAATAGCTCTAACAACAGTTTGCTGGGGAAAAAAAATCTTCCCAACTGTTAAACATTTTCAAAAAGCTGAAAAAAGTTTGTGGGTTTGGAGTTGGCTAGATTGACATGGCTAACATTTTTTTTTTGCTAATGTTATTCTATTTACTTTTAAAAAACATTTCATTATAGTACAGTTGGTATGTGAATAGAACTACCTAAGATAATAAAAAATGTATAACATCAAAATTCTAGTATTTTTTCATGGCTTTTAAATGTTTACAAGGATCTAAAACACAGATGTACTTAGAATAATTTTGGACAATGTCATCCCCTCCTTAACTAGAAAGAACACATAGCTTCAATTTTGTGTTTCTCATTCTTAATATTTTTATATCGTTCCTCTAGATCTGAAATTATTTTGCGTATTTTAAGTTGTGTTTACATTTTATCAGATAATGCACATCATTCTTCTAAGGGCATTTGTTTTTCCTTTGGCTGAATGTTGCTTGTGAAATCTACTTTGCAAATGCGTGTAATTCTTTTCATTCACATTAACTTCTGTAGTGTATTTCATTCTATGAATTTACCACAACTTACACTAGTTTCATATTAGATTAGATTTTTATTATTGTTATTGTAAAGGTTATGTACCAAGGGTTACATAAGTCATGTAATAATTGCACTTCTTTTTGAAGAATATCATCCCTGCCCTTGCTTTCTCCCAGTTTTTTGGTACTCACAGGCCCCTCTTCCCCACCTTAAGTTGTACAGATCATGTTCAACATGGTGTCTGGTGAGTACCACTGCTGCATTTCTTCATCCTTTGTCCACCTTACTCTCCCCAAAATAAACTTACGTATGACAAAAGGTACAGAAAACAAAACCAGTGACAAAGGAGAAAAACAAGATAACAAAAACCTCCTGTTTCCATTTCTTGGAGTTCATTCTGTGAAATATCATATATGTTCACATGCAAATAGTTATTGAACTTTGGCGATCCTCTTCTAAGAATATCCTCCTTTGCACTCACTATGTGAAGGTGAACTGAACTTACACCATGTGCAACTATAAGAATATGTTTTTCTGTAACATTGAGAGGATAAAACTTCCTATGTCTTACAAAAATCTACGTCTTCAACTATAGTAGAAGTTGTGAATTCAAATTTCAGACTTTCATATAGTAGGAACTATGTCTTCAGGTATGTAAGCCTTCATAAACCTCCGTTTTTCATATGCCAATGAAAAATGTCAGTTATTTTCCCTCTCTCAGTACCTACTTCCTCTCTGGTAGTTGTATTGAGTCATCGTAAAGATAATATAGTACTTGCCCATTCAGATGAAATAGATCAAAATCTCTAGGTAACAGTCACTGACTGTTTTCTCTCTGCCTTAGTCTAAATCAATATCGTGAGTTAGACCTTAGGTGATGGATGACAAAGAATGTCCCTAGTAGGTTCTGCAGCACATACTCTGTGGACACCCTATCCTAGTCCAGTTCCCAGCTAAACTATGGATGGAATTTGCAGAAGGTCCTGGGTAGAGAAATATGCTGTGTAGTGTTTCTCCTTTAGAGAATTTATGATAACTTTTCCAAAATGAAAGCCTCAGATCTTTATTATATTCTGTTAATGACTCATTGGACTTTTGGCACAAAGATCTACTTTCCTCTGATTCAAGTACTTCTGTGGCGGGTTCTGAATCTACCCAATGGTCTAAAGTAAAAATAACATATGTAATCTTTGGCTGAAAAGGCTCACTAGTGGTGTTATAACAATAATTCCTCTTCTTGTTTTCATATATAACCTTTTGGAAACATTCCTGCTGGAGCCAAAATTTCTATATTTTGGAAACTTGGCATAGAGGTGGATGATGGCTGAGGTAGGACATTTATTTTCCTTTCATAGTGAAGTCGAAAAGGCATAGTGCTTGTCAGACTATTTTTTAAACAAAAGTTTGTTTGTAGGATAACTCAACTTAATGTAGAATTGATCCCTGTTCCCTGATTTCCATGTCAAAATACATATTCATTTCAGAAGGCTTTTCATGACTACAGGATTTAAAATACTCCACATCTCCAAGGGTCACTTTCTTTAAAGAGTCCACACATTTTTCTGCAAAGTAACAGATAGTAAACATTTTAGGCACACACACGATGCCATTCTAGAAATAGGTAGAGAAAGAAACTGTAGAGCATTGTCACACAACTTCACTTGTGGACACTGAAATCTGAATTTCCTGAAGATTCTCATAGGTGAGAAAATATTATTTTACTTCAGACACTTATCCAACCTTCTAAAAAGTATGAAAATCCCCGTGTGGATCACAGCCATGGAAACCAGATGGTATAGTGAATTTGAATAACAGAATATAAAGTAAGATTCTGGTAAATAATTTATTTTTAATGTCAGCTGTTTTTTGTTGAAAAGAATGTACTTACATCTCTATAGAACTTTTGTCTTGCCTTGTGCTAGATTTTAAATTATCTCCATGAAAAAATAAGAACAGTTTCAGTCCTATTCACCCCAGGAAAAGCAACACTGTAGCCTCATAATGAACATGAAAATCTAGACACCTCAGACATATTGGTTCCTTTAAATGAAATCATTAACATAGATGATATTGAATTTCTAAGTGATTATGTTTTATCAAATAAATTTCATATAGTCTGTAGAATTTACCATCTCAGAAAGACCACAGAATGTTCCCCAAGCCTCAGGATTTCAGAGACCCAACTTTAAATCTCTGTCCTAGCAGTTATTGGTTGTAATAGTCACTGAATTACTGAATCTGTTCTAGTCTTCTTGACAGACATAGATTGTATCTTTCATGAAAATGATGATGAGGTTCTTGCTAGATCTTCGGTTTTCCTTCCCTAGCTTTTTCCTTCCCCCTAATCTACACATTGATCTTCACCCCAGCAAAGCACAAATACTGACTAATATCAGTGATCCATTTTGTCCTCTGGATTCTGCTTGAGTTTTACTCATAGAGGAGGAAGAAGAATGAGGTAAAAAATATATTCCTTACATGGGTGATGGTGGCTCATGCCTAGAATTCTAGCTAATTGGGAACTGAGTGGAAAACATGGTTCCTGCTTCTCCAGGAGGATTCAGGCTTCCCTCAGAGTCCTGTAAGGCCCTTCCTGGACTGGACCTACTCCATCTTCCTGTCCTAAGTGATGTATGATATATCATTTCTTTCTCTTTGTGAGAAAGGAAGTATAATGAAATATAATAGTGTGTCACAGAACATGGACCAGTTAAGAGGGACCAAAATTTTGAAAGGAGATAGGCTGAGGAAAGGGGAAACCTTGTAATTTGAAAGGTTCACACAGAATGGATTCAAGCTCTACTCATACTAGCTGGGTATAATGAATTGTCAACCTCCTCTCTGCCTTTGTTTCTCATCTGTAATGACCGACAAGACTACCTATCCTTTACGTTAAAACTGTGCCACACAGACACACACATACATACACACACACATTTTAGAACACCTTTCTGACTCATGATATTAGGGTGATAATACAGAATAATTTTTCTTCCCTAGACTGATGGTTTAATTCATTTCTTGCATACAAACCTTTAACGAATTGTATCATATCAAAGACTATGTAGATGTACTTTGAGGACCCAGAGAGAGAAAGCTGATAGGAAGCCCCTCAGAGACTCACAAAGCATCTTTAAGGCAAGTAGGAGGGGTGCCCCTCATAAAAGCAAGCACAGAGGCAGCTCTGTGAGGATGGTGTTCCCTAGAGGACTGGTGAGTTTTGGACATGAAGCAAGAAAAAACAGGCAGCTACTGTGTGCAGGACACCAGTGGATACTGAGCCTGGGATTTCACAGATTTTTCTAACATTGCCTTTGAAGCAGAGATGGGCATAGCCCCAAAGGCTGATTCATGGAGAGAAATTTCTGATAGCATGCCAGTCCAAGGAGGGAGATGTTTGGAAGAGACAAGACTTTTCTTCACTGTTTTGTTTTTTTTTTTTTTTGATTATTTGTTTTGCCAGTCCTGGGTTTGAGCTCAGGGCCTGAGCACTGTCCTTGGACTTTCTCAAGGTTAGAGCTCTGCCACTTGAGCCTCAGCACCACCTCCAGCTTTTTTTTTTTCTATGTATGTGGTACCAAGGAATCGAACCTGGGTCTTCATGCATGCTAGACAAGCACTCTACCACTAGGCCAAACTCCCACCCCCATTGTTTGTTTGTTTTTTTAACCATTTGGAAAATATTTTAAGGAGTTTAAAATGGCCATAGAGTAATAATGACCTTTTTATCTCCCCTTGAGCCTTTTTCCTAAATAATCATAGCTACTTGGTTTTCATGTCCTTCAGAAATATTCCATTGTAACATACACACTTACACATATGTCTTTAACACTGCCATTGAGTAAATTCTACCGCATGAATTGTATTGAACGCATTCTATTCTTTAGTAAAGGAGTTCATCCCAGCCAAGCAAGTCCATAAAGCTTTCCACATTATGGATATGCTAGAATGCATCCCAACAATCCCTTTTGGCTCACTCTCATGGATCTTTTGAGCATTTCCTCTTAGAAGAGTGTGGACAGAAAACTCATTGTCTATACTTCTTTTATCAGGTGCTAATGAAGAGTAAAATAAAAATTGTTGGACTATGAGCTCTGCAAGAGACTGTGTAGTTATAATCTAATAGATATTACCTAATTGCCAATTACAATTGCACTAATTAAGACTTCCAGTAATAATATAGGATGATGTAGAATAGAAAATTATCTCAGGAGCTCACCAGTGTTAACAATGTTTCAGCATTTCTACTCCGTAAGGTAAAAATCTTTTTATGTTATTATAATTCTTTAATTTTGAAGCAAGATAAATGCATTTGTGTTAAAATGTCAATTGTATTTGCTTCTATTGAATCTAATTTTTATTTATGTCAAGCGGATACCTTTTTATTTTTAAAACAATTTTGTTTGTTGAAGACCTTAGGTCTTTGTGAATTCTGTTCACTGCAAAAATTCTTCAAGCTGTCCATATAGACAGACTTTAATTTACACATTTTATGAAGTTTTATTTATTAAACTTTGAGGAAATTGAAATTATGTATCTTGCTTAGAAAAGACCTACAGTTGTAAGATTATAAGAAAAAATATCATTTTCATTTTACGTTTGAATGTCAATTCATCTAGATCAAAATTTTATGCAAGTAATAATTTATTCTTTTCTTATTGTGTTGTACTGACAGCATTTATTGAATAGTCTGCCTTTACCACACTGATTATATTGCTGACATTATCAAAATATGAATATCCATATTATTTGAGCTTCATTCAAGACTTTACTCTTTTCCTTAGAAATTTCAATTCATGTACTAATACAAAATGTTATCACTTATAAAAGTTTTATAATGGTATGTAATAATGTAATCTGTTCCCTTATCTTTCCTTTCAGGAATTATCCTGGCTGGTCTTTATTTGAACTATAGATTTAACATGTCTAGCTCCATAAAAACAATTCTATTGGTAATTTTATTGGAAGCACATTCAATTCATAGATAAATGTAGGATAAATTAGCATCTTTACAATCTCGTATTAACTTAACTAGAACTGGGCATAAATTCTCATTACTTCAAATAGTGCTTTATGATTCTTGGATCACTCTTAAATTTTTAAATTCTTTCTATGGCCTATGAGGGCATTATTAAAATTTATTCATGCAAATCTAACACATTTGTACTCATTTCTATTTCTAGGCATCTACAACTCACTTTGTAAATTTCATTTGATGGCTGTAACCTAAGTACATCATAGGAAAATAGCACATCCAAAGTAAAAATGAATTCCTAAAAATTGCTCACTGAAGTATTCTATTTTAGCAGCTTTTCCAGTTAATTCCCTTGAACTTTCCAGGTTTATGAAATTTCATGGATAACTGATCATTTACTTTTGCTTTTAGAGTTGTTAGCCTTTCTATGAATTTATCTTGCCCCAATTTATTGGAAACAATTTCCTACAGTATAGTAGGTGATACAGTCTATAATCAATGCTCTTTCCTTGTTTCTTAATTTATTTTTTTATTTTATTGTCAGGATAGAGGGGTTACAGTTACAATCGTCAGGCAGTAGGTACATTACTTCTCACACACTGATACTCCTTCTAATTTTTTTAATTGAATGGGAACAATTTTGCGTTTCACTCTCAGATATATTGCTAACTAAGTACTATTGATCTACTTCAAGTTATCAAATGTACATTCAAGGATGGCATTGACTTTTAACATGCACTTTGCCAACATTATTGACATAGTATTTTCTCCCTTGACCCATAATTAATGACATATTAAATTTCTTGAATTCACATCTGAGTACTATCCCTTCCTTTTAATATGCTGCTGAACTATTCTGCTAGTGTTTTCAAAACTTTGCCTCAACATTCACAAATTCATCTGGAGTTTCATTTTATTGAATTTCCTTTTTAAAAATTTAAACCAATATGTTCCTGTGTTTGCAAAAACATTCAGAAATTTTTACCTTGTGTTTCTTGTTCTTTTGTTGTTGTTCAGTCATAAGGTTTGAACTGTGGGACAGGGCTCTATCCCTGAACTCTTCAGCTCAAGGCTAGTGCTCTACTACTTGAGCCACAGCACCACTTTTGGTTTTCTGGTGATTAATAATAGTCTCATGGACTTTTGTGCCTGGGCTGGCTTTGAACCAAGATGATGAGCAGGGGAATTACAGTTACATATGTAAGAAAATGAATAAATTTGTTTTTAAACCCTGTTACCCAATCCCTCCTTTTCTCTCACTTACCCTCCCCTACACCATTCCCCCTGAATTGTAAAGTTCATTTCCAATGCTGTAGCCATACTCACAAGACACTATTTTGGAAATAAACTTTACCTTGTGTTTTAAACAACTTAAACAGAAATAAGTCAATGCTGAAGTTTTTGACAAGTTAGAATATTATTTTTCATGGAATTTCATGTATTTTCTAGAATATTATGATCAAGGTTTTTAAAGTCATTTGCTAAACTTAATCAAAGTATCCAAATATATTTGATCAAATGTAATGTATCTATTTCTATATCTTCCCTCTTCTGTGATTCAATCATATAGTACTATGTCTAGTTCAAGGTATTTTATTTCTTAAAAGAAAAATGGCCTTATCATTTGCCTTAGTTTTGACATTTTTGTTTGGTTTTAACAAGTGCATTTCATTCAGTAGGCATATTGGCACTATTTCATACAATCTGTTTTGCGTCTTAATTTATTTATTTCAGATGGGTCCAAAATTATGTTAGACAGATTTTATTTAAACAGCAATGATGATTTGAAACATCTCAATCTCATTCATACTCTTTTATTTCAAAAGAGCAGTCCTTCAATTTTATTATATCACTAATTTCTATGTTCTGAAGTCATGAAGCTTCTTCCTAGACTTTTTCTGCCTTAGAAACCTATCTAGTATTAAGTAAAATAATGCTTTGCCAACTTTAACAAATTGAACCAAATTTTACTCCCCTACCCCAAAATCCATTTGAGTTTTCTCATGAAAAAGGAAAAAAAAACGTTCCAACAGTACTGTAACATTGCTTTTATGCACCGGGACTAGTTCATTAATAAATGTCAAAACAAATGCAAAGTAATCAACAAATGTGTTATATTCTCAAAGATGGTCAGCATCTTTATTTTCGCAATTTACAAAATGTCACAACTAAGAAATCTGGGGGATTGATTCAATTTTTTAAGCTGTTGATATATTTTAGATATGAGGCCTTTGTCTGTTGTAAGGTTGGTGAAGATCTTCTCCCACTCTGTAGGCTTCCTGATTAGTTTACTAGCTATGTCCTTTGCCATACAAAAGCTCTGCAGTTTAATGCAGTCCCACTTATCCAGCCTTTCTCTGATTTGTTGTGATTCTTGGTCCTTATTAAGAAAGTTTCTACCTGTGCCAAGGAGGTCTAGTGTATCTCCTATTCCTTCTTGGAAAGTTTTCTGTGTGTCAGCTTTTACCTCCAGGTCTTTGACCCATTTGGAGTTAATTCTAGTACAGGGTGACAAAGAAGGATCCAACTTTAGTTTTCTGCATGTGCTTAACCAGTTCTGCCAGCACCACTTGTTGAAGAGGCTGTCTTTCTTCCATTCTATTTTTTTGGCTCCCTTGTCAAAGATTAGGCGGCCATGGGTCTGTGGTTTTAATATCTGGGTCCTCAGTTCTATTCCATTGTTCTTCAGGCCTGTTCTTGTGCCAGTACCAAGCTGTTTTGATAATTATAGCTCTGTAATAGAGTCTAAAGTTTGGAATTGAAATTCCTCCTGCACTGTTCTTTCTGCTAAGAAGTGTTTTTGCTATACGGGGTCTTTTATTATTCCATATGAAATTTTGGATTGCCTCTTCTATTTCTTTAAAGAATGCCATTGGGATATTGATGGATATTGCGTTGAATTTGTAGATAGCCCTTGGCAAGATTGTCATTTTCACGATATTGATTCTTCCAATCCAGGAGCATGGGAGGTTTTTCCATTTCCTTAGTTTTGCTTTAATTTCCTTTTTCAGGGTTTTAAAGTTTTCATCAAAAAGGTCCTTTACATTCTTAGTTAAGGTAATTCCTAGGTACTTTATTTTCTTTGAGGCTATTGCAAATGGAGTTGCTTTCCTGATTGTTGCCTCATTCCTCTCACTGTTGGCATAAAGGAAGGCAGTTGATTTTTGAGGGTTAATTTTATACCCTGCTACCCTTCCAAAGTTTTGAATTAGCTCAAGTAGCTTGGGAATAGAGTCTATAGGATTCTTTAAATACAGGATCATGTCATTTGCAAAGAGGGAAAGTTTTACTTCCTCTTTCCCTATTTGGATCCCCTTTATGCTTGCTTCTTGCCTTATTGCACTGGCTAGGAATTCTAATACTATGTTAAAGAGGAGTGGAGAGAGTGGGCATCCTTGTCTCATTCCTGATTTTAGAGGGAATGGCTGTAGCTTTTCACTGTTAATTTCTAATACTAGCTGTGGGTTTGTCATGCACAGCCTTTATTATATTGAGGAATGTTCCATGGATTCCTAGTTTCTCCAGAGCTCTTAACATAAAGGGGTGTTGGATCTTGTCAAATGCCTTTTCCGCATCTATTGAGACAATCATGTGATTTTTGTCCTTGCTCCTGTAGATGTGTTGAATTATATTAACTGATTTGTGTATGTTGAACCAGCTTTGCCTCCCTGTGATGAAACCTGTTTGATCATAGTGTATAATTTTTTTGATGAGTTGTTGTAGACGGTTGGCCAGTATTTTGTTGAGAAGTTTTGCATTGATGTTCATCAAAGAAATAGGTCTATAGTTCTCTTTCTTTGATGAATCTCTGTCTGGTTTGGGGATGAGGGTTATACTGGCTTCATAGAATGAGTTTGGTAAAGAACCTTCATTTTCAATTTCGTTAAAGAGCTTGAGGAGTATTGGTGTGAGCTCTGCTTTGAAGACCTTATAGAATTCAGCTGTGAATCCATCTGGCACTGGGCTTTTCTTAGGTGGAAGTTCTCTTATTGCCATTTCTATTTCAGTGCTTGAAATAGGCCTGTTTAGTTGGGTTAGCTCTTCTTGGTTCAGTGTGGGTATGTCAACATTGGCTAGGAACTCGTCCATTTCTTCCAGATTCTCAAATTGGTGTAAAGGTTTGCAAAGTATTCCCTCATGATACTCTGGATCTTGGTAATTTCTGTCATGATATTACCATTTTCGTCTGTGATTATCTCCAAAGTAACAACCTTCCCATTAAAAGATGGGCCAAAGACTTAAAGAGAGTCTTCTCTGAAGAAGAAACAAAAATGGCCTATAGACACATGAAGAAATGCTCAACATCTCTGGTCATAAAAGAAATGCAAATCAAAACAGCTCTAAGATTCCACCTCACTCCAGTTAGAATTGCCAGGATCGAGAAAACGAATAAAAACAGATGCTGGAGGGGATGTGGCCAGGAGGGATCACTACTACACTGTTGGTGGGAGTGCAAACTCATTCAACCACTATGGAAAGCAGTGTGGCAGTGCCTCAAAAGGCTAAACATAGAGCTCCCCTATGACCCAGCAATTCCACTACTTGGCATTTACCCAATCATCCAGAAACAAGGACATACTAAATCCACTAGCACAATGATATTCATTGCAGCACTATTTACCATAGCAAAGATATGGAACCAACCTAGATGTCCCTCAGTTGATGAGTGGATCAACAAGATGAGGTATTTGTACACAATGGAATTCTATGCTGCTGTCAGAAAGAATGACATCGCCCCATTTGTAAGGAGATGGAAAGACTTAGAAAAAATCATATTAAGTGAAGTAAGCCAGACTCAAAGGAAATTAGGCTCAATGGTTTCCCTCATTTGTCATAATCAGTAGAAACCTTGGGCTCTCCTAGCAGAGATTTGTAATAGAGCAAAACTTTGATACAAATGGCCATATAGTAGAATGCTAAATGAAAGGATCTGCAGGATATAGAAACATAAGCCATATAATGAATGATTGATGTTCTTAAGGTACTATGTTATCGCTCATCTCTTTTGCTGTCCCTTGGTTATCTCATATTGTTACCGTGTCTCACTTTGTTACCTGATATATGGGATATATTTGTATTTGGTTATTTGAAATTGGATAGGGAACGGGGGAAAACAAGATGAGGGGTGGTGGGGGGGGAGGGAAATGGGGACCAAGACATGTGAAAGGGTGTCAATGTATGGGAATTAATGCACCATCTATCTGGCAAGTATCATGTAACCCTTCTATTAATTACAATAAAAATATATGAAAAAAAAGAAATCTGGGGGAAGGTGAATCAGACATCCTTAATAACCAAAAATAAACTAAAAAACTCCTTCCCTTCTGTTTTCAAAACTCAACCAGACCAATAAATATTCTGTCACCATATAAAAATGTTACTGCACACACAGTTCAAAAACAAAAGTACTTTTCCTGAATAATTGGTGTGTTGGATCATTGCATGACAGGCTCTATAATTGGCCCATGTTTCTCTTTTTGTTCTCACAAATACTTATGAGACCCATTTAGCAGTAATTTTTTTCTAAGAGCTTTCTAGGAATCAAACACCCTATAAACTTAAAAAGGAAATATAATAGATTCTTAGTTGAAAAGAGCAATAAAATTAGAATGCTTTAACAACAAAACAATAAGGAAATGGCAACTGACATTTATTAAGATCTTATTACAAACCACCCACTTCACATGGAATTTCCTTCTTAATTTTCACGAGCGTATGTACTTTATTACATATGTCTATATGTGTGAACTCTGCAGCAATTTGACTCCTCTAGACATTTTATGTCTCCACTGTTTCTTTTCCATTGCCCACAATTAAATTTTGCACAACATCCTTCCATGCATTTCGCCGTCAGTCATTCACTCAACAGATGTTTCCTAACTATTTTTGCAGGATAAGAACAGTTAGGTGCTGTGGAAACCCTACAGATAAGTTCTTCATGTTCAATTTCGTATACTTTAGTGGCAAGATGATGAAAACTAAAGGTACACAAATACTATGAATACGTGGTAACCAATTATAAGAAAATTTTGATACGTCAGTTTGTTTATTTGAAATAGGAAAGGGAAGAGGGGGGAAACAAGATGATTGGGAGAGGGTGGGGGAGGGAAATGGGAACAAAAAAATGAGAAGGGATATCAATGTGTGAAGAGTAATGCCCCTACTACTTGACGAATGCAACTGTGACCCTTCTATATATTACCCTGACAATCAAAAAAAAAAGAAATAAAAAAAGAGACAGGGTAGTTTTTGAAAAAAAAAAAGCTGGTTAGATTAGATCTCGGGTTTTTAAATAATTAAAATGAACTAACAGTTCGGGGATTGGGGAGAACATACGAAGCTGTTTAAGAAACACCTTCAATGATCAGCAGTAGGAAAATACATTTTTTTAAGAAATAAGTGAAATGTTATTCTAGAGAGAGAGAGATAATTATTCTCTTATTCTCAGGACAATATAGAGCTTTACATTGGGATTCATGTTTTACAAAGTATACTGCCTACAATTTAGAAACTGGGTTTTATGAAGGAATTTGTATATAATTTACGTTATATAGATGTTGTATTTGCCAGATCTTTGTAGCACCATGCTCAGTTACCACAGACAAACAAGGGACTATATACTTTTGCCTTGCAAGTGTGATTTTAACCACTTCCAACCTACCGTGCTCTACTCAACCAAAATGCTAGCAAGCACTCGCAGAGTTTCTAATTCTAGAAAACTTCCAAGTCTACGACAGTGGTTTAGATCAGGAGAATGGCACTAGTTTGCAGGGGTGTGTTCAATGTGGGAACCTTCAAGAAGTATTTTCTTGGGGAAAGTGTATCTATAGATACCCAGAAGGAAAAGGCAAGGCTAAGTATAATATACCAATTTTAACAGGAGAAAAGATGGGCTCTCCAGGGATGCATTTCCACTCCAGAGCCCTCAGTGGAGAATTTTTTGAACTACTTGGGGACCAGTTAGACAAATATGAGAACATTTGTTCTTCCTCTATTGGCACAAAAGCACTGAACAGTAATTTCCAGTTACCCACCAGGAAGAGCTTCCCTCCTCCCACTATGACTACCAATGCCGGCCCATCATAGAACAAACCAGGAGCAAATGGAAAAATGTCCTTGAACACATTCTTCAAACAAGCACCAACAGCTATATCGTTGCAAAGCTATGGTTTCTTGATGAAATCTTAAAATACCACACATCAATGTTCTAGGAATCCACACAGAATAATTATAATGCAGATTATATATAGCCACTTACTTTGCTTAATATTGATTTCCATTTTTTCTTTTTTATTGTAATTAATAGAAGGGTTACAGTTACATTTGCCAGACAGAGCATGAATTACTTCACACACATTGATATCCCTTCTCATGCTTTCGTCCCCATTTCCCTCCCCCGACTCCCTCCCCTCATTTTGTTTTCTCCCCTTCTCTTTCCTATTTCAAATAAACAAATAATCATATATATAATATATCAGATAACAAGGTAAGATACTGTAACAATATGAGAATAGCCAAGGGACAACAAAAGAGATGAGAGATAAAATAGTACATTAAGGACAACAATCACTCATTATATGGCTCTTGTTTCCATATCCTGAAGGTCCTTTCATTTAGACTCATCCTATCTGGCCTCATATATCTCAAATTATCATCATTTTTAAAATTTTAATGTATATAGGGGTTACAGTTATAATCGCCAGATAGAAGATACGTTACTTCTTACACATTGATACCCCTTCCCCTCATTTTCTCCCTCCTATTTCAAATAAACAAATAAACATACACATAATATACCAGGTAACAAAGTAAGATGCTGTAACAATATAACATTAACCAAAGGTAGACACAAGAGAAGAGAAAAAAATAGTACATTAAGAACAACAGTCACTCATAAGTTAGCTTTTGTTTCCATGTCCTGGAGGTCCTTTCATTTAGCGCCATACTATATGGCCTATGTATCTATGTTTTGCTCTATTGTAAATCTCTGCTAGGAGAGCCCAATGTTTCTACCGATTATGACAAATGAGGGAAACCATTGAGCCTATGTTCCTTTGAGTCTGGCTTAATTCACTTAATATGATTTTTTCTAAGTCTTTCCATTTCCTTACAAATGGGGCGATGTCATTCTTTCTGACAGCAGCATA
Source organism: Megascapheus bottae (assembly GCF_031878675.1). Taxonomy (NCBI): domain Eukaryota; kingdom Metazoa; phylum Chordata; class Mammalia; order Rodentia; family Geomyidae; genus Megascapheus; species Megascapheus bottae. The sequence goes on from NC_143517.1 coordinate 59,478,274, forward strand.
GGATTCCATTGTGTATAAATACCACATCTTGTTGATCCAGTCATCAACTGAGGTGCTTCTGGGTTGGTTCCATATCTTTGCTATGGTAAATAGTGCTGAATTGAACATCTTTGTGCTTTAATATGCCCTTGTTTCTGGACAGTTGAGTAAATGCCAAGTAGTGGAATTGCTGGGTCATAGGTGAGATCCATGTTTAGTTTTTTGAGGAACCACCATACTGCTTTCCACAGTGGTTGAATGAGTTTGCACTCTCACCAACAGTGTAGTAGTGATCCCTCCTGGCCACATCCCCATCACCATTTGTTGTTACTGGATTTCTTGATCATGGCCATTTCTTGATCATTCTAACTGGAGTGAGATTGTCAGAGTTGTTTTGATTTGCATTTTTTATGGCCAGATATGTCAAACATTTCTTCATGTGTCTATAGGCCATTCTTATTTCCTCTTTAGAGAAGTCTCTTTAAATCTTTAGCCCATCATTTAGTGGGATGGTTGTTTCTTTGATGACTTGTTTTGAAGAGATTCAATTTTTTGAGCTGTTGATATATTTTAGATATGAAGCCTTTGTGTGTTGTATGGTTAGTGAAGATCTTCTCCCACCCTGTAGGCTTTCTAGTTAGCTTGCTAGCTATGTCCTTTGCCATACAGAAACTCTGCAGTTTAATGCAGTTCCACTTATCCAAACATTCTTTGATTTGTTTTGTTTCTGGGTCTTTATTAAGAAAGTTTCCACCTGTGCCAAGGAAGCCTAGTGTATTTCCCATTCCTTCTTGTAAAGTTTTTTAAGGTGTCTTCTTTTACCTTGAGGCCTTTGATCCATTTGAAATTAATCCTAGTATCGGGTGACATAAAAGGATCCAACTTTCGCTTTCTGCAGTTCTGCCAGCATCACTTGTTGAAGAGGCTGTCTTTTTTCCATTCTGTTTTTTGGCTCCTTTATCAAAGATTAGGTGGACATCAGTCTGTGGGTTGATTTCTGGGTCTTCAATTCTATTCCATTGGTCCTCAGGCTTGTTCTTGTGCCAGTACCAAGATGTTTTAGTTACTATAGCTCTGTAATATAGTCTAAAGTTTGGTATTGAAATTCCTTCTGCGCTGTTTTTTCTAAGAATTGTTTTTGCTATACAGAGTCTTTTATTATTCCATATGACATTTTGGATTGCTTCTTCTATTTCCTGAAAGACTGACTTTAGGATATTGATGGGCATTGCATTGAATTTGTAGATAGCCCTTGGCAAGATTGCCATTTTCATAAAGTTAATTCTTGCAATCCAGGAGCATGGGAGGTTTTTCTACTTCCTAAGTTCTGCTTTAATTTCCTTTTTCAGGTTTTTAAAGTTTTCGTCATAAAGGTCCTTTACATTCTTAGTTAATTCCTAAGTACTTTATTTTCTTTGAGGCTATTGCAAAAGGAGTTGCTTTCCTGATTGTTGTATCACTCCTCTCATTGTTGGTATTCAGGAAGGCAGTTGATTATTTTTTGCCAGTCCTGGTCTTAGGCTTATGGCCTGAGCACTGTCCATGGATTTTCTCAAAGCTAGAGATCTACCACTTGAGCCTCAGCACTACTTCCAGCTTTTTTTCTATGTATGTGGTACCAAGGAATCGAATCCGGATCTTCGTGCATGCTAGGCAAGCAGTCTACCACTAGGCCAAACTCCCTGCCCCAAGGCAGTTGATTTCTGAGGGTCAATTTTATACCCTGCTACCCTTGCCAAAGTTTCAAATCAGCTCAAGCACCTTAGAAGTGGTCTACAGGGTTGTTTAAATACAGAATCATGTCATCTGCCAAGAGAGAAAGTTTCACTTCCTCTTTCCCTATTTGGATCCCTTTTATGCTTGTTTCTTGACTTATTGCTCTGGCTAGGAATTCCAATACTATGTTAAAGAGGTGATCTCCATATGTGAACATTTGAGATAAGTAGGTTTCCCTTTGTCCTATGTCTCCAACAAGTGTGCTGTTTTCCCCATCCTCTCTCTGGTTGATTTAGGATGAATTCACAAACTCTTAGGACTCCTCTTGCTTTTTGTTCTTGTGTAAATCAGAAGCAGCGTCTTTTTGGAGGGAGATGGATTGAATGGTACCTCTGGGAACTGTAGTCTAAATGGATAGATAATTCAAGGTCACACCTCTGCGATTTAAAAGAATCAAAGGCATTTGTTTCACTTATGGATCTGCAGTCCGGCAGGGCTCTGGAGGCCAGCATGGTTTTATTCTACCAGCATCTGCTAGGGCAGCTTGAGCAGGTGTCACAGGCTCTGCTTTCAAGTGGTGTACCTACATAGCCGATGGACAGCCTTTGTTTCTTGCTTGGGAGTCAAGCTTATCATAAGGCTTTGTCGTAAGTTTGTTATTGTTGTTGTTTTTAAATCCTGCATGGTACCCTCCTAGAACATGGTTCTTTTGGTCCAAGAGTTCAGAGATTACATGATCTTTTAATGATCTACTCTCTGTGATCACACAGTAATTCCAATGTCTCTGTTATTCTGCCTGCATAACTGAAATTGAATAAAATTAAATTATATCTATGCAGACATTGTAGTTATAGTTAAATGCCTGTCATGGCTTGTGTTTATTTGATAAGCAATGTAGATAGGACATTTCCTACACCATCTAATGGTCTACCAGACGACTCTTTTTTTTGCCAGTCCTGGGGCTTGAACTCAGGGCCTGAACAATGTCCTTGGGCTTTTCTCTACTGCTTAAGCCACAGCAACACTTCCAGCTTTTTTTATATGTGGTACTGAGGAATCAAACCCAGGGCTTTGTGCATGCTAGGCAAGCACTCTGCCACTAGGCCAAACTCCAGGCCATAGACAACTGTTCTAGTAAGTCACCAGGGCTGTCTGAAGTTAAGAGCCATATAGAATGGGAGATATTGTGGCCATCTTTAGAAAATAGTTTATTCGAAGGAGAGAATATTTGCAGAAAATAGGACAAACATATATATATATATATATATATGATTACAGCATTCAACAGATGCTTTTTTGAAAAATAGTCAAGAGGAGGAGAGACATAAGAATATGTGCACCTACTATCTGGCGAATGTAACTGTAACCCCTCTATATATTACAATTAAAAATTAAAAAATATGATTGAGGGGGTGAATTTGTCCAAATTGCACTATATACATGTATAGAAATATTACAATGAAACCTCTCTATATTGCAAATGTATGTAGATTCTAAAATTTAAGAAAAGTTAAAATAACATGGGGAAAATTTAGCAACTGTTAATATGTATTTCAGCTGAACTCATATCTACACAAGCAATTCTACTAGGTTTATAATGCATGGATATGTACTCATCTACCTACACACAAAAGAACCAAGATTATTGTCATGGTACTTTTTGTAATAGCTCCACATTGTAAGCCATCCAAGTGTCTCTAGTTGTAAAATATTCAAAGGAGGAGAATTACAAATCTGGTATGTTTTAACTCTTACAAGAAAGCTGAAAAAAAACCTTAAAACTTTACTTCTACAAGGCTATTCTATACTTATTAAACTTTTGTGAAAATTAATAAAGACTATAAACGCAAAGGTTTCTAGTATATAGGTAGCACTCTACAGATATAGGTACAGGATAGGTAGGTAGTGCTACTTTATAGGAAGCACTGCTCCTTAAAAACAATAAATGGGGGGCCTGGAGTTTGGCCTCGTGGTAGAGTGCTTGTCTAGCATGCACAAAGACCCAGGTTTGATTTTTCGGTACCACATACTTAGAAAAAAATTCCAGAAGTGGTGTGATGGCTCAAGTGGTAAAGCTCTAACCTTGACAAAGCCAAAGGACAGTGCTCAGGCCCTGAGCTCAAGGCCCAGGACTGGAAAAAAAAACAAAACAATAAATGCTATAGAACATTCTTTCTAACAAGTGGATGGATAAACTTATCTTCCCTTTTGTCTGCATGTAGAAATCTACCAATCAATTTAACTTAATGAGTGGCATTCCAATTTTTTAAATTTTACCATTTCCCACAGAAAGAATGCTTTTTAATTATTGAGCCCCTATTTGGAAAAATAATATTGAGAACTCAGAAAAGGAAAGGTAAATAGGGAAGGATGGATGTGGATACCAGAGCATCCAGTGGCTTACCTAAGTGACCTACCCCTGGTGTGGGAGTAGCAACTGAGATTCTCTTGAGAAAATGACACCCACATGGTATCCCAGTGTTCCAAGCTTCAGAGAAGGAGGGAGACCACAAGTATGACCTTCCTGTTGGTATTTGGGAGCTTCCACTTCAAGTCCAAACCAGAAGCAGGAAGCTCAGTGCTTGCTAAGCAAGAAAAGGGAACAGACTTGAAAACACTCCAGCTTGAGGCTGGTGCTAGAATAATTCTTCCTTTGTCTAAGGCATTGCTTTTATTCCTGCCAACAATTCCATCCCACCAAAAGGGAACCAGTCTCTTTAATAGAACGCAGGAAAAATATTTGAAACATTTACTGTGTGTTGGGATCCATACTCAGGTGTGTCTCTCTAATCTCAGGTCTGTTCTTTCATGTTAGCATTTTTAAATCTGGGCTTAGGGAGCGAGATAGATAGGATACAAGGAGTGAAAGAGAAACAAATACAGATTTAAAGCATGTAGTTCAAAGCTGAAGGATGTTATGCTTTCTTCTATTTTAACAATTGAGGTAAACCTTCCTGGAAGAAACTATAACCAAAGGGCCAAGGAAGGGTAGAAATAGATATTCTAATAGGGCAAAATGGCATTTGTGAATATAGAAGAAGAAAATGTACCACGATATATTTTAGGGAGAGTACACCCTAAAATAAAAAACTAGAAGTATACTGGTTTATTAAACACTTTCTATGACCTACGATCTTCAATAAGGTCATTGGTTTTCCCTAACCAGGGAGATTAAGATGACAGCAAATGATCTAAAGCTACAAAACAGTGAAGCTAGGTTCCTAGCTATATAAGACAGTTCTTATAGAGTACTCTGAAGGAGACCAGCAGGGGCCTTAATTACAGTTAGTAAGTTGACTTTACTTTTTTGAAGAATGATTAAAACATGATGTCAATATGAGATTGAGATTGACTTTGCTTCTGTGATTAGCAGGAGAGACAGAGACCAGCTAGGCTAGGGAATGAGCTACAAGGAATCTCAGGTCCTGAGAGATAATACTCATTTTATTTGCAAAATTACTCAGAGGTGGTATTTGTAGTCTTAGTGGCCTTTCTTAGTCACACTAGAAAACTGGAGCAGAGGTTTGAATACAAAGTCAGCCTCACAATCAGAATCAGAATTAGACTAGCCTTGAGTTCCTTACATTCTAATGATGTTCATGTCACATCTTGCAAAGCTCTACAAAGCATCTCATCCTCCAATTTCAGGAAATAAAGTTAGGAAATCTGAAAACATAGTAATTCATTCTCCCCTTCCATCTGGAAGAATTTTCTTATTTGGATATTAAGTATGAAAAAGATCTCCATGTTTCCATATTCCTTACAATACACACACCATATGACACACAGCTAGAAAACCTTATGGAGGTTTTAACTTGCTGTTCATGCTCTCTCCTCCATTCCAGACAGTGCTTCATTGTTTTCATGATCCTCTGTATGCCCTCCCTTCTTGAAAAAGTAAGATATCTTTGAAGGAGGAAATTATCTTTCAAAAAAATCATATAATAAAGTATATTTACCTTAGGTTGCTTCCAGCTTTCAATATTATAAACAGCAATCTACATGGTTTTGTACCTAAATTGCCCTGCATATTGACCACCTCCTATTTCTCGAGATATGAAATTACCATTATCTAACACTTTAAATCCTTCAAACAATTTCCTGAAGTGTTCCCAAAAAGGTTACATTTTTTAGACCCATTAACAAATTAAAATAGTGTCATATGATAGTATTAAAAAGAGAGTTAGAGATTACTGCACTCTAAATTTTGACATAGGAGGGCAGCTGTTCAGCAGGCAAATGACCTACTGTTGCAATTGCTTACACGCGGCTCTCCATCCATCCTCTGTTCCCGTCCACTCCATACTGCTGACAATTACAATTTTGAGGCGCTTTTCGAGTGAGCTCCCACATGGGCTGGGGGCACTGGTAAAATGGTGAAAGTTGGCCGAAGGGAAACCCCAGAGTGTTTCTACTCTCATGCTCTGTTTCAGTCAGCACCTCTGCTGTTGATTCTGCATAGCCTTCAGACCATTTGTCCCTCTTGGATATAACATCTCATGGTAACCCCACCAGATACGATTCATGCCTGGCTGCTCTGGCCCCTGGCATAGGTATATCATTTCTCCCCATGTCCTTTTCAGCACCGCTTTTCCGTTACTGCTTTTTCGTTTTTTTATTGTCTGGTACAGAAGGGTTACAGTTACATTCATCAAGTAATGGCTACATTATTTCATTGTTACCCCTTCCCATGTTTTTCTCCCACTTTCTCTCCCTCCGCCCCCTCTCACTCATCTTGTTTTTCCTTTATCTTCTCTTGTTCAACTGAAAAAAATAAACATACATACAATATGCCAGGTACCACACAGTAACAAAATGAGGTAAACCATAAGGGGAAAAGAAGAGAAGAGAAATAACTTCATATGGTACATTAAGAACAATAATCACAACGATAAACCTCTCATTTCCATATCGTGGAGTTCATTTTGCTTTTAGATTTCCTAGTCCTCATCTTTTTTTTGTCTCCACAACCCTCACAGTAGCTGTGTATGCACTCACTTCTGTTTGCCTCCCTTGTGTAGAGTCTGTTTTCCTGATGGTTCCCTATCTGGTTACTCTTAACCTAAATCTGCTAGATCACAATGTGGCCAAAGGACGTAGTTTTTCTACTGATCACACAAGAAGTATTGGTGCCTAAAAGGTGTGAGGGAAATGGAATAGGTAATTGCTAGGCAAGGACAAGAGGGTGAAGTATTTTGATGCTGTGAAGGAGTCAGACATGGCTCTAGTGAACAAGGTATTATTTAAACTATGCCTCAAGTCAGGAATGTATCCAAAAGTTTGCCATTCCTATGCAGGTTAAGATACAATTCTAATTACTGCATCTGAATGGACTAAATTCCACCCCTTCTTTTACTGACTCTAGGTATCTTCACGTAAATGTGAGTGATTAACATAACTTTTTTTTAACTTGAAAATTGCCAAGTCCATATTATGAGCAATTAGAATACTCTTAGAGTTCTTTAATTTGATTTTTACTATGGCTCATGGTTTGATTTTTAATTGCCTTAGGGGAGAGAACATTTAAAAAAAAAAGATTTAGAATCTCTAAACATCATCATCTACTTTAGGAGGGATAAGGGAATTTTTTTTAAAGTCCCAACAGAGTCAAAAACATTTTCTAAGCTAGTGGTCTCCTGCAATCCCTTCAATTATGTAGTCCTTTTCTAAATCCAAGGTCAATAAAGTCTCAATAAGAAAAAGCCACATGTTTCAATCCTGTTGGAAGTATTCCACACAGCCTGTCCCATCTCAACCTTTTCATTCTATCCCAGGGGTCTTTTCAAGCATATTTGTAAAACTGCTTTCTCTACTTCATGCAAAATGAACACTCTGTAAAAGAATTCAAGCGACCTTTCCTAGATTCCTACCTTCAAAAATAAAGCATAAATATAGCTTTCTGTATTTCTTCCTCCTAAACCTACATTCAGAATATAATTGATTGATTCAAGTGTTCAAATGCTTGCTTTCACTTTCCCATAACAGTAAAAAGTGACTAACCTAAAAGTCTAATTGACTGAAAGGATCAGTTTTATTATTATTCACTACTCACCCAGAAAGCTGTGCTTAGAGGCAATTTGACAGAGCTATCCTTTGAAACTGGCATTTTCTAAGGAGTCTCCTAAATTACAGTTGGGCCACAAATACAACAGGTTAAACTAAGGCAGCTGACAAATTACATAGGTGAAAAATGACGAGAGGATATTTCCACTCAGGCATGTAAAGATTTCATCTCCCAGATTAAAAACCCAATACACAATGATTGTGACAAGATAATGGCTTGGGGAATGCTTGGAGATGGGGTTCCCAGGCTCTTTTTAAGGAACTGGTCTGTGGCCTGTGAGGCAGGTGTTTCACAGTGGGGGCACGGAAGAGTCCTTTCCACCAGTATCAGGCCAGCTGTGAGCTTATCTGTGGCATCTGGCTTTCAAGGAACGGTTCCCCACAGCCTGCCTTCAAATGAAGAGGGGGATGCTGAACCCCATGGGAACTGTACCACATATTGACAGGAGGAAAAGGAAATGTCATGAAATAGAAACCAGGGCCAGGCACCCTGGCTGTATAAAGGACAATAGTAGTAGATAACAGTCTGTGGATGACTTTGTTCTCTGTCCATCAGTTTGACATGCACTGCTGGTATCCTGGGTCTCTCTTTTTTTCTGTTCCCTTATCCACATCTATTACCTATTACTTCTATCCTTAAGTCTTCATCACATTGGGTATATTAAGAGCATCCAACCAAGTCTCTCAGCACCTTTGTTGCTGCCTTTTAACCCAACACCCAGGGATCCCTTTTACACCAGAACAGGACCTCTCTACTCACACACAAGTAAACCTCTCCAATGGCCACACCTTGCTCTCCAGATCCAGAATCTCCAGATTCTCAAATATTATTAAGTTCATTTAAGTTCAGCCACGAAATGGTTTCTGTATACATCCTCATCTAAGTTTCCACATGTCTTTCTCATAAAGCTAATCTTCCAGTCATTATAATATACATAGATCTCTCTCTCTCTCTTTCCCTTCCTCCCTCCCTCTTTCCCTCCCTCCCTCCCTCCCTCCTTTCTTCCCAGCCCTCCTGCCCCATCCTTCCCTTTGCAAATGTGCAGCTCTGCTTTGGAGAAGTCCAAAGATCTTAGAAAAATAATACTTTCGACACAGTAGCTCCCCGCTGCATATGTCCTAAAAGAGAGGAAGAGAGAAGCTGTATAACATCTTATGGCCTGGTTTCAAAGTCTCCTAACATTGTTTCTTTAGCATTCTAGTGACTTCAGTGCGCACATGAACCTTGTCAGTGTCAGTGCTTCATCTTGATGCAGGTGGTGGGATTCTGGAAGGGTCTTGAGAAACAGAAATGTTGAATCCATTTGGGAGAAATGTACCTTGCCACAAAAGAGAAACTTGATTATTTTTTTCTAAAAAAAAGTTTTTGACTGAGAAGATTAGTAAAATAAGAAAAAGATGGATATAGGTTCAGAGTAAAGTCTCTTTGACATAAACTTGTGCATGTACCACTGGAAAGTGGCGTGGTTTGAGAACTTACCAACCAGCAATTTAAGAATTCCTACTTTTAAGCACATCCATGGAAAGAGAGGGTCTCTGTACTATGGTCTCCTGACCAAACCCAGTCCAGTCCTGTTTTTGCAAGGCCTACTGTGTAGTGGTATCTCTCTACTCTGTGTGACTTTCTTTCTTCATGAGAAGAATCTGAGATTCTTTTTACAAAATTTAAATTTTAGTTTTTTAATTGTCAGGGTAATGTATAGAGGGGCTACAGTTACATTCACCAGATAGTAGGTACATTACTTCTCATACACTGATACCCCTTCTTATGTTGTCCCATTTTTCTCCCTCCACCCCCTTCAAATCACTTAGTTTCCCCCTCCCTTTCCTATTTCAAATAAACAAATAAGCATATATACAATATACCAGGTAACAAATCCAGATACCATAACAATATGAGATAAACCAAAGGGCAACAAAGGAGAAGAGTTATAACATAGTACATCTCTAGGATATGGAAACAAGAGCTTTATCTTGTGTGATTGTTGTTCTTAAGAAACTGAGATTCTTAAAAAATTAGAGACCTCTTCCACACATGGCAAGGTAAATCCTACACTTTCACAAGATCTTCTTTGGCTTTCTATAGGAACATGGAGAGTGCATAAAAGTTTGCCTTTACTCCTGGTCAGTGATAAATATCTCTAAATTTATGTCTTTAGACTTTTCACATTCTACTTATTCTCTCATTTTTAAAAATGTTGACTTTAAGTATTGTTTTTCCAGGGAGTTCCCCCAGACCCCATTTAAAGTCAATTCCCCACATGCTGGTTCCCTCATTCCTAATCATGGCATACTGGATCTCCTCTACTACTCATCGCTGCCATCTGTTATGGTTTCACTACTTTGTTTTCTGATAGGTTCTCCCTCTATGACATAGAGTACACATTCCATAGAAGCCACACTTCTCCTAGAAACAGTATTTATTTCATGTTGCTCAACGAGCATGCTATTGTGTTCAATGATTAGATTTAGGAATGAGCCAGTGTCGATCCATGTCAACTTTATCTGTCCAATGAAGAGCTTTAATTACAGCATCATCTAAAGTCAGCATCTCTGTCTCTCTTTCACAGAAGATTGGTTTATGGAAGCTAGGGTTTTTGAAGGCCTGTGCTAGACAATTCAGGAATGAGTTTGTTACAAGTCTGGAGATGGAGGCTGAGACCTCCCTGCACAGAAGAGGATGAGTCAGAGCTGGGTCTGCTGGCTCAAAACTGCTTTCTCTCACAGAAGTGGCAGCTTTCTGAGCTTCACAAGGATACTGTGACTTGCTATGGGAAGATGGCAGAGAGCAACAAGATTAGAGGGTGCTGATGTCAACGGTCAATGATAGAAGTAAAAAAGCTAACTGGAGTGAGGAGCCTGTTTGTTTCCCATGGCCTTGAAACTCTGGGGACATTTCCTTTTACATCTTATTCCTAAGACCTGACATTTCCAATTCAGAAAATACTTCATTTTCACTATTTCTTAAGAAAATTGCTGCAAGAGATCTCTCCCACTCAATCCAGATTATTTTCCAGAGGAAATACATGTTGCTCTAAAAGGCAACGGTTGGCTTGGCTCAATGCAAAGTATTATTTTATATGTTAAAACGTACTTTGAGCGATTTATAAAAATGCACAGGGAGTGAACTATGTGTGACAGTTTTGAGAGCATTCCTTTTCTACTTTTTCCTGTGCTTCTCATAAAAAAAAAAACTTTTTAAAGAATGGTTTTAGTAAAGCTCGGACTTTGACTTCCAAGCAGCCATCATTTTTAAAGCTCTGCAGGCCTGCACTTTCTGGATATTACTCAACATTAGGCCCTCTCCATCATTTGCCATCACTACATGCATCAATCAAATGATTAGTCTTCTTAAAGATGTCCAGTGGTTTTTTAATTCTCTCTGAAGCCCAACAGAAGGAGCTGTACATGTGAAAGAGAGCCAAACTATTGATTTATAAGAGTGCCTACTTTACACTCAAACAAGATATATAGAGTCATTTTGAGACAATTTTTAATTAGATCAAAAAATGTTGGTTCCATTGTAAATTCCAGAGAGGGAGGGAGAAAGGGAGGGAGGGAGGAAGGGAGGGAGGGAGGGCGAGAACTAGAATATGTATGCATTCCAGTCACACACTTTCAGCGTTTTGTTTAACTTTATACAAGGCATTTTTGTAAAGTTTCTGCTGTTCTGGATACTTCAGTTCATAATTGGTTCACATATATCACTTGTAAGATGTTAAGGGCTAATTTTACTTTGATAAAATGCAGCAGGAGGCTATAAATTTTTTTAAAAAATTATGAGGATGGTAGAGTTCTGCCCATGCAGGCGAACCCTCTTGAGCCTCACCCGTCTTCAGGTTCTTATGCAGGCTCTGATTAATGTGAAGTCTTGGCAAAGTATCCATGTCATACCTTCAGTGGTACTGGCAAAAGCTGGAAAGACAATCTGTTGAAATAAATAAGCCAAGGCAGGTTGGTGCTGGTGATGTCTTTATGTCCTTCCAAAAGCCTCTGTGGCTAGCAGTAGGATTTTGATTGCTATAAAGGATGTCAAAAACTCTCTGGAAAGAAGAGTGAGAGGAATCAGAGGATAAGGAAGAACTCTACCAACAGAACATGGATGGAGAAGGGAAAACAAATCTTCCTTCAGTCATCATCTCCAAGGAGACAGAACAGCTTAGTGATTGGAGAGAGCCAGGATGTCAAGAAATGGAGTCATTTTGACCCTGAGGCTCCTTTTTTAAATAATGTCACCGAGTCAGTCAAAAACAGTCATAGCAATATCTGTATCATTTTTCAAATAACTTTTTCCAACTTGAACTATGATTATTCTTAAAATCATTATGAAATTATCTCCTATCTAAATAGCAGCTTTATGCAAAGAAGTAGAATTCATATAAAAGACAATGGTGGGGCTGGGAAGTTTGGCCTAGTGGTAGAGTGCTTGCCTAGCATGCACAAAGACCTGGGTTCAATTCCTCAGTACCACATACATAGAAAAAAAGATGGAAGTGATGCTGAGGCTCAAGTGGTAGAGCGCTAGCCTTGAGAAAAGTCCAAGGACAGTGCTCAGGCCCTGGGCTCAAGCCCAGTGACAGGCAAAAAAAAAAAAAATTTAAGACAATGGTGTTCGGAATAGGTTCTCAACTCTTGCCACCTATAAGACATTCAATTCTGGGTGGGTCTTCTTGTCCTCTTAGCCTGGTTTTCTTCTACTGAATGAGGATGGTTAAAGCAATTAGTGTGCAGCATAATGTATTTAGTATAATTCAGGAAGAAAGTGAGTGTGGAATCAAAATTAGCATCCTTATAACCAAACCTTCTCAGCTATTTTTTTGTTTTGTTTTTGTTTTTTTTTGACAGTCCTGGGCTTGAGCTCAGGGCCTGAGCACTGTCCTTGGGCTTTTCTCAAGGCTAGCACTCTGCCACTTGAGCCACAGCACCACGTCCAGCCTTTTTCTATGTATGTGGTACCAAGAAATAGAACCTAGGTCTTCCTGCATGCTAGGCAGGCACTCTACCACTAGGCCAAACTCCCCGCCCCCCTTCTCAGCTTTTTATTGATGATAAAGAATTATTACTATCCAGTTACTATAAAAACCTATTCAGCCTGACACCAGTGCTTAAGCCTGTAATCCCAGTTACTCAAGAAGTCAGCCGGGGCAGAAAAGTCCATCCGACTCTTGTGTCCAATTAAACACCAAAAGAAACTGGAACTAGACTTGTGGCTTAAATGATAGAGTGCAAGCCTTGAGCAAGACAGCTCCACAGCAGCAGCTAGGACCTGAATTCAAGTCCCAAAACTGGCACCTAAAAAGGAGAGAGGAGAAACAAAGACAGAGAGAGAGAGAGAGAGAGAGAGAGAGAGAGACAGACAGACAGACAGACAGACAGACAGACAGACAGGCAGAGAGACAGATCTATTCACCACTTTGCTCAGTTGAGTTTTATACTTGTGATTAGATAAGTTAAATTCAGTCTTGAATTTTCAAGGAAAATATCAGTTAAACTCTGTAATTCACAGATCACATATCACGATTATATCAACTGATTAAGAGAAACAACTCTGTTTTAAGAATGAGTCACTAGAAAGGAGTTGTGCTTCTAATGGAAATTATTTAGAGATTTTCTTTCAACTCCTGTGCCATGCTAGACTTTTGAGGAATGTAGAAAGGGGAAATTGAGTTTGTATTGATTTCTTTCAAAATGTACTCAAATTCAAGAAAGACAGAAAGAAAAGAAAGAAAGAAATTAAGGAAAAGAAAAGAAAGAACGAACGAAAGAAAGAAAGAGAAAGGAAGAAGGAAAATGAAAGCTTGCTTGAGCAATTCTGTTTTTAATGACTAGACATAGTCACTTCCCCAAAGAAACAGAAGCTACAAAAGAGGCTGAAGTCCCCTAGCAGCATTACCACAGAGGAAGCCATCACGGAACAGAAAGAATGAACAGAAGGAGCACTACCCTTGGCTTTCCATTACTGTGGAAGGATACTTGTGAGAACCAGCTTATGACAAGGACAGGTTTACTTTGATCCACAGTTGTAGGGGTTTCACTCCATGGTCGATTGTGATGATGTTCTTGGGTTTGTATCAAGACTTCACATCGTGTGTAGAGCATGTGGGAAAGGACACAATCCACCTGGTGGCAGCTGGGAAATATAAGGAAAAGGAGGGGCAGCGTTCCAACATCTCATTCAAGGATTTTTTCCCCCAAAATAAATGTAACTTCCTTCCACTAGTCCCCTGCTTCTACATGTCCTACCACTTCACGACGATGTGATGGACTGGAGACTCAGCTTATAGCACATGGGCCTTTATGGTGTCAAGTAAGGGTCAAACTATAGCATATGCAGATTCACATCACTCTGTACATTTCAAGTTAGGAGGCAGTCTCAACCAGGAGATTTGTGTATTGACCCATTCTGAACTTCAAGTGTTAAGGACAATTAGCTCCTGCCCTCCTCAGTCTGCTCTTCCTACCTCTCACTGTGATGCCCTCATCTTGGATGGTTCTGAAGCTTTCTCATTGGGGAGGAAGAGCATTCAGCATGGTCTACATCCTCTGCATCGTCCTCTCTCTTTTCAAGTGGCTTTATTGCTGCATAGAGATAGGAATCTTACCTTTCTCCTCAGTCAACCATTCCAGCTCCAGCTATGCAAGTTTATCCTAATGTCGCTACTATGATCTCTGCCTGTGGTTTTTACTGATCCTAGCTACACCACTGGGGAAAAAAATCGAAGTAGAGAAATGCCTTGCAGATAATAGTGCAGCTGCAAACCCATGACAACCAACTCTTTACTTCTCCTAAGAGAGTTTTCCATTTATTTTTATGGGTGTGTACACATGGATTTACATTTGGATTCATATTTTAAAATGCATACTTAACTTTGTTGTTATAAAGTACATGTTTTCCAGCATAACAAATGACAAGAATACAATATTTATTACAAATGCAATATAGCCAATTGATTCACACTGAATGTTTTCAATTATTTTTACTGAACTCTTAATTATAGCTAGCCCACTGTTTCAGTTGACAAATGAATGTTGATTGCTATTTTCATTTATGCTAATAACCGAGACAAACATGAAACAATAAAACATCTTAGAATTCCTTTATCAATGACATTGAGTGGCTTCTTAATTAAATCCTAGTTTTCAAATACTGGAAGAATATTTACTCATTTTTGGAGCTACTCATGTGAAATGGCTATCAACATCACAGGCATTTACCTCAAATCTGCATTTCTAATTTTTCCTGAGTTACGTAAACCAACTAAACAACAAACCAAGACCTCATTTGTAGCATTTGCTAATTTTCATGGTGTATATACTCTAGCTTAGCAAATACCAAGCAACCAACATGCCTTCACTGAGCTGAAAAGTGGAAAAACACATGAAAGATGATGCACTAAGTTCTACCACACACATA
The DNA here is from genome assembly GCF_031878675.1 of Megascapheus bottae. Classification (NCBI taxonomy): domain Eukaryota; kingdom Metazoa; phylum Chordata; class Mammalia; order Rodentia; family Geomyidae; genus Megascapheus; species Megascapheus bottae. The sequence continues at coordinate 59,493,446 of NC_143517.1, forward strand.
CAGTGGGCATAAATAGCCCTAGAGTAAAGAAGGAGGCCAAGTGCTGTGGCTCACACTTATACTCCTAGTGACTCAGAAGGCTGAGAAGTGAGGATTGTCCTTCATAGCAAGTCTGGGAAATAAATCCATAATAATCTTACAGTTGGGCTGGGAGTTCAAGCCGTGGGATTAGCAAAAAAAATATCTTACAATTAAGCAGCAAAAACAAAACAAAACAAAACAAAACAGAAGCAGGGTGTAGTTCTCACATAATAGATCACCAACCTTGAGTAAAAAAAGACTGAACATTCTGTGGCTGGAAGTGTGGTCTAGTGGTAGTGCTTGCCTACCATGTACGAAGCCCTGGGTTCAATTCCTTGGTACCATATACACAGAAACAAACTAGAAATAGTGCTGTGGCTCATGTGGTAGAACTCTAGCTTTAAGAAAGCCCAAGGACAAGCCAGGTGTGATGGCTCACACCTGAAATTCTAGCTATTCAGGAGGCTGAGATCTGAGGAACTCGGTTCAAAGTCAGTCTGGGCACTGAAGTATGTGACTCTTATCTCCAGTTAACCACTAGAAAACTGGAAATGGCACTATGGCTCCAGAGGTAGGGAAGTATCCCTGAGCTGAAGAGCTCAGGGACAATGCCCAGGCCTAGGGGTAGGGTAGTAGTCTTGAGCTGAAGGGACAGTGCTCAGGCCCTAAGTTTAAGCCCCAGGACTGGTAAAAGAAAAAAGAAAGAAAGAAAAGAAAAAAGAGTGACAACCCCTGAGTTCATGTCCCAGTACCTTCACACACAGATACACAGAAAATAAATTAAATAAAATAAGTAGCAAGTAATGAGTTCCAAATGTGTTTTCTTCATGATTTTAATGTAATATGTTTAATTTGAACTTTGTACAATTTCACTGTCATTATACTATCCGAGCATGGTAAGCATACATGTAAAAATCCTGAAACCAAGTTGAAAACCAAAGTGTACATATGCAAACATCCTTGCTAAACATTAGTCCCTGTATGGTCCTGTTTGTCCTGTTCATTTTGCAAATGGGGAACTGAGGTTCAGGGAGACTTGGAAACAGCCACAAATCCAATAATTTTTCTACTTTGGATTCCATCAGCAGAGCTATAGATTTGCTTTTCTCATGGTTGTTTACCCTAACCTTCCCTAAGTGTCTTGTCAAACCTTTCCAAACCTTGGCTACTTTCCATGCTTTATAGAAACAGTAATTCCCAAGTAATAAAATTATTGCAAGGGAAAATAATATATCTCACCATGCTTGTCGTAACCATAGCAGCTGATATTTAGTGGGGAAAGTTCTATAACAGTTGCTATTAGTAGTAAAAGGTCAGTACTAGCAGTAGAGGAAATTCTAATCTCAATTCCACAGAGAAGTTTGTCTGCAGTTTTTGCATTCCACTGACTATAATCACCTTTAAACTATACAACCAATGTTTTTTCAAAAACTCAATATTCATTTTGTGCTAGACTTAACACTTGGAGCTAGGAATACAAATCTTTTTTTAACTAAGAGCAGGTATCCTCTTTCATGTAGCTATGCACTGATAGACTTATCAATTAGGACTTGTGTTTTCGTTCTGGTTTTGCTGAACAGTCCACATCTGGGAATTAGATTCAAGTCTGAGTGTTGCCTTTCAACAATGTCCTTGGCGAACAAGAATGTGTGTATAGAAAAAGGAATTTGGAAATGATAGCAATTTGAGGAGGAAGTGGGTTTATCTATCCTGGAGGAGAGAAGACTATTAGATGGAAAAATCACATAAAGCTTTATTTGACTATTTGACCATAGTGGAAGCTACAATTTTTCATTTATGGTCTTACAGAGCTACTGTGAAAATAAGACAAAATATTGAAGGAACGAATACGTTAAGAGAATGAACACATGATCCACAAGAAGATGCAAGGCACTGTTTACATAAAATTATACTGTAGTTTCTTAAGGCTCCATTTTCTCTTTGGTAATAATAGGATGAGAGCAGTCTCCTTGATAAAGATTAAAGTCATAAAACAGAAGCACTTGGCACAGAACAGCACAATCTGTCTGAGTAGTCACTGCTCTTGTCACTGGCCTCTCACTGATGCATTACTTGTGTCTCTCAGATAGATGGAGGGAAATAACAGGATGAAGCCAGATAGTATGATGTGAGGTTTATGTAAAGCAGAAAAAGGCACAGATTGTAAGCTCTGAGTTTCACATTTTTTGGAAGAATAAAACAAGCACATAGAAAAAGTAATATCGTTAGAGAATGACATATTCAGCCAAATAACTTCTCTGTGATCTTTATGCCTTTGGGCCGACGAGAATATTCACAAAAACTATGAGAACATCACACTGACGTGAAAATTCAAAAACAGAGAAATCGCTTCTTTAAATTCAGCTGACATTGAGCTCTCATTTCAGTGTGTCCTTGATAGGCCACAAAAGTTAAATCTTGATTTTATTTACTATTTACTTACTGTTTATTTACTCGTTAGTATTTTATTTACTATTTAACAATTTCTGTTTCTTTGCCTAAGTAATAGCAATGCTATAGTCATTGAATTCACTAGAAAACTATGTGAGAAAAGTGTTAGTTTAACATGAGTCAGTCTTAGTGTACTCTGAGATTATGAATTATTGGGCTAGGAATATAGCTTAGGTGGCTTAGTGAATGAAGCTCTGGGTTCAAGTCCTCAGTACCACATAAACAGAAGAACCAGGAAGTGGTACTCTGACTCACGTGGTAGAGTGCTAGCCTTGAGCAAAAATGACCTCAGAGACAGTGCCCAAGCCCTGAGTCCAAAACCCAGGACTGGCAAAATAATAATAATAATTCTCAGAGATTATGAATTATCTTCTTGGTCAAGTATAAACTGAAAAGATTTCCAACTTTATCTGACAAATACAGACTAGAGAAAACACACAGACAATCCGTGGAAGAGACCCCACATATCTTCTCTTCACACTAGACTGCTCCTCTCCCTAACATCTGTAACACTGAGGGAAGAGTGTGTATTTAACAGATGGTTGTTGGGGTTATAGATCGGTAGTCATTACAGAATCCACCTGGGGAAGAACACGCTCTCTCATAAATGGAGCCTGGAACAAGCCGCTGAGGAACAGTGTGGAGGAAACGGAGCCCTTCTGATTGCATTGATCACTGGTGGTGATGGTGTATTTTTGAAGTGGCTTCCTGCAGCCTTCGCAGGCGTTCAGAGAGCCATCTGAGTGGGGGGAACTGCCACCCATAGCCTCTACAGGGCCCCTAGCCTCACAGTGAGGGGGACCTCACAGCTGTCGCAGGCCTTGCTGCAGACAAGATTGCACCAGGGTAAAGGAGCAGATAAAAACCACTGACTTATATCTTTGGTTATTTCCAAATGATTAGGAATTTCTTGGACCAGAAATTGCAGGCATAATGTTTCCTTCTGGAATAGCAGAAGTCATTGGGCCTTTCTCTTAATTCAGAGGGAAATAAGATAATTGGCTACCTGGAATGTTTTAGTGCTTCTACATATGCTGTAAGCATTGCCATTCACACTCTTTTCTTCCCAGCTGTCTTCCCCACTCAGCCTTTGACTAGAGTGAGCTTCTTTGCTAACTGTTGATTGGCCTTGTCCAGTTGTAGGCAACAGGCATAAACAGTTGGAAAGGAGAAAGGTCATCCATCTTCCTGCCATCTCTCCAGGGGTCTAAGTCCTTCTTCCAATAAACAAAGCCCTCAATGATCAATAATCTCTATAGTCCAACTGTCTTCAAGCGCTCAGGGGCAACAAAACTTACAGGCTTCTGACTCTCAAAAAGACAGGAAAAGGTAGACCTAAACAAGTAAAACAAAAAGGAAACAAACATCACATCAATATTATTATATACTGTATTTGTGAAACCATTTCAAAACTGCAGATTCTCAACCAATGAGGGAGGAATGACGACATATCAACAATAAAAGAAACAAAGCTGGACAACTACACACCATAAACCAAAGTTAGATCAAAATAGTAATGAATTCATATTTGAAAGGTAAAATTTTTAGTGTACTTAGATAAAAGAAAAGGGGACAATCTTCATTATCATCAGTTAGAAAATCATGCATATGACATAGAAAAACATCAACTAACAAAAAAATGGGGTGGACTTTGTCAAAGTAAATATGTATGTATCACAAAGTGCAGATGCATACTTACATAGATATATACATAGACACAGGGATAAATAGAGGCAAAAATTCTCAATTAAGAATTTTCATGTTTTATATATATACACATATATAAGTATATTATTCCAAAAATAGGAAATGTATTTTTTAAAAGAAGGGAAGAAAAGCAAACACAGAGGTTTTGCTTCTTCCATTATATTGTTGGCAAGCAAATCTACTGCTTCCCTCTGCATTAATTAGTCTTTACTTCTGTTCATGGAGACTCTGGATGAATGTGGGAATCCAAGGTCTTTGGTACACTGTCGCAACCTATGCTCTGAAAACACTGAAGCAATGCGGGATTCACTTTCAGCCAGTCTTTGCTCAGTTTTCATTTTGATCACCAGAGAATGTGAATGCTCTGTCATTATAGTGTTTTACATTGCATTACTTATGTATTTACTTAATTTTTCCTTTGATATGTATATTTTTCCTACTGATTTGTAAGTATACTTTACATAACCTAAATATTATTTTTCTGACACATTTGTTGCCTATTTATCACTTGTCACAAAGTAGCATGTCCATTAAAATATGCAAGAATGCTGTTTTATGTATATTATTAGTCTTTACTTTTCTCTCCTTACATTATTTACTTAGTACACAGATTTTTATTGTGGACATTTTAGAGGGGTGTTTGTTTGTTTTATGGTGCTAAGGATCAAACGTGAGGCTTCACACATGTAAGGTATGCACTCTACCATACATTTCTTGTATTTTTACCAATGGTATTCTTTACACTTTTACTCTTTTACTATCTTCTTTAAATATTTTATACATAGAGCTTATTTCTGTATATGGTAAGTATCAAGAAATATTTTTTCCTATTGTAACATAAATAAATAATATTTAATATTCCTACTTGTTATTTCTCCTACCGATTAAGGAAAAATCTCCTTTGCTGCAAAATTTGCCTTGGTTGTTGTTTTAGTAATGTATTGCCACTGTGAATATGACATATATAAGAATAAATAGAATATGGGTAATTTAGAAATTGTCAGAAGAAAGAATAAAAAATATAAAAGTGTAGCATGTCAATTTTGGCCACTGAAATATTAACAAAGTCCAAAGAGATACAGACACTAGAAATTAAGAATGCTTCAGTTCCTCCTATTTAAGTAATATGTGATTGGAGCGGCTGTAAGACATGCATATGTCTGTTAACGTCACAGAACATGGGTTTTATGTAAGAAAAATCTATGATAGGTAGCATTGACACACTCAATGTGTGTCAAGCTCTGTTCTAAGCATTTTTCGCTTATTTTATAACTGTTAATATTCAATCCCACTCTGCCTTAGAACGACCATAGAATTAGGAAACTAGGAAGTTGAACCAGAACAATTTAACAGAGTTGCTCTCCTATAACACAGAGATTAACATGATAGAGACTATGCAAACAATAAAAGAATAGCCACCAGATGCTGGTGGCTAACACCTGTAATCCTACCTACTCACAAGGCCCATATCTGTGGATCATGGTTCAAAAGTAGTAAGTCTATGAGTCTCATCTCCAATTAATCACCTAAAGTCCAGAAGTGGAGCTGTGGCTCAAGTACTAGCTACAAGCCTTGAGCAAAAAAAGCACAGAGAACAGTGCCCATGCCCCGAGTTCAAGCCCCAAGACACACACACACACACACACACACACACACACACACACACACACACACACACACACACACACACAACTGTTAGACTTTATTTTAGGATAAAAACAATACTAGAGTCCAGACAAATAAGCATTTTTGATGGGTCCACTGAGTTATATGTTCAGTGAGCTAAACAGCCCATTGATTGGGTTGGTTTTCCTAAACTGCTTATTTAAAAATGAGTAACAGCAGGATTTGGGATTTGTTCACACATATCTACAATACAGAATGAGATAATGTGGTATTTAGCAAATGTGCATAATTCTTATGTCATTTCCATAAACCCTTGGAGGTTGCTAGAAGCCTCTTCCCACCACCTGGAGTCTCAAAGGAAGTCCTTCAGGTCTGCAGTGAGATAGAGCCAGCTCTGCCAACAAGCCCACAGCTCTTGCCTGGCAACTCAGTGAATTCAGTAACTCAGTGAAATAGAAAAGTCTAGGCTTAGATGGTAAACTACTATGGCAAGCAATCAGAAATAGCATCGGCATCATCAGTGATCTTATAATGCCCTGAGACTGACTTCTCCTTCACCTTCCATCTTACGAGGCCCAGGATGAGCTTCTGGCTGCTGTGGTCACCGTGATGAGCTACACTGATAAACCAATGTCCTCATCATTCCTCTAGAATGTCGACTCCCAATGTTTTTAATAAATTAATGAATAATGAGTAAATAATATACTAAAATGAAAATATTCAGAGGTTTCCCAAAATTTCACGTCTTTTCATTTTTTTGCACATTATAAGAGAAAGTCAAATCAGAAGATGGAGCCACAGAAGCTCACACACCTGCACACACTGCTACTGCCTCACAGCTATATGGAGAAGGGCCGTCCTTTCCCCATTGTTGTGGTCCATTTTGTTCAATTGTCTGTCTGACACCAGTTGGGGTTTTTTTTTAACACTTATTTATGGGTGGTAGGAAGAATGCCATCTGATCTTTACATACTTTATGTAGACATCTACTAAGTTAAAATTATGTCAGAACTATGACTGAGCTACAGCTAATTCACACTACAAGCACTGGACAATCAGCATATGTGTTTATATTTCTATTCACAATTCTATTTACCCTTGTATTTCCAAACAGAAATAAATGCCTTCCAGAATGCTTTTTTTTAAATCAATCAATGTGATTAATGCAAGAAATTGCAGATGAACTATCTGATTCTATAAGGGGTAATTCAAATATTCCTGCAGTGTATGAAGAATATGCATGCTTCTTAATGTCAGCAATCACAAAATAAGCCATTAGCTAAATTATTAACAAAGAGAATAACTCCTTAAACAAATGACTATGAGTATATATAAATATGTAAAAATTTTCTCTAGCAACCAGAATATCTTCTAGATATAAGGTGTTCCCAAAGTAATTACTACTCTGAGATACAGAAGAGCAAATTATAACTTTTTGAATTAATTTCATGGCAATGGTGTCATTGTATATTTTCCACACAAAATTAGCATGACAAGGGTTTTAACTGGTAAGCAATCTGGAAATATCTTATTATTACCAATAAAAATCCGCATCAAATAGCTTCTATAGAGCCTTTCAACAAAACTATATCTACCTTTGCAGCTTGCAATAGCAACCTCAGACCGAGCCATTATATACATTTCAATATATCATGATTTTGTTACATATGGCTTATCCCATGAAGATTACAAGAGCTAGCCCTCAGACTTTTTGGTAAGAGGAATTTACAAAACCAATGTAATATTGGTCCAATAAAATGATGTTGATGAAGTACTACACAGGAAAGTATACAGCTGTAAAAAACACTGGAGAAGACTACAAGATGGCTGTGTAGAGGGGCAGAGACCATGCGTCTCTTCCAAAGGGAAGAAGACCAAAACAAAAAGTGAGTGAAGTGAAAAGTGACTGTGGGACAAATACATAAGACTCCAACAATTGAAAAGAGATTATATAGAGAGAAACAAGGATATGATGGAGACCCTGCTCTAAAGGTAGACAAGGGAATGGATGAACAAGTACATTCCAGTAAACTCTACAGTCAGCAAGAAGGCCACCCCATCTGGCTGCTGAAAAGATTTATTCACCACAGTCTTGCAGCTCAGTTAGGTAGTTAGGTAGTTAAACAAACACCTGGTGTTCAAGCAAATCAAAAGGAAAATTTAAACATTTCTTGAAACAAATCACAATGGAAACACAACATAAAAAATACAAGATACAAAAAAAGCACTATGAAGACTTTTCCTCTACTAAGAGGAAAACATTATGCACTTCTGTTAAACACACACACACACACACACACACACACACACACACACGGGGTGGGGAGAGAGAGAGAGAGAGAGAGAGAGAGAGAGAGAGAGAGAGAGAGAGAGAGAGAGAGAGAGAGAGAGAGAGAGAGACTTCAAATAAATAATTTAATAATCTGTCACCAAGATCTAGAAAAGCAAGAAGTAAACAGACTCTAAAATAATAAAAAAAAAATTAGAAAGAACAAAACAGAATATAAAATGAATAGAAACTACAAAAAATAAATCACATCAATCAAGGATTTTATAAACTCAAACTGAATATGTTTTGAATAATGAAACAGAAATCAGTAATAGATCAACAACTAGTAATGAAAATTAATTAGCAAAAATTCTCACCAATGAAAAGCTCAAGACTAGATAGCTTCATAGCTGAATTCTTCCACCCTTTTTTTAAGAGAATAGCAGTTTTTCTCAGAGGATTTAAAAACATTGAAAGGGAAGGAATACCAACCTCATTATGTGATTGTGGCATTACCCAGACACTGAAACATCATCAAGATACAATTTTGAAAGCAAAAACTATAGACAAATATCACTGGTGCACAGATAACAAATTTCTCAACATAATACTATCAAGTGGAGTCCAGCAATATATTAAAATAATAAATCTACATGGTCAACTTGGATTTATTTTTAGAGACAAGAATTGTTCAGTATAGGCAAGTCACAAAAGGCAATGCATCTGACTGATAAAATGAAGGACAGAAATCTTGTGAGTTATTCAACAGGTGCAAGAAAAGGCACTTAGAAAATCAATATCCATGCATGATAAAAGCAACAAACAAATTAGGCATAGAAGGAACATATGTCAACATAATAAAGGCTATGCAAAACAAACCCACAGCCAAAACACCAAATGGAGAAAAAGCAAAAGAGTTCCTCCTAAAATCTAGAATAAAAAAAAAATAGAGTGAAAAAGATTGGAGATGTGGCTCCAGCTGTGGTGTCCATCAAGTACAAGATCCTGAGTTCAAACTCCTGAAGTTGATAAATACAAAACAGTGACTGCTAAATGCTGAAAAAGATTGAGGCAAAAAATTGAATTGTGCTTTAAAAACACAGAAGAAATAAGTTCTGGTGTTCTAGTGTATAGTAGGACAACCATAGCTTATACCTATCATATATTTTATGACTAACTAGAATCAAGGAACCCAATATCCCCTGAAACCAAATAATGATACAAAAACGGAAACATTAATTTGTCTGGTTTGATCAGTACATTGTGTAAACATGTTTTTAAATAACACACACTCAAACACAAGTAAATATCATTATTATCTGCTAATCGAAAACACCTGAACAGAGAAAAGGAAAGAATAGCAACGGAGGAGAGTCTACTTAAAACTCAATTCTAAATCTACTACCAATCATGTTGTATGGAGGAAGAACTTGTGCAGATGAACCCTTAACATTTCCCAGTCTTTGTGTCTTCAGGTTTTTATGAATATAACTCGATATTGTTAAGTGTCCTTCAAATGTTTAGACTTACAGAGACAAAGACTTCTGTAAACTGGCAACAATCATTTACATTTTGGGGAAAATTATTTTGACAAAAATTGCCAATATAGCAAATAGCTTTCTTGATTCTATACCTTTCACTGACGACTCTTAGTGTCGACCTTGTAGCTGCAAAGGTCAGCAAAATCTTACCATTTATAATGAGTATGGTGGAGGATAGATGATGTGTGTAGAGCATCAATCATGAAACACTCCTGCCCACATAGGACAAGTGACCGTGGAGCCTCAACATTCTCAGGCATAAATTGGGAATAATAATAAACAGGCTCTCGGGTGTTGGGGATTAAATGAGATAACCGGTCTGGAGCATCTGGCACAACATCTGGCACATTCTTTTTAGCGGGAAAGGCTCAGCCTCCTTATTCAAGCTGAAAACAGAATACTAGACTGGCAGTCCCTGGTTTGCCTAAGGGAAGATTTAATGTTTGCTTTTCACATGGGACCCAGCCCCAGCAGTCTTCAGGGGAAGTTATTGCATCTGGCCCAAGAAGCAGAGCTGACGTTTTGACAGGACCTTAAGCACAGCTCTCTCTAGGGTGTTGTAACTGAGACAAGATGGGGCAGGTGGCAATAATTGGCATCGCATCCACTCAGGGAGTGGATATAACATGGATTACTATGGAATTCCTTTTTAGAGAGGCTTCTATGACTCTTAGCTGGTCCAAATCCTGAGGTAATTATTTCTATCATCAATTACACAGCTGAAGTCTGAAAGAAAAGGCAGTAGATTCTCAGGAATAAGCAGATTTTTACCCCCTTTGTTCTCAAAGAAAACAGCATGGTATGAACAGCTAGACTTACAAAACAGTGTTTACAACCACAGAGTTCCATTCTATTTCATTTCTTGACACATTTCTCCATATAACTTCTACAACTCCAAATTTTCTAAGCATTCCAGGCCCTGACACACTTTATTTCTTCAATCTTTCATATACTTAAACAAAAAAGCTTACATGCCCTTTCCTGATTCCGTAATAGTTCAACTATTTAGGAGAGGGCAAAGCTTAGAAGAACGACTGAGAATTCCACTGAACAGAAGACCACAGTGGGTTGAATCCCAGAACTACCACTCACAGGCCTAGAACCTGATGCATGTTGTTTGTCCTTAAGGATTACCAGGTAAGATACATGCAAAATTTGGGTGAAACCTATCACTCTGAGTCTCAAACGAGGGTTTGAAAGGAATGTATGAAATCAACAACATAGAGCATGGCAGAAGTAACCATGAGGTGATTAGGTCTTCCTGCCTGAAGGCTCAGGGAGCCTCAAGGTTGCCTGCCTCCAGAGGAATACCAGCATGAGGCATGTGACACTGGATATACAGGTAAGTAGATAGGTACATAGCTAGCTAGCTAGATAGCATATCAAAAGCATTGGGTAAAATGTTAAATCTGCATATGGTTTCATGTGGAAAGAGCAATGTGCTTCTATTGCTTAGCATCATTTACCTTCACATCATTTTAAATTCTAAGTACCTGATGGTAATAAGAGTGGGAGAGAAAGGTGGCTTGCATCTGAAAATTACAATAATTGAAAGAATAGTAGCCATTTTTTAAAGCTGGTGACAGGAATTTGTGGATAGCAATGTGGAAGATTTCTGTAGGTGTCTTTACATCTATCTCTTGAGAGGATTTCAACAGATCTCTCCTTACGCAAACCTAAGAAACAGCTTCTTAAACTGTTTTCCTTACCTCACCTCATCCTAGGAAGCATTCATTTACCCAGAATGAAGTAATATCTCTGTTGCAAGTAATGATGATCAAAGAAGAGATAAAAGGACATCCAGTCTTATAAAAAATACCATCTACCCATGTGATTAATGCATTATAACTATAAAAGAAATGTATGTCTGAAAAAAATAGGATATCTCTGTGACATGGGATCTGGAGCATAACAAGTGTCCCTCTAACAATGACTGCATTTCTTGGGGACAAAGAATTGACTGTTTGATAGGGCCATCTGGGCTTATACTTTTTCCTTCCCTCCTCTTTCTCAAATTCCTACTGGTCTTTCTCTTTGCCCTACCTTTCTCTCTCCCACTCTCTTTCTTTCTCTTATTTCAATGAAAACATATTGTCCCATGTAAAAGGAATCATAAACAATGCTTCACTACCTCCCGTTGTCACAGTCCAGAAATAATCCAACAGAAGAATGAAACTGGGGTAGTGAGCTCAACCATGTACAAAGTAGGGAATAAATGTCCAAATCTGAAAGTTACAGAGTCTACTCATTGTCCAGAAGATAGAAAAGCAAGAAAACTTATGCAAAATAATCCTTAAGAGATAAAAAGAAATCTTTTCTCTTCAAACTTAGTCATAGAAATTGTAGAAATAATGATGAGCTATTATTCCACTTGCCAGTTTCTGTTCAAGGAACTTCACTTTCATTCACAGTAATACCTGAAGAAGCATGAAAACCTAAGAACTGATTCTGGTAGTACAGTGCTCAGGGAAGTTAGATAAGTGGTAGGAGGGTGAGTATGTGGTTCCATGTGAGAGTGTAGAAGGATTCCTGCGACTCCAGATACAGAGTCAGGCAAGGAATAAGAAAGGGTTCTTAGTTTGCACACAGATATTGATTTATTTGCTTAGGCTTTATTTAACAACGCATGTTAATTAATTAGTTATATAAGAAAATAGAAAATTGTGGGCTGAGATGCAGCTCTGTGGCAAAGCACTTGGTAGCAAGTGCAATGTCCTGGATTCAATCCCCAATACCAAAAAAGACAAAGACAAAAAAAAGGAACATTGTAATCCAGTTTGTAGTATTACTATGGGCATGGGTACCCAAGATCAGGAAACCATAGCTGACAAGACAGAAATTCACCAGTCCTCATCTCCTAGGAGTTCAGACCTCATTAATAACAACTCAGGAAATCTATCTAGGAAGGACTTTGCACAATATGATAGATACAAATTGGCACAAGCGTGAGTGTGCGATCTCTGACTGCAAACGGAAGTTCCCATTTGCCTGCTTTTTATTTTATTTTTATTTTTTTCCAATCATGGGACTTGAACTCTGGGTACTGCCCCTAAGCTCCTCAGCTCAAGTAGAATTTGTATTCCTTTTTTCAAATTTTATTTTTTATTATCAATAAGAAATTGTACAAATGGCTTACTACTCAAGAAATCAGTTTATAGGTACAATGCATCTTAATCAATATCACCCCTTTCATCATTATTCCCCACCTCTCCCAGGGAGAAAAACATGAGTAACCTTAAGGCAAATATCATCAAGTAGAAATGGAACATAGTATTTGGCACTCAGAAGAATGTTTCTAGTGAAACTAACACTTAGGATGCTGTGTGATATAAAAGAATTAAAATGACTACTTCTATGGAATTTAGAAATTCTAAAAGAGCTCCTTGAACAGTCTGAATCCCATTTGCAAGTATTTCTAAATTCTTAGCTTTTAAATTATCATAATGTAAAATTAGCTTTTTATGCAAAGTTAGCTGTATGCATTTTAAAACATCATATAGATTCCAGTAATTACTGACACAAGCTTCATAGAGAACTGTCTCGTTGCCCCCCCAAACTCCTCTAGGATATGCATACATAGTCTCTGCTTTGCTCTAATCCTAACCCCTATAAATTAAATAATAGGTTTTCAGTGATTATTGTATTTTCTTATTTTTTGACAATAAAATACACATTGTTATTTGGTGTATAGCTTTTGGAGGCAGGCTTCTTTCACTTGCCCATGATTGTATTCAATATATTCCATTTCTAATTTGCAAATAGTGTTCCAATATATAGTATTCTACATTTTATTCAAGTCTGAAAGAACATTCAGGTCAATACTTTTACTTTTTTATGAATACAAGGGGTATTCATGTGCAGAGGTCTATGTGAGCCTAAATCTTCATGTATTTAGGGTAAGAAGACAGGCATGGATCATACTGTGAATGTATGTTTCACTTTATAAAAAGCTGTCAGACCATTTTTTTGGTGGGTAAACCACAAACATCTTTGAATAACTACATACATGGAACTCACACAAGTTTCCTTACCTGCTTCCCACCCATCTCTCACGGTAGCTTCAACATCTTCTGCATCTGTTCTACCATACTACCCAGATAAATTAAGGAATTTTCATACCCAAGAAGTCAGTCACAGTGGCTCTTCCTTTTAGGTTTGTAGTTCTTCTGGCTGACATGACCAAATGAGAAATTAGCATTTTGAAAATACAGTAAGGGCTGACATTCAAGTTTTCTTTAGTGTTTCATTTAAGCAGAATGATTCATTCTTCATTGTTCCACATATCGTCTGCAGAATCTGTCTATCACAAGTAAAGAACAAAGAACTATGCTACGTTCTACCATCCTCTCTTTCTGTATCCATTCATTCATTTATTCACACATTCAATAAATATTTATTGAGTACCTACTAAGTTCCAGGAATTGAGCAGCCTATAGAATCACTCAATATCTGGGACAAAATAAGCATTACAGAGATGCAGAATCCAAAAAGCTCAGCCAAAATTGCATGTGCTTTGAGATAAAACCTAGTTCCATCAATCACTTTCCAGTTCTCTGTACCAAATCTACATCTTATTCAAAGAACAACCATACTATTCTAAAATCATTTCTGGAGAGAAAGAACTATTTCATTAATGTTTATATGGCATTAACTAACTTACAAATGCTCAATATATGCTGGAATGCATTGACTTGGTTGATAGAAATTATATTTTATAGGCGTGAGTTTTCCATTAGATACAAAACCAAGCTGTTTTAGAATATATATTAATGAGCTGGGCACCCAATGCTTCATGCCTGTAGTCCTGGCTACTTAGGAGGCTGAGATCTAAGGATCACAGTTCAAAGCCAATCTGGGCAGGAAAGGCCACGAGTTTCCTATTTCCAATAAACTACCAGGAAAAGCTAGAAGTGGGATGGGGTTCAAGTAGTAGAGTGCTAGTCTTGAGTACAAGATGCTCAAGGACAGAGTCCAGTCCCTGAGTTCAAGCCCCAGGACTGGCAAAAATGAAGAGATAGGTAGATAGATAGACAGACAGACAGACAGACAGACAGACAGACAGACAGACAGACAGACAATGTAGTTTTTGGTTTATATACTGAAAGACTTACTCCTACAAAATGTTGTCCCTTCTTCTTTGTAAAGGTTTTCCTTAAGCATAAAAACCAAACAAGATTTTCATTTCATATTTCATTAAATAAGTATCTTTTCTCTATGGAAACTCATTTGCTTTGGCATCTGTAATTTGCTTAAATAATGTGCTCTAGCCTACTACAACAGTTTGCAGTGCCTTCGACAGTGACTGGATAATTAGGCATTGTGGTAATTTGGTCCTATGTTCAATAACTAGTCAGTTTAATAAACACCATTAAAACTGTTGATTGATGAATATATCATCCATTAGTTAAACACTAACTGGGTGCTAGCACTATAGTAGACGCTAGCGCTGCAGGCATAAATAACTCATTGCCCCAGATATTCTATGTCAGAAGATACTGTGGCCCTTGAGTCCAAGAAGAATAGTAACACATTCCATGGAGATTTCAAGATCACCTCCCACCTCTATATTTTCTGCGGCTTATTCCTTTCTTTTAACTTCAATGAATGCAAATCCTTGAAAGTTTCTTACAGATTTATAATGAAGGGTGTCGAATTTAGCCAAATATTCACATTTCTCAGATACTCTCTGAATCCAAAGATGTTTAGTATTCATTTGGAACATTTTTCAAGTAAAATTAAAATAATCAAGAATGTTTCAGTGCACCATATTCTTAAATCCTCTAAGAGGTTTTGCCAAAAACATTAGGATTTTAGATATTCTTTCTCTACCCCTTGTTTCAAGTACACTGAAACAAAATGAAATACTAGGCCAACAAAGAGACTACAACAACACATTTGCAATCTCTTACTACATGAAACTCATAGTCTAAAGTGAAAAAGACCCTGGAAAGCATCTCTTGATAGGGTGAGAACACAAAAGGAAGAGGTATTAGCTTTGTCTTGAAGAAAGGATTTAAGGAAAGAACACTTGGTGGGGCCTTAAGGATTGCTAAATGCTTATTAGATAAGTTTTATAGAAGAAAGACAAGGAGTTAGAAATAACATGAGAGTTTAAGGAAAACAAATACTAAATAACATCACAATGAGCTGACAGAATCTGTGAATATTGGACTGTTTCCACTGATTACCTTTGAGCGGCGTAAATGATATCTGGTCCATAAGAGGTATCCAGTAAATATTTGCTAAGTGAGAACAAGAGAAGTTATTGGCCAAAAGCAGGTGCTTAAGGATGTACGAATCCACCTAGAGATCATAAAAGAAACAGATGTCCAAGAAAGAAATCCCAAGGTTTGGTGACAGTGAGGATCATTAAAGTCTAGCAACTAGGACTCAGAAAGACTTCAAATATATTCCATTCCCCAACTTCACATCCAGTGCCCAGTCTCACATCTAACAGTAGAAGTACAAAAACTATTCAGTAAATAAAAAACTAAAAGTTATCCTCCTAGCCAGATACTGATGGTGCAGTCCTGTCATCCTAGCTCCTCAGGAGACCTAGGTCTGGGGCTCAAAGATCAAAAGTGGCTTGAATGGAAATTTCATGAGACTGTTAGCTCCAATTAACCACCAAAAAAAAAATCTGGAAGTGGACCCGTGGCTCGAGCAATAGAACACTTACCTTTAGCCAAAAAAAAAAAAAAAAAAAAAAAAAAAAGCTCAGGGACAGTGCCCAGGCCTTGGCTTAGAGCCCATGGACCAATACATATGCAGAAGTTATTCAGCACCAATATTTCTGCTTGACTTTGTCTGTGGGTGGCAGAAAAGTTAAGGAGAATAAAAACAAAATGGGCCAATCTATTTACTTCATAGTTTTAATTTTTCTTTCTCTTTTTGGAGAAAGTTCAAAAAGGGATATAAGCAAATCTTGCTTGTCTAGAATAAGCTGATGTCTGAGTTGCATCCTGTCCTGGTCTAAATATCTAAGAGAGAATATGTTAATGTTTGGTGACATCAGATCTAGAACTTCTTCCTAGACATTAAAAGGGTCAGGGAATTGCTAGAACTTATGATACTGAGCTTTTGCTAGCCAGTTATTAAATGCAGCCATTCTAGAATTCAGCTGTAAAGATGCATCCGTAAAATAATAACCATCAAATGCTATAAAGGTGATTTACATGGAAGGTGTATCTCAAGGTAAAATGATCACCTATCACCCCTGAGGACATGAGTTTGATCCTCAGCACTAAAAATAAAAATACAAGCAAATAATAATAATAATAAATTAACCAAGTACAATGACACACTTCTTTCATTCCATCAAGATCGAAGCAAGAGAGTTAGGCCAGCCTGGTGGTCTACATAAGGGGACACTGAAAAGAAAGAAGAGAGGATGACAAGAAGGAAGGAAGGAAGGAAGGTAAGAAGGAAGGAAATATGTTTCCAAGAGCCAGTTTACGTGACTGAATACACAGTCAATCCGCAGCTACATTGTTGAAGAAAATACCAATTGTCCTTTGAATATCTTGGGTGACACATGGAAAGAAACATTGACCAAAGTAGAACCAATAGACGATGTTGCCCAATTAGAAGAACCGTGAGAAGTGAACTGGTGGTGGCATTGTGTGCTCACAGTAAGCCACGGCTGAAGGCTGTGGGAGAGTCTTCCAGTCTTCCTGAGGTACGTATGATTCCATTGTAACTCCCTGAGTGCCATATTGCAGGGGCTAAAAACGTTCTACAACCAATTGATTCATTTCTCCAAAATAAAAATAAAAAATCTGCTGCTCTACCTATCACTGGTAAACGGGTGCTGCTTTCCATTACAAATTGTAGACCTGCAAGACGATGGAGTCTGGAACCTAAAATCTATTTGTTACATATCGTCATAGTCTCCCAGCTCCTGTCTTAATCAGACGAGCCTTCCTAACAATTACACATGGCTGCTTCCTGGCAGAAAGGCTTCCACGTCGATCCACCCTTTGAGTAGCGAGCAGCCATGTGGATCCTCTCCATTTTTCACAGCATTTTCACACCCAGCTACACTTCATCAGAACTGCAGTCATCACAAATCTGCATTTTTGGTTTGTCCCCAAATAAAGGAGAGAAAAGGACAGCAGGCTGCAGAATGCAGTGTAGTTGAAAGGGATGCCTACAGGGGAATTTGTGTGTAACTTTCTGAAAGAACAAACCATAACTAAAGCTAGTCACATGATTTTATATTGCTCACTGAGACTTAAGAAGTAAGTTTCCATCTTGGGTTTACAGCAAATTAGGCTCTGCCGTATCTCACGTTTATGACCTTGATCAAGGTGTACAACCCTTTTATTTTCAGTGTTCTGATCTAGGAAAACGTAGATAAGAACAAACACTGTGAGGACATGTTAGTGTATCCTTAACATGTGTGGTGTCTCTCAGTGCCTGGTATAAGGTAGACACTTAATTAATGCTTTCATTTTACTTTATTATTTAATAGCATAAAACCTTAGCCCTAGGCAAATTTATGCTGCATATGGCATTCTCTGAAATTATAGTGTAGAATACCATCATAATTTCTAAAGTAATTATCACATTGCCAGGGTGATGGTGTGAGCCAATAATACAGCTGCATAAATGCAATGAAAACAGATATTTAGAGGACTCACCAAAGCTTGCTAGCTGTTCTGAACTCTTTATGCACAGGAATTCACTTCAATAACAGAGACCCTTTGGGATTCGAAACTACTTTTATCTTCTTAAAGGAACTGAGTCCCAAAGTTTAACTTATCTAGCATCACCTGAGACAGGAAGCAACAAGATTCAAGGTTTAAATTCAAGGAGTTTTGCCTGTATTAGGAGAACATACTCAGGAAACTGCCACACCTTCACATTGGAAAACTAGACACATTATGATGTGCATTGTTTCATGTACTTCACAATAATCCTGAGAGATGAGGAACGAGACATTCCATAAATGCCCTGGCATTTTTCCTTTGGATTTCAGTTTGAGTTACCCTTCCAGATGCTCAGCCGGTGGTTCATAATATTCCATATGTTTTGTCTTGAAGCTGCAATCGTCTCTGGTTCACTTCCTTTCTCGTATTCTAGACTAGCTCATGGCCATTCCAGAAATGAATTGCTGTGTCGGCATCTGTGTGGGTAATAGCCTAGGATACTAATCAAGGTTCTTGTGGTTCCAAGTGAGAAAATTATAAAATGGCTTTTATGAAGAAAAAGTAGGAAAGGTGAAATTTATCAGAGATAGGCAAGGATATTCCAAATAAATATAGGCAGAAGTAATTAAAACCTGGGGACAGGAACCAACTTAAAGAAATAATAAAAAGCTGAGTGTTCTAAAGCTTTTTAGCCCATTTCTTTGGCATCATGTTCCACTGAATTGGAAGGACATGCCTGGCCTCTATGAGGATCCTGTGCCCATTCTAGAAGAGTACGGGAAGGTAGTAGTGACGAGTAAGGTCACAAGGTAAAATTATGGCAGCAAGGCCCAAGCATGTAAGAAAATGTCAGGGAAAGAGAGCCTGGCTTATTCTCTGTAGAAATCTAGAAGATGTTGCTGTACACAAAGTGCTATCTGTCTCAGCTCTCCTTGCATTAAAGGCTTTGCCATTAAAGACTCTGGTTCTATCCTTTCATGTCCCTATGGGGCCCCAAACAGTTCTATACCTTGGGATTCTTTGAAAATACATATTCAAACAAAATTCTTATTTGGGGGAAGGGTGCTGCTACCAGGACTTGAACTTCTGGCCTCACACTCTTGTCCAGCTTTCTTGCTCATGACTAGTGTTCTACAATATGGTATTTTGCTGGTTAGTTAATGATGGAGTTTCAGAGGCTTTCCAGTCAAAGCTGGCTTCAAACTGTCACCCTGCAGGTCACAGACTCCTGAGTAGGTGTAAGCCACCATCATCGCAACACAATTGGTACTTTAAAAGCCATAAGAGAATTAGGTAATCAATCCTGAAGAACAGAGAGTTTGAAAAATAGTATAAAGCTGAATGTAAAAACCTGGATTTCTGCTCTGCTTATCTTCTAGGTTGGTGGATTTAACAGAGGTAAGCACCAGTGATCTCAAATTCTATCTTCCTTACTCCTAGACAGCCATAGAGTGATTTAATCTCTCCCAATCTCACTACCCCCACTTTACATAATGATAATTATGATCACCTCTTGGGCCTATTGTGTAAGTCTCTGAGGGTCCATGCAATGTAGCATATACTCAATAACTTCTAGTTTTCTTATCTTAAACCCAATTACAATCACCCAGGAATAAATACTATTCTACTTTATTTCATGAGAGGAGTTAATCTCTCTCTCTCATCTGAAATTTACATGACAATTTTACTAATTGTTTCTGCATCCAGTTCTTCATAAAAATGCCAGATAGCACTGTAGAAAGCAAAACATGATCAAATGTTTTCTACTCTTTTTGACCTACGTATAATTCTGGCAGGAAATGATACTATATTATATGTCACTCCAAACATAAGATGGTACATGAACATGAGAAATGCACTGCATTATGTAAGAAATAATACAAATTATTATAAAGTAGCTTAAGACAGAAGAATTTATGGTGTAAAATACGAGTAAGCAAATTTTGGTCATTAAGCAATACTTAAGGAAATAGAAATCCAGAAACAATCTGTCCCAAAGTGTAAATTTAGATTTAATGATGAACAAGACTCTGAGTCATCAAAATTCTATATCAAAGGCAGTTTAAAACAGCTCTTTCCAATATTCTGGCCTTGCCTTTCAAGTAAAGAAGAGGAGCAGATGTGGAAAGACAGAGACACCCTTTTATAAGGATTGCAATAGATTGGGAACACTAAATTTGTATAGGAATATATGCAAGGAAAAATAGATTTATGGGCCTCTGATGCTACCATAATTTCTGTTATCTCAAGGATGGGTGCATTTTGATTTCACAGCCCTTCTTGCTTGCCAGCAAACTCAAGTAATGTTGCAATAACACAATGAGTGAAAATACATGAAGCCGTTAGCCATTGTGAAGAAAGGCTCCAGTGTTTGGAGCACTCGGTATGTGTCTTATTATGTGATGTTGTTTAATTTTTACAGTAATACATTGTAAGCAGAACTGTATGACCTATTTCAGAGATTAAGAAACTGGTTCAGATAATTTCACTGTTACACCCACTATTAAATAGGTTATCACTTGTAGGGGAAGAATGGAAGCTTATTGAAAAAGGAAAACCTTTATTTGTATTTATGTCCAGTTGGTTGTGACCAAGGTTTCAAGTAAATCCACATCTTTTTTTAGCATAATAACCTACCCTTGGTCTGATGAAGAGTATCATCTTTATGATTTTCTTTTGAAGAATATGTGAGTTGTTTGCAGCCATCCATCTCTCAGATGGCTGCAAGGCATCCAACACTAGCTGAAATAAGCAATAGCCTTTGAGCTGGGCTAAAATAAGAGACAAGCCCCTGGAGGGACTTGATCTTCCAGTGTTATTTCACGAATGGAAAACACTCTACTGCCCTTTTCCTATTTCATCTTGTTTTTTTTTTGCCAGTCCTGGATCTTGAACTCAGAGCCTGAGTACTGTCCTTGGGCTTTCTCAAGGCTAGCACTCTACCACTTGAGCCACAGCACCATTTCTAGCCTTTTCTATGTATATGGTACTGAGGAATCTAAACCCAGGTCTTCATGCATGCTAGATAAGCACTCTACTGCTAGGCCAAACTACCCACCAACCCTTTCCCTGTTTTCTTTGTGCTAATACGCTCGAGTGTAAAAGAGCATATGAAGCTATGGGGTCCAAAGCCCTGCATCAAAGTGAATCAGTCCAGCCTCTTCAGCCACATGAACAGAATCCATGGAATCTTGAACTGGTACAAGCTGTAGACATACCAGTGCCAGATAGCATGGTGAAATTATCTGACCACATTTGCAAAAGTGAGAGGTTGGTGATAACTCCTAACGGAAGAGAGACATGGTTCCAAAGGTAAACATTATATGATTTATAAAAACCGACATAAATAAATGAATAAGATAGGAGATAGAGCAAAAGCTAACATTTATTAAATGCTTACCACACATATACTCCCAGCCATAAGTCACTATGTTATCAGCATGGCTATACTTGTGTCCTTAACCAAACCTAAGTAAATCATAATATCGTCCTAATTATATAAAACGAAACAAAACTGTAGAAAAGATTAAGTTAGCTTCCCAAGTTCTCACAAGTAGTCGGACAAAATCAGAATTTAACCCCCACCGTGGTTTGATTATGATCTAGGGGATGGGCAAAGGATGGAGAGAAGACCAGAAAACAGAAAAGGGAAGAACTGGCTTCCGTTGGCGGAGAGGTTTCCCTAGGAGACATTGTCAGGCATTTGGAGATAAGTGTGGAGGAAGGAGGAGCCACCGCTTCTGGGGAAAGATGAAAGATCGCAAGCCCAACAGCAACACAAGTAAACCCCTGGGTTCCATTCCTCGATACCTCATACATAGAAGAAAAAACTTGAAGTGGTGCTGTGGCTCAAGTAGTAGAGCTCTAGCCTTGAGGAAAGCCCAACCTTAGGGCTCAGGCCCTGAGTTCAAGCCCCAGAACTGGCAAAATAAAAAAAGGAAACTTGGCCCCGGGGTTACTCCTTTCCTTTGCTGTGTCTTTCTCAACAACTTGGGTTTCTTCTGGTCTTCATTGTTCCTTGATATCTCTGTGGCCCTAGGTTGCTAGGTTAAAGGGGCCAGAACAGTGACTGGCAGTCTCATCTGATTATAAGGCCCTAATTTCTAAAAATACAATAAGGGAGTCAGCATTAGAAGTGATGCTAGGAAGAGCAGCAGGGAGAATAGAGTACTTGTTTGTCATGCCTTTGATCCTCTGGTGGAGTGGGAGTTGACCTGTGGGAACAGCCATGCCGTTGGCTCCCTAGAGCGACTCCTCGAACTGAACCAAATTCTGCTGTGTACACAGCCTTGTGTCGTCTAGCTTTCCAGATGCAGCATTACTTTGGGCTTTAAATGAAGCTTCCCTTCTGACTTTCTAAAAGACAAAATGAAGACAAAGCCATGCCACACCCAACTGCCCACAATATATTTTCTATTAACGATGGTTGTTTCCTCATCTGCCATTCATTCGGCTTGCACAGGGAATCTCAATGTGCCTAGCGCTGCAGTGAACATAGAACAGGCAGACAGGTAAGTAAAATAGCCCAGTGCCACCACACAGCAAGACTCCATGTTAGATTTGACCCCTCGATCCTTGAAGAAGACAAGGTAATTATCTAAATGAACGGACACACAGGCATTTGTATATTTTTTTTTACATCTTATCCTTACATCTTTATTGAAATTTAACTGCATTCTAATTTGATTCTGTATGTAATCATACAAAATGTTTGGGTTTCAAATGTAAATTTTATTCATTCCCTTAAACTTATTTATTCATATTTTATTAATTTCTTTTTCTTTTCTTTTCCACATATTTTTATTGCAATTAATAGAAGGGTTACATTATATTCACCAGATAGAAGGTGCATTACTTCAAAAACATTGATATTCTTTCTCATGTCTTGGTCCCCATTTCCCTCCCCCCACTCCCACCCCTCATCTTGTTTTCCCCCCTTCCTTATCCAATTTCAAATAACCAAATAAACATATATGCAATATATCAGATGTGTCAGTCATGGGGCATTTGTATATTTTCTTAATTTTTTCTTTATTGTAGAATGTAGACATTACAGTCTTGTATGGAAAAGGAGGCTCAAAGGCCTGGGGCTTTTCCTGTGTCACCTGTCCAGTGATTCAAGTCTATCTGTCCCAAAGGTGCTGTTCTTGGCATTGAGGAGTTTCTGAGCCGTTTTTATCATCACCCTTAGATCCTACTCTGCTCTCTGAACTGCCTAATTACATAATCAGTCGGATAGCTTGTATTGATGTTTATATATCAGGTAACAGGAAAGAAGAAGAGGAATCAAAGGTTAATACGTATTCAATGTGCAGAAAACTTGCACATAAAACAGTAGACATTTGACACAAGTGTTTTGAGGAGGTTCATTCCACAGAGCACCTTTCCTCTTAGTGTCTTGCAGAAGAATCATTTCAGATGGGCCTTTTAGAAGATAATATATTACTTTCTGATGGTTGACATAATGGATTACCATAGACACTAAATTCACACAGAAATTTATTCTTGCGCAGGTCTGGAAGTCAGAAATTTGAAATCACAGTGTTTCTGGGTTGTTTTCCCACTGTAGGCCCTTCAGCCAAATCTATTTCCTGTACTTCTTCTGTTTCCCGAGGCTGCCTACATTCTTCAGGTCATGACTTCTTCTCCCATCTCAAGAGCAAGCAATATAGCATGCCCAAACCTCTTTCTCTGTCTCTGTGACCCTGGTTTCCAAGGTAACATTTCTTTCCTTAGCCTTGACCCTCTGCCTTCCTTGTACTGTATGTAACGTATTCAGCACTGTACTGAAAATGATAGCAAAGATAATAGAATTGTTAGAGACTACTCTTACGTTCATAAAGAAGGAACGTGGTCACATTGTCTGGTGTAATCAGCCAATTTAGGACTGAGTAGACAATTAAAAAACTGACTCATAATATGAATGCAATAAAGACAGTTCCCAGAATGCCATCACGATTCTAGCCATAAAAATCAGTAATTAAATAACTATGTCAATGTCTTTCCAGTCTTGGAATCACAGTATATCAAGGGCAAAAGGAACATTAAGAGAAAAACACTGAAACTCATTTTCCACAGAAATAAGATTAAAGAGAAATTTTTTCCTGAGAAACAAAACTATCTATGGCCTAGAAGAGATCAGAATACAAATACCTTAAATAATATATGATGAATTATGTGAAGAGAAAAAATGATTAAATACAGAGCCCAAATCTTTATTAAACAACATGTTGAACTGTATCACTTTGTTATACAGTATATTATATATATGTTTATTTGAAATAGGGAAAAAAATAGGAGAAAACAAGATGACTGGGAGGTTGAGGGAGGGAAAGGGGAAAAACATGAGAAGGAGTTGAATGTTCAAGAATTAAAGCATCCATTACCTGTAACTGTAACCCCACTATACATTATCCAGACAATAAAATTATGAAAAATGTTGTGCTCTGTTGGTATCCCCTTAAGTTATAATATTACTGTTACTTCCATTTTACAACATTTTAATGTTTCCATATTAATCCATTTTCTGTATCTTTGCTGGTATACTTGAGATTGCTTACTTAGCTACCAGTGTCATAGATTTAAGAACATGGTACCAGTATCTGCTGGGCTTTGGAAAAGGCCGTCTGGTTACATGGTCACATGGCAGATGTTTTCATGGTAGGTGTATGCTATAATACAGGAAATAAGAGAGATCCAGTACCACTCTTTCTTTAACAACGTGTTACTGTGTCAATATCAATAACTTCATTAATTCCTTGTCAGGAAACTACCCCCAAAGACCTACTCATCTTCTACCCAATTTAGACTATGTGCAAAGGACAATAAATTAGAAGGAATATAAAGCTACAAAGGTGATGTTTAGCTAATAATGAATGCCACCCTCATTATTTTCTTTCCTCCTGTGACGTCAGTGCATTCCAGTGATGACTAAGACAGCATGGGCAAAGGCAAAGGTTTATCTGCTCCTGGACCAAAATGCTAAAGACCATCCAGTATATGTTGTGATATAATTCAAGTTCTAAATAAGGCTTAAAACCTGCCATATGAAATGACAAAAGAAGGGTAGGGTGGTCAGTATATCTTCCCTTCTGGGACTCAGAGTCCTTACCTATTAAAGTATATTAGCAGTGAAACAGAGTTTCTACAAAAGATACCCTTTGTAATAAGGCCCAGAGAAACATGAGATTCATGGTTTTCCATATATATAGAAGCTAGGTTTAACTAAGAGACTTACAATCACATGCAGTGAGTGGTACACAAGGGATATTGAAATATGTTAGATTCAAGGGAGAACACAAATAGTGCAATTTCTTAAAAAAGCAAAGTCAGTGTTCAACGAAATAAAGATATGGGGTGAGGTCAGGGGGAAAGGAGTAGAAAAATGAGGAAGAAAGAGGAACAGTGCCGTCAAGAAGTCAATGTGCAGCCTACAAAATTAAGTAAGAGAAGGGTGGGTTGGGAAGGGATGACTGAGACACTGATCAAGATTCATTGCATTCATAAACTGTTTTGTTTGTCAGATAACTAACAAAAACTTTTTTCTTTCTTTCCATATCTTATTGTAATTAATAGAAGGGTTATATTATATTCACCAGATAGAAGGTGCATAACTTCACAAACATTGATACCCTTTCTCAAGTCTTGGTCCCCATTTCCCTCCCCCCACCCCCACCCCTCATCTTGTTTTCCCCCCTTCCCTATCCTATTTCAAATAACCAAATAAGCATATATACACTATATCAGATAACAAGGTGAAATACTGCAACAATATGAGATAACCAAGGGACAGCAAAAGAGATGAGAGATAGCATAGTACATTAAGGATATCACTCATTATATGGCTTTTGTTTCTATATCCTGGAGATCCTTTCATTTAGCGACATTCTATTATGGCCTTATGTATCTAGGTTTTGTTCTATTGTAAATCTCTGCTAGGAGAGCCCAAGGTTTCTGCTGATTATGACAAATGAGAGAAACCATTGAGCCTATGTTTCTTTGAGTCTGGCTTACTTCACTTACTATGATTTTTTCTAAGTCTTTCCATTTCCTTACAAATGGGGCAATGTCATTCTTTCTGACAGCAGCATAGAATTCCATTGTGTATAAATTCCACATCTTGTTGATCCACTCATCAACTGAGGGACATCTGGGTTGGTTACATATCTTTGCTATTGTGAATAATGCTGCAATGAACATCACTGTGCTAGTAGATTTAGTATGCCCTTGTTTCTGGACGATTGGGTAAATGCCAAGTAGTGGAATTGCTGGGTCATAGGGGACTTCTATGTTTAGTCTTTTGAGGAACTTCTATACTGCTTTCCATAGTGGTTGAATGAGTTTGCACTCCACCAACAGTTTAGTAGTGAACCCTCCTGGCTACATCCCCTCCAGCATCTGTTGTTATTAGATTTCTTGATCATGGCCATTCTCACTGCAGTGAGATGGAATCTGAGAGTTGTTTTGATTTGCATTTCTTTTATGGCCAGAGATGTCAAGCATTACTACATTAATAAATTGGAAAAATCACAAAGCAATTTAATGTTGCATCTTTAGCTCTTGGAAAAAGAGCAACAAACCAACCCCCAATCCCAGTAGAAGGAAGTAAATTATTAAAATCAAAGCAGAATTAAATGAGTTGGAGTCCAAAAAACTATAGAAAGAATCAACAAAACAAGGAGTTGGTTCTTTTAAAAAAAAATTAACAAAATTGACAGACCCTTAGCAAATCTTATCAAAAAAAGAAGGGAGCACACCCAAATACATAAAATCACAGATGAAAATGGTAATATCACAACAGAAATGACCAAGATCCAGAGCATCATGTGGGAATACTTTTCAAACCTTTATGCCAACAAATTTGAGAATCTAGAAGAAATGGATGAATTTCTAGCCAATATTAACATACCCACACTGAACCAAGAAGACCTAATCCAACTAAACAGAGCTATTTCAAGCACTGAAATAGAGATGGCAAGAAGAGACCTTCCATCCAAGAATAGCCCAGGGCCAGATGGATTCACAGCTGAATTCTAACAAAAAGTTTTTAAAAAAGAAGATGGTTTCCCATCAGAAAGAACGACATCGTCCCATTTGTAAGGAAATGGAAAGACTTGGAAAATATCATATTAAGTGAAGTGTTCCAGACCCAAAGGAACATAGCTCAATGGTTTCCCTCATTTGTAATAATTAGTACAAACCTTGGACTCTCCTAGCAGAGTATTACAGTAGCTCAAAACCTAGATACATAAGGTCATATAGGATGAGGCTAAATGAAAGGACCTCCAGAATATGGATACAAGAGCTTTATAATCTGTGACTGTTGTTCTTAATGTACTATGTTATTTCTCATCTCTTTTGTTGCCCCTTGGTTATTCTCATATTGTTACGGTTAGCTTCTATATTGTATATATGACCTTTTTATCTTCTATATTGTATATATGTTTATTTGACATAGGAAATGGAAGGGTGGAAAACAAGATGAGGGGAGGGGGTGGGGGGAGAGAAATAGGAACAAAAACATGAGAAGTAATGTGTGAGAAGTAATGCACTTTCTCTGGAAAATATAACTGTAACCCCTATTAATTACAATAAAAAATAAAATTAAGAAAAGAAGATGGTTTCTTATGTTTAGTTTGATCATGGCAGTAGAGCCATGAATATGTGAGAATGAATGAGCTTACCAAAATGTATACACCAAAGGTAAGGTGTTTTTCAATAAAGCTTTCAAATGGAGATACAAAGAAAAGAGAAAGAACATGGATTTTGGATGGGTTACTAGCTTGAATAAAAATAAAACAAAATAATTAATTTTGAATAAATGAAAATATTTTAGAACTCGTTATCCATTACAATATTTGGTATAGATACATAATATATCCATATATGCTTATAGGTATATGTATAGTTTATAAATATATGTAAAATATATTTATATATACTCATATATTATGTATAATATATAAAATAATCTAATATGCAATATATATTATATATTGTAGTATCATATATAACTATTTTTATAACTAATATATCCATATAATATATAACATAAATATCTATTTATAATATATTGTACATGATATGTTTTGTTTAATTATCAATATTTAATTATGTGCATGTAATATTTTATGTCATATATTATATCAATTTTTAATTATTTCTTTAACATTTGGGCTGTGGACAAGGACAGGGCTCAGGCCCTGAGCTCAAGTCCAGGACTTGCAAAAAAATATAGAAGAGTCATATAATATGACAATCTCATGTCTAAATGTTTATCAAAGTGAAATAAAAGTAGTAAATCCAAAAAAAAAAGGATTTGGGCTGTGGAAGCTGAAGTGTAACATATCAGTGTGAATTATTTCTGAGATTTATCTGAAATGTAAAATTGGGACGATTTTCTAATTCGTTGCATTTTTCTGTGTTTTGTAAAATGTATATATGGAAATATTAGCAGCAGCATCTTCAAAACACTTGGGAGTATGAAATGCAAATATTTACAACATGTCTAAGTTGGTGACTAAGTCATGATATGCGTGCAGTAAATTAGCCATCTAGTTGTTGCTACTGCGACAGTAATTGGATGAAACAAGACAACTTCTGAGAGAATTGGAACTATGTATCCCAATGCTTTCTCCAAAAAGAACTGCATTTGAATATAAGGGGCAAAATTTCTCTATTCAAAACATTTATATGTGAGAAATATAGGACAGAAATAGCCTAATGGGTGATTGGCTAATCAGTCTTTAAATTTTATTTGTGAATACAGCCAGATAAAAACTTGAAAAGACTAAGAAATAGTACTTTCACAAAGAAGTTCTTCAAATGTTGGGCTAGGTGGATTTAAGTCAGTCCAGGGACCACCTAGCCAAATGGCAAGTTGGTCTCTTTCCCATGGCTATAGCCTAAAACAGCAAAAGCAAGTGCAGTGTTGCTGAGTGGAATAATCAGGCTGGCCATTCTCCTGGAGGATTAATTCAACTCCCAGCAGATTATGGCAGGCACCTTTCATTTCCACAGAAAGACTCCATCAGCACACTGATTTCAATTAGAGAAGCAAAGCTCTATTGACTTATCCTGGACACAAGCAGACAGAGCAGACAGATAACAAACTGGATTACACAAGCATTAATCTCATGATCATGGCATCATGAAGATTTTAAATGCATTACCTCTGTCCCATAGGAATAGCAGGAAAGATGCTTTCCTCCTATTACAATAGGTTTAATCTTCATCCAAGGTGATGGGCTGATACGTAAATTGAAAATGAAGTCAGTACCTCTTTGCTTCCAGAAAGAAATTAAATTCCTGCCTTGACTATGACTCGTGCTGGTGACTGAGAAACTAACCTGCTCTGATGCTGGTCCTGGACAAATATCTAAATTAAAAAAGCATATATCAGGGTATATTTTCTGGATTTCATCAAGCAAATGCCATTAAAACAGCAAAATTAAGAACATGATTAGGTTGACACAATAGAGAGATGTTCAGGCCGCTACTGTCAGTAGCATTAATGGAAGGAACAGAAAAAGAGATTTGAAGGGACTAATTGCTCTCATAGAGGCACTTCTGTTTCTAATCTTCCCGTGCTTCTTTTCCTGTCTCACTTCTGGCTAATATTGTGGCTTATTCTTCCTGTCATATTCTGTGTGTTTGGACAACATAACATTAGCTATGTGTTACAGAAACTCCTATGACCTTGTGTTTAAGACACTCTAAAGCCACCATGTCAGAAATCCCAGACTGGAGGTTGAATTTCAATGTCTGCCCAGAGCCACAACAACATCAATGAAGTTTCAACCTTCTAGTTCCCAGAAAAAAGAAAAATGTAGAAAGAAAATAGCAAAGGCCATGGAAAAACTAAACACCAAGTGAATCTTTTAAAGCATCAAGCTAACTAAAGGACACAAAAGACTGAAGGAAATCTACCCAGTAGGAAAATATCACAAACGTGATGTTTGTCAAGAGAATTTACCAATTTTTTAAAAATTATTTTTAGGTGGTCACAGAAAGGATTCGCCATTTAACTAGTTTATGAATAAAATGCATCATGATCAATGTCATCATTTTCAACATTCTCACCCATCCCTCCCTGGCCCACTTCTTCCTTCACTTGATAATTTTGGAGGATATACATTGAATTCATGAATGAATTCTCTCCCTCTTTTCTCCTACTCCCCTTCAAGTTCCTAGTTCCTGGTGTTCATATTGTTGAACTTTTGACTGTAAATAAAAGAATAAAACAAAACAGGAAAGGACAAATGGAGAAGCAAGTATTGATTAGGACATAAATTA
Source organism: Megascapheus bottae (assembly GCF_031878675.1). NCBI lineage: Eukaryota > Metazoa > Chordata > Mammalia > Rodentia > Geomyidae > Megascapheus > Megascapheus bottae. Next base: position 59,524,006 of record NC_143517.1, read on the forward strand.
ATTGAAGGCCTTGCTTATTATAGGTAAGGACATAAAATGATACCGTCACAGTGGATGACAATATTGAAATATCTTTAAAAATTAAAACTAGAATTATGATAAAATTGATATATCTTAATACAAGCATGTATCTCATGTTATCTCAGAGATAACATGTTCATATCCCTAGCATTTCCATAATATTTAGAAGTGGCAGCAAACCAAGTGTCCATTAACCCGAAGACCAACATGGTTCATATTGACAATAGAATGTTAATCCACCTAGCTACTCAGCCTCCTGAATAGCCAGGATTATAGGCAGGAGCCACCATTTTTTAAACAGAAAAAAATTTGTATGATCTGAATTGAAAATCTCACATCATCAGGAAAGCAAAGGTGTTATCTGTTCTGGGGTTCCAAGCCACTTTATAAGTGAGTCGGTCAGGTGTTGTGAATGATTTTTTTAAGCTACTATTAATTATATGCTCACCTGTCCCATAAACCCAGGTATCCTTTAGAGCACAGAGTATGCCATGTGTCCTATTTTAAATGAGTATATTACTGGGATTGTTGGTGAACTTATTAATAAATGAATAAAAGTATACAACATGGAAAGTTTCTGAATACAGAGGATTTAAGGAGATTGAGTGGAGGAGTATTTGAGTTGTATTTAAAATAATCTCTTCTTGCAAAATATCCTACTAAGATTGTTTTAAAATCTTTTCAAGATTAGCAAACTAATAACTTTTTGGAAAAAATCAGGAATTACCCATACTTCCCAGAAAGCAGGGAAGGAAATTGCCTTTTCTCTATATCTAGAGGAAGTCATCATTAATATTTTAGACATGTTTTCTTTAAGACTGTCCTAAGCATTTTTCTGCACATAATTGAAACAGTATAATTTTACCATCTTCTCTCCATACTTCATGCTGTATCATAAGTATTTTCATTATCCTTAACAAGCTGAAACATAATTGCTAATGATTGCATTCTATTCCTTCACATGAATATATATCATAATTTATGTAATCATTTTCATAGTACTGAATTTTAGGTGGTTTCCAGTTTCTTGCTATCATAAATAATGCACATGTTTGTTCATAAATATTTATCCCCGTTTCTTATTATTTCCCTGGGATTCATGCCTAGAAATAGAAATAATGTGTCAGAATTAGAATGTGACGGCTTTTGAGAAATAGTGTTCATATAGTTTATAGTAAGTTCACAGCAATTTGTATTCCCACTAGCAATATGAAAAGTACATGCCTGATTTACTATCATTGTAGTTAATTTTTTTTATCATTTCTCCCTTTATCTCTGAAATGCATCTGTCATTTACATTGAGTTTTTTTCTACTGTAAAATGTTGCTATCATTGTCCCCTTTCTTTCTCTGTGGCATATGCTACCACTACCAGATTCTGTTATTTTCACACCTGCCAAAACATTCTTCACTATTTCCTTCAAAATCACCCCCTTTGTACCATGATATTGCTATTACTGAAACTTACCCTCAGCCTAAGTTCATTTACCTATCTATATATTCTCAAATTCAGTTCTTCTCTGATTGATCTGACTGAATTATATTTGTCTTCTCAATTTCTTTCTCACTTCTTGCCTACAAAACCATTCATCTAATAGGTCATTTTACCAATATCTGAAAACACTATGTAGAATGCACTATGTGAATGCATATAGGCATTCACCAATCTGAAAAACCTGACGGTGAGTTAAGAAGACGGTGAGAATGAAAATAAGCAAAATAGTAAAAGCCAGAAGTGTTGCTTAAGTGGCAGAGTGCTAGCTTTGAGCAAAATGTGTTAAAGGACAGTGCCCAGGCCCTGAGTTCAAGCCCCAGGGCTGCCAAAAAAAATCTTTCCTATCATGATACTATTTAAAAAATAGCTCACAGTAAAAAAAAAGTCAAGAAAATAAACTGACTTAAAATATTAGCTAAATCAAGAAATGGGATAATTTAGTCATAAAGGAAAGCAAAGATACAGCCATTTGGAATGGAATAGGACAGATGGCTACGTTTGAAATGAACTACATAGAACTGGGAGGATTGAATAGCATATTCTTTAAAAAGTTAAATGACCTAGCTTCTTAATGAGCCCACAAAGAGATTGAGACTTGATTATCCAGTTAAAGACTTTTCACTCTCCCATACCTTCAGATAACAACATGGCTGCAGTGAGCAAGTGTGGGCAAAATACAGACTCTACCCAAGAAACACCGCCAAGGGAGCCCAGGTTCACTAAGTTCTGACTATCTAATGAGCTATGTACAAACTTTTTCCTTCTTTTTAATTTTTTAAAATTATCTTTTAGTTGAACAAGAGAGTTGCCATTTAACAAAGCCATTTATGAATATAATGCATCTTGATCAATGTTATCCCTTCAACATTCTTACCCCCCTTCCACCCACCTCACCCCTTACTTTTCTCAATTTTTTTGGTATATACAATGAATTCTTGACTGCATTCTCCCCTCACCCTCCAGACTTCCCTCAATCATTCTTGAACCCTGCTTAAATGTAGCATTTCCTCCTTTCCTGGTGCTGATTTGTTGGGCTTTGACTTAGTTTTTCTAAAAATTGTACTATTTGAGGTCTGTATTCAGTCTTTTCCATGTTAGTTAATTCATTTATAACCACTTGATTACCATTCAGTGTATTTACTTGTAGATTTATAGGCATATTCTATCTACTACACATGAGACAAAAGATGCAAGCTTTGTTTCTCTAAGTCTGCCTTAACTTTACTTAATATAATTTTCCCTGACATGATGTATGCCAATTGCTGACAGGAAACAACTACCATCAAATAATACTATATGTACAACTTTTAAAAGTAAATTATTTAGCATATTAGTGGTCATATAGAAAATTCTAACAATATAAAACAGTAGTCAGAATGATAAGACAGAGACATCAAAATAGCAATGAAGTAAAGGTGGAGAAAAAGTTGATTTATTTATATTTTCTGTATCTATATATAGAAATACCATATTTAATCCCAGTAATACACACAATTAATAAGTGCTAATTTTTTATTTTAAAATTTCTTAGCCTATAAAATAAACAAATAATACAGTGCTTCATATATTTCAATGTACTGTGAACAAAAAAAACAGAAAATATACAAATCAGTTGGATGATATAAATGCAGACACAGAAATACAAAAGTAGTATAGATAACACTTGAAATCAAAAGTAATAGGAATAAAAATGTCTGTCATGGGCTTATACCTCAGTAGACTGGGGGCAATATAGAAAGGAAGTAATAAGATTACAAATAAATTTAAAAAGAGAAAGAAAGAAGAGCTGAACTTGATAGCATAGGCCTTTAATCCCAGAACTCTAGAGGTTGAGGCAAGAAGATCACAAGTTCAAGGACAGCCTGGTATAATATCATTTGAAAGTAGTTAACTATGAATGTTAACTGTAAGTATATACTGAAACATTTGGGGAAAATATTCTAAAAGAAGCAAAACTCATATGATGAAAGAAAAATAAAACAGAAAACATTTATTTCTACAGAAAATGTAATACCTTCACATAAGGAAAAATTATTCAGGTATAAAAATGTTACTTAACTAAAAATGTGTCCACAATCAACTATAAATACCTAAGTAAAGCAAGTCAATTTTAAAGGTTATATCTGATTTAATTATATGACCTTCTGGGGAAAGGAAAACCATAAGCAACAATAGAAAGGCCAGTTGTTGCCTGAGGCAAACTGGATAGGTAAAACACAAGGGATTTTTCAGAATAAAGAAGCTTACTTTGCCCATGATATAGCCGTAATGAATACACAGACGTTATTCACTTGTTGAAATCCAAGGGGGTTGAGGAAAGATGCTGGAAATTAAGTTTATGAATCTAAAGGCAGAGTTAACTGTATGTAAGTGAGATAAAGTTGCTTCAGCAACAATGTAGATTAATAGTTCTGTTATTATTCAACATATACGATGAAAGTGAATAATTAAGACAATGGATGTCTGAGAGTCAGATTTCTTATTGTTGGAATAGGAACTTGAAAAAAAGAAAAGGGCAGAATGTTCCATAGCATGAAGAATAAAAAACTTTGTTATGAACAAAACATACAAATAAAAGAAAAATGTGGTGTAATTATAAGATAACATAGATAATATAATGCAGAATACTCAGTCTCATTTCTGAATATATATGATACATAGTTTTAAAAGTAGACATTAAAAATGCATAACACTTGTAATACTTCTGGTCTCTGACAGAAGATGAGAAGAAAGGAAAAAGATTCTAAAGGAAATATCAACTACATTTCTAGGTATTATTTCCAGGCAAGTATAAAACGGTTAAGACTTGTTAATAATGGGATGAAAATATAGGGATGTTTGTTATATTGTGTATAGTTTTTTGTATATTTAAATGTCTCACTGCTAAAGAGAAGTCATTTCAGTCATTAAAGAGATTGATTAAGGTAATGGAACCAGGATATAACTTACCCTAAGGCCAGAGTCCTGGGGGACTGACTACAATCAATGTATATTATTTTGCATTATGAAAAATAGGACCTTTACAATAAAATTTTTTTTAAGAAAACAGGACAATGAAACTCATGAAGTATTATTTTAAAAGTAAAAGATTTCATAGTAACAAAAATAAAAGAAACTATTTGAAAGTTATGAAATGTGCCAATCAACAGTACTTACCTGAATACTGATGGTGAAACAAGAAACAATGAAAGCTGGGCGCATCTACTAAGAGAAGACCCAAACAGGAGATGCTGTGAGTTGGGAATGAACGGGAAATTCCTACTAGACCTGGAACCATGCAAGGCTCATTACAAATGCCCAATAAATGCTGTCTTAAAGGACTTGAAAATAGATGCTTGAAGCAGTACCACACGAAGAGGTTCTGTTCCAAAACCTGATTCTTTCCAGGTATTTGGGGACACATTGAGACCCATGTTGTTGTCACAAGCCAAGGACATGAGCTCAGTGAAGATAGGCAAAGCATTCTCACACAATCTAATTAGGGATATTATTAGATATTACTAGCCCCAGGAGTCCAAGCAAATCCCTTTTTGAACATTAACAACCTCCCTGAGAAAGTAGCTTTTACAACAAAAGTGTCAGAATATGGTTCCCCTTTAGAAAAAAAATCAGTAGATTCTCTGGGGAGAAGCAGTAAACATTTCCCTTTGAGAATTTCTTTACTAGCTGTGCTTGGATGCAGCAGTCTCTGAAATCATAGTCCAAAGATGATCTTGTTGAAAAGCATGAAAGAATACTATAATGCAAAAGCCTACCTTGTACACAAAATGCCCAAACATTTGCTAGGTTTTATTTAAAACTAATCTCCTGCCCCTATTTTTGAAACTACTGGACCCCTCCTTTGTTTCAGTCTTGTTTTGTATTTAACTTAATCATTTGTCGCACTATTATTTACTATTTATTACAATTACTTGTTATTGTTTCTTGTCTTTTTGAAGAATTATTAAGTTTAAGAACAAGAAGCAAAGGCTGAATTAAGAAGTAGCTAGATGGGTACCTACCAGTGGCTCACATTAGCTTCTCAGGAGGCTGAGATCTGAGAATAAAGGTTCAAAGCCAGTCTAGGCAGGAAAGCCAGTGAGATTCTTATCGCAGATAAACCATCAAAGAAGCCAGGAGGAGAGTAGTGGCACAAGGGGTAGACCACAGGCCTTCAGTACAAAAGCTCAGGAACAATGCCTAGGCCCTGAATTCAAACTCTAGGACCAGCACAAACAGAGACCGCGCATGCACGCGCGCGCGCACACACACACACACACACACACACACACACACACACACACACACACACACAGAGGAAGCCAGTCAGGTAGTTCCTATAGAAATCAATAACAGCAAAAGGAAACTGTAGCAGCCTTAAAATGTGGAATCCATTGGGCTTGTACTAATTTGGTTATTCATAATAATCTCATACCACTATTAATTAAATAAGAATCAAAGACACCATACCTGCATACCTGATCCTCTCTGTGTGTCTCTTGGTGTCTTTGTCTATCTGTCTGTCTGTCCAAGTCTGCCTGACACCTTGACCACCTTACCCAATTGTCTGGGTTCAATAGGGTTGCAGTCATGTGTTATTCAGCTCATGGACTCACCCCACCAGCTTAAAAAAGAAGGAGTTTAAACTTAAAAGCATTAGAGGCAAAATCATCTATGGGTTTTAAAGTTGTCATCACACACTACGAATATGCACTAGGCTATTAAGGCTACTTATTGTTTGGAACTCAGCAGGTTTAGAAGATGTAGAGTCCCAGCCATCTCTTATTCAGAGGTGGGCCCCGATTCTGAGGAACAGGGCTGAACAGGGCTTAGCTTAACACAATGCAAATGCTCTGCACTCCTCTGGAGAGAACAATCCTATTTAGAGCCTTTGAGAATCATTGAATGAAGAATTAGAGTCATGAGGTGCATTTGTTGTTGTTGTGCTATTTTTTGTTTGTTTGTTTGCCAGTCCTAGACTTGAGCTCAGGTCCTGAGCACTGTCCTTGGGATGGCCCAAGGCTAGAGCTCTACCACTTGAGCCTCAGCACCACTTCCGGCTTTTTTTCTACGTATGTGGTACGCAGGAATCGAACCCCGGTCTTAGTACATGCTAGGTAAGCACTCTACCACTAGGCCAAACTCCAGGCCCCTGATGTGCTATTTATAGTTACTTTTTTCTGTAAAGGAAGTAAGATCAGCGAGGGTAATTTATGTGACAGAAGTCACATAAATGTTTTATTTTAATCATTGTGTCACCCATACTGATATTATTCATATTTCTCAATGTGAATGTCACCAGCCAGAAGCATTGGCACAAACTTAGAACTTATTAGAAATACAGAATCCCAGGCCCCACCTCAGTCCTGTTGGAACAGAATTCCCACTTTAACAAGATCTTAAGGTAATTCCTATGTTCTGACAAATATCTGTCTACACTAAGACTGATTACTAGCCTTTCTCTTCCCATCACTCTGAGGTAATTGCTCCCTCCAATTCAGTCACCAGAGCACTGTGGTGTGGTACTGTACTTTCAAAGATCTGCCTTTGTGTCTGTTCAAGCTATGGCTTGAATGGGGACTCCAAAAGTTTGTGGGCTGGGAATTTAGCTCTTTGATTCTTCTGTTCATGGTAATTGGAGGCGGGATCTGTAGGAGGTAACTTAATAAGATGAATTTAGGGGACTAGAAACTTCATGATAGCATTAGTGGCTTTGCAAGAAGAGGAAACAAATTTGAGGTATTCACATTAATCTTTTGTGCCATGTGATGCCCTCTGCCATACAGGGTTCCAGCAAGATAGCCCTCAACAGATTCCAGAACCAAGGGCATGGACTTCATAGCTGCCGAACCTGAGTTAAATAGATCCCTATTCTTTACAAATTCCCCAGTCTCTGGTGTTTGGTTAAAGCAACAAGAAATAGACTAAGACCAGTGCCATCCCCACCCCTTAATACAATATGCTTCTTAATGCCTGGCACAGAAAGTTCTTAGTAAATATTTAGAGATCCTAAAGAGGCCTACTTTTTTCAAGAACACCTTTAAAAATACAGCATAAGTTTTCCATAAAATAAATGCTCAATTCGGGTTGGAACCAAATTTCTATCAAATTCACACCGAAATTTGGATTAGACTAAAACGTTGGTGGTTATACCATGTGCCGTTTCTGCCACACCTCTTCTGATGTCCCGTCTGTTACAGTGAAGCACTAATTCCCCCCAACTTTTAGCAATAGCAATGATAAACACTTGAATACAATTTCTTCACAGTCATTTTAATTCTTGAATTGACACTATAAAATTGTGTCCCTACGAGTTAAATTAGCAAGTTCACTAAGTATTTGGTAGTTCAAGAGTCAGCTTCTAAAGAACAAATATTACACACTAGGGGTCAGGAAGGCTGAAATGTGATATCAGGTCTTTGACAAAGCTCTCTTTCCCATAAGCTACATTGATTATTGGAAACAAAAGCAATGGAGATTTTAGAAAAGTTTCTCAGAATGGCACTTTGGTTTAGTATATATTCTCAATATATGCCTTTCTTTTAGTTAAGTATATCAATTGCCTTTTCAAAGATATCTCTCTAGTTTTATGATAGATGAATTCTTCATCTACCCATTCACTTGTTCATTCACTTATTTGTTCAGCAGCATTTAGTTGAACTCTTTGAATAGTATCAGCCCAATAGAGATCACTCACTATTTGTTTTATTGAACTGATCAACTTCCTCTGGGAAGTATTGATAATCTAAGTCCCAGATACCCATTGTAAAATAATCACATCACCAGATGACAATTATAAAGTCATCAAGTGTTTGAGCTGGCAGACGTCTTCTGAGATATCTCCTCCAGCCTCCAGCTCTGCCAGATGACAAGGCTAAGCGCCAAAGAGAGAGAGTGACATGCCTGAGTTCACATTACAAAATGTTTTCTGCAGCTTTTTCCTGTAGGGACCTGAGTTATCAGTCTTATATGTTGGCATTGATCATAAGGCAGGTAGTTGCCAAATCCCCACTTTCACTGAAGCATAGAACCAAATAATTAAAAAATACCCCAAAGCCCTATATAATAGATGCTTCCTCAAGTTTTCAGCTAACAATGTACTTATATTAGTGATCCTAAGAGATCTTTGGAATAACTGGAAGGGACTGACTCCTGTAAATATTCATGACACGAACTCATCAAGGCCTGCAAAAGAACATATGTGAATAATTAACAACATAGTGATTTGTAGTATCACAGTAAGAGGCAACTCAGCTCCTAATGAAGGTTAACTGGAGTTGTTTTTCCCTTTAGGAAGCAGGCAAAAATTCAAGCCAGTAACTTTTCATCCTTGTTAGCACTTTTGTGGTAGAGTTTGGAAGCTGAATCTTAAAGAAAAAAGTGTTTTCTTCAGTTTTTTAACAGACACTTTTACATGGCACAGCCTATGTTTTCAGGGAAAGTGACATATAGGTTTTGTAGTTTATTCAGGGATCCCTGTAGAAATTCTACTCATTCTCACAGCATCTCTGAGAAAAGGCAAAACTCTCTTTCTGACACTGACTCAGTATGAAAGCATTCAGTATTGACACATCAGATTATTTACATTTTAGCTCCATGATTTCACTTGACGTCTCCATTGTGTTCCTCCATCATAGGCTGTGATCTGTATCCTTACCAAGAGGTAGTAAACAGATAAAAAGCTAAGGAAGGAGAGGAAGAAAGAAACCTAAGCATCTTTCTCTAAGAAAAAATTTCCTCTACACTACTCTATGTAACATAGGAGAAAAATCTAAGAGATAGTTTCATGTGCAACTAAGATATGCCTGCGTGTCTCTCTCTCTCTCTCTCTCTCTCTCTCTCTCTCTCTCTCTCTCTCTCTCTCTCTCTCTCTCTCTCTCTCTCTCTTTCTCTCTCCGGACCTTGTAAAAATCACTCTGGAAGCCTTTATGAAGCTGTGTACTTCAAAATCGTGACAGACAGGCAGATGAATAGTTTTTCACACTACATGTAATTATACACCCACGTTCACATGAATTATCTATTATAAGGAATTAGTTCCCATGGATATGGAGGCTGAGAAATGGCCACCCTGCTCCCTGAAGCCAGTGGTCAAAATTCCATTCTGAATCTGTGTCTGAATGTGGATAAAGATGTATGTCCCGTTTGAACAATGAGGGGATCCAGCCACCCCCTTCCTCTAATTGGTTGAATGGAAACTACCACACTGAAGAAGCCACCTTCTTTTATTTGGTCTACCAATTTAAACATGAATGATATCTGAAATACTGTTACAGACATATCCAGAAGACCCACATATCTGGGTCAATCAAGTTAACACAGGAAATTAATCACCATAAGGTTATTTCTTGTCAATTTGGCACCTTATATACATCTGCTGACCATACATGATCTCCAAGGAAGGGCTTCACAATTCTTCCTGGTATAATACAACTATACTGTGAATAACCCCAAAAAATGACTAATCCTTCCTCAGTGAATGGTACCACAACCAGGCCTACTCCTTGATTTCTGTGAATCTAGGCTGTGCAAGAAACAGCAGTATCTGTTGGATGCTGAATATGATTTATCTTCCTAGGAGATATTCTGTGAGTGCAAAGTATTACCATCTACTTGGTGCTATAATTTGAAATTCCACATGGTACCTCCAATATTCTGTCAAACTAAATGCTTTAGGATGGTGAGAAATGTGGTGAGACTGGTGGATGCTCTCGGCATGGCCCCTCAGCCACACTCCCTCTATGGAGTGAATTGAGTTCCTGGATTAAGGTGCTATGTGGAATGCCATTGCAGGCAGGTAAAGCTTTCTACAATTCTACAGATGGAAATGAGGGCAAAAATCGTTGTGATTAGAGAAACCAAATCCACATCCATACATGTCTTTTCCAGTCAAAATAAAATGCTGCCCCTTCCATGATGCAAGCAGTAAAATGCAATCAACTTGCTACAATGCAGCTAGACTCCCTGGAGAATGGTCTGTGACAGAGACTTGGTGCTAGTCTTTAATTTGGGCAATGTGGGTGGTCAGCAGGGACCATAGGCAAGTTAGCAGAAATTTATATTGCTAAGCCACTGCTTCTCGGCCACCATGACCATGTGTGCATTGGACAGTGAGGACAGGGGTGGCCAGGAAAGGAGCTAACTTTTATCCTATTCTGTTGATGATTATCACCTTCCGCTGCTCAGGCCGTCCTTTGATAAATATTCATAGAGAAGACAAAGAACTTAATCTTTTATTATTCAGAGGTGTCTATCTGCACCAACCTTTCCCCACACAGCTTATCACCATCTTCCAGTCATGTTTCTTCCAAGTCTCTGACTATCCAGCCAACCCTCTGGCCACAGCCCATGCCTCCTTGAATAGCCATCTCGATTTACCAGAGTACTGCAGTGCACTGCCTGACGCTCTGTATACTGGAGGAAGTTCCTCCACCTCAGGTCTTCAGGATGTCCCAGAAATGGAGTCTAGTGCTACAGCTGTCCACTTCCAAGTGGTGTGGACGTATCGTGGAGACCTACCTGTAAACCAGGCCTGAGTTCACGGGGAGCTCCCATGAGGCCACAGTTGCAGGCTGGGAGAGGAAAAGCATTATATCATACATGGATGGGGCTTAGGGGCCATGTAACTGCTTCTTCAGATAATTTATTGGTGCAGGCCCAACCATATATGGGCCACTTCTGTGTGGTGACGACTGCTACTGTGCATGCCAAATGTTTATCGATTGGTGGTCCAGATAACAGTGATGGACCATTCATCTCCCGTAGTAACTTGGGAGCCTGAGTGTTCAGATGCTAAGACTAAGTAACAGGTCACGGCCCATTTCAGAAAGAAAAGTAGATATCTAGGGTGAAAGACAGTGCTTTGTGGGAAGACTCCAGGGACCTGAATCCCACCTCTAAAGGCATGTCCCAAACACCAAACAGCATACCTATCTAGCCTTGACATTTCAAAGATGATTGTAACTGATGAATCATCTGGGCTAAGGGTGAGAACATCTTGTACAGTACCGGGACCTCTTGCAAAGGCTTCTCAAAGTCTAAGAAGTTCAACCCAGTTTTATTCATAATCACTAAAAACTAGATCTATCCATGTCTAGACTGCCAAATGTTTATAAAATGGAATAACAAGTACCAGTAAAAGAGAGCTGATGCAAACAATATCACAGTTGAGTCTTTAGGCTAACAAAAGTCATGAATGAAAGAAGACAGCCAGGAAGGACTCTACATTGTATAATTCAATTGTGTGAATACATGAACACTGAAAACTAAACTGTAGTGGTAGAAGTCAGAGAATTGAGTCCTTGATTTAGAGGGAAGGGAAATGTTGATATGGCTTTAGGGAAAGACAGAAAGATCCCTTTGGGTTGCAGAAAATATATCCATTGATTGTGCACTTTGAATTTGAAAGTATTTACACCTCAAAGCTACATTTTGTTTAAAAGGCAATCAGCCTTTTCCTCCCAACAGCTGGAAATTGCTGGAATTATATATACAGTGGTGTTTCTAGTCTACTGCTCTTTCCTTTAACAACCACCCACTACGAGTTATCCGCATATTTTAAAATACAAGTTTCTCTTAGCAAAGCGTGTATCCTGACCACAACAGAAAATTCTGAAATAAAAATTTAAACACAACTTAACAAAAACATTTTAACAAAGAATCATTTTCATTATGCATGCAAACTCAGGGCAGATGCGTTCAGTGACATGAATAACTCCGTTCTACCCACCACTAGGAGAAAAGTAAAACTGGAGAAACAGTTCTACAATATTGTAATGATTTCCTCCTGGCTACTAGTCAAGACTGAAAAGAGAAACAGAGGACTGTTAGGGAAAAGACATCTCTGGGAACATGTGACTAGAACACTCACACAACTGGATGGTTCCGCTTTGAAGTACAGAAACAACCAAAAACTCATTTTGGAATGACCTAGCTTGTCCTTACATAAATATGGGTATACATAAACATACATGCAAAGATAGCTAGGTATCTATACATATTTATAAGTGTGTGCATGTGCATGTGTGTGTTATCATATTAACTACTCTTAAGATCAACAGTATTTTTTTTTCTTTCTTTCTTTTTTTTGCCAGTCCTGGGCTTAAGCTCAGGGCCTGAGCACTGTCCTTGGACTTTCTCAAGGCTAGAGCTCTACCACTTGAGCCTCAGCGCCACTTCCGGCTTTTTTCTATGTATGTGGTACCAAGGAATTGAACCCAGGCCTTCACGGTGCATGCTAGGCAAGCACTCTACCACTAGGCCAAACTCCCAGCCAATCAGCAATATTTTGAGGCTTAGAAAGATTAAGTAGCTGTCCCTCAAGATTTCAAAACTGCTCACACACCCAACTGGACTCCATATCGCAGGAACTTCTGGGACATGTCACCTCTAAACTCATTGATTGGCTTTCAAAGTGTTGATTTATTGTATATACTAGAAAACTGAGAAAAATAAGTGAAGTGGTAGTTTGAAGGGGTGACTCAGGTCAAGATGTGTCAGATTCATAAGCAGCTTTGTTAGATGGAAAAACTTTAATATATGCCCTTCAAACTTAAGAAGAACAAGTAGGGGAAGGAGAGAATGTAGAAAGGGATGACGTTGAGAATGTGCCCCGCATTCATAAACTGCTTTATTGAGTGGAAACGGCTTTGGACAATTACTTAAAGATAATAAAAATAATAAACAGAAAAAAACTGGGAAGGGCTCATAAAATACTTTGATTAATCGATACAAGTTTTTCTCCCAAAAATAAATTTACTCTTACAGTAAATCAACCAGAACAAAAACTACTGCTTTATAATTTACATAATAGTCTATTATTTATCTTGCAGTCCCAATTTATCCCTTCTTCTGAGTTTGCTGCTGATGAGGTACCAGTCCTAATCCTTGACTTCAATTCTTCTTACTGTTGTTCAGTACCCATTCAAGGTGCATCCAGATAGCCACACTAGCCTACCTCCATCTAGCACCCTTTTCATAAATTTTATTTATGATGTACAAAGGGGTTCCGGTTACATTCATAGGATGGAACATTGTTCCATCCAGCATCTTGTTATCATATTTTTCATTAACTGAGTTTAAAACCAGGGCCTTCTACATGCTAGGTAAGCATTCTACCACTGAACTATATTTCCAGTCTCTTGCTCTTAATGCTTAGCAGGAGATCTGAGAACCAAATAGAATAACATTCTTTGACATTATCCAAAAAGAAATGTACTCTTATTCTGACATATCTAACTGTAACTCCTCTTTATATCACCTCTTTAGTAGCAATAAAGTAAATCAATTTTAAGAAATTTAAAAGAGAATAACATTATCAAAACACTTGCTCTTAAGTACCATTCCCCCCACCCCCAGACAACTCACCAGCTATTAAGCTATTATTTTCATATAACCTATAAGTGTCAGATTTGAGAATAACATGCAGTGAAAGTTGTACAGACTAAAGCAATACCTGGATTAACTAAAAGCTGCTAACCTTGTTGGCTGTTTGCTGGACTCCCCATCAGTTCTTGGCAAGTACATTATGGCATGTTAGTAACTTAGACAGACCGGGGACAGTCTAATCAGCTTCTATTGTCTCAGGCTGTTAGCAAGTGGAAATGTCAGAGCAGCAGTCACATCAGAACCTCAGAAGTTCCCAAGGTTGCAGAAAGCTATCCACAATGAGCATTCAAAAGGTATTTTCAGCCTTTATGTTTCCAAATAGGAAATCATGGTTCTCTTTAGAAGTCTGATTACATTTTTCATTGCTACAGGAATCAAGCAGAATAGTATATATGGTAAATTGAGTGGATTTTGAAATTCACAAAACTTCTTTAAAATAAATAAGGCAAATAAAAATAGAATATTCAAATGATTAACCTGGGAAGTGAACTGACTGGTTCTGTAATAGACTCTTCTGCCTCCTCACAGAAAAATCAACTTCTGAGTTTCTCCATCATGTCTCTTTGTGGTCTGATTAATGGAACATAGAAACAAGTATAGACCAACCCTGGCCACGGCTCATCATCTGGTTCATGGATTGTGCTCTTGTCCTCGGTGCCTATGAAATGTTCATGAAGGCAGAGATTATCTGGCTGTAGGATAGGTGGTCTTGTTTTGGTCTTGAGCTTCAGCAATACAGTTCAAACTACATTTACCTGCTGTATAAGCTAAAATTCCAAAAAGGAGTGTGTAACTATGCTTGTGTGTGTACATGTGTAAAATTTTTCAGGCACCCAACGAATGCAGAAAAATTTATAGAATATGATTAAGGAAACAAACTACCCTCTGCCATTTGACTGAAGATCTAAAATATTAGCAATATGATCAATCTTTTTGCATTTTTTCTTACACACATCTCCTATCCCAGAGAAGGGCACCATCAAACTGTGTTCATTATTCCCATGAGTGCTTTTAAATACACACCTATAAATATGTATATAATTTAAGCATAATTTAACAATATCAAATTTTGTTTTTTTATTTATAAACTTTAGACATTTATAGAATCATAGTAAAGTATTCTTATGAAAACTTCCTTGACTGGGTTTATTCACAGTGACAGATATATTGTTGATAATTCATCTAACTGGTTAGTCCCAGGGGTTATATATTCATAAGGACAAACATATTCTTTTTTTTGCCAGTCCTGAGACTTGATCTCAGGGTCTGGGCACTGTCCTGGGTTTTCTCAAGGCTAGAGCTCTGCCACTTGAGCCACAGAACCACTTCTGCCTTTTTCTATATATGTGGTACCAAGGAATCGAACCTGGCCAGGCCCTCGTGCAGTCTACCATTAGGCCAAACTCCCAGCCCTAGGCTAAACATATTGTATGAATATTTTGTGACATCCTTCTATTTTCATTGCTATTACATATTGCTAAACTGATATATAGATAGGATTCTTCTTCCTTTTCCTAGAAACTATTGATCACACAGGAGAGCAAAAGATGACGAATGTAGTCTCATTCTTCTCTTTAGCATAATCCTTCCTTCTCTCCATTATGTTCATAAATATGAACCATTTCTAAGAATCAACCAAGATTTCTGTTCTGAAAGCTTCCCGAGGTTCTCTGAAACTAGTAGTCATGTGCACATCTGAAAATGTTGCAAGAAATAGACCTGCTCTGTCATGGATAAGTTTTCAATATCAATTATTCAGTCTTGTAGAAACTAGCTTGCTTGTAGAACTGCACAAATTTTACAAAGTTATGAACTGTAGAAGAATAAACCAAAATAAAGACTGCAAAATACCCACACTGGACTGGCATTCTAGTTGCCAACAATTAACTAATTACCCAATGCTCCAACAATAAGAAAGGTCACCCAATAATAGTATCCTTGACATTGACCTTCATCCACCATAACCTCTCTCTTATTCTTGGATTCTTCATTAAGAAATATAATGTTAAAAAACAATTTTATTAACATTTCTAACTACAAAAACACTATCAACATGGTCCCTACCCAAAATCCCCTTGGCATCTACTTGACCAGATAAGGCACATAAAGCTCTATACATATTAGGAAAAATTCAGGTATAGAATGACAAAACTGCAGGCGCTTAGAGGTGAGAATGAGATCTCTACTTGGCAAAAGAGAAGCTGTCTGTTGATGTGATTTTTCTGCCTGATGTCAACAGCCAACTTGTAAAGTGAGAGTTCATGACAACTCATTCAACATATATTTAAAGAACAATTGGCCATAGTGCATCTCTGTGCACTAATTAGAAAAATCTTGTACAGCTCAATTTAATTAAAACTATTTTCTTATAGAGCTACTCTATGGTTATTGCCATACTAGGTGTATTGGGAACTGCACAAAAAGCTTTACTATCATTGGAGTTTTCAAGAAATTTACATGTCATAAAATGGGGAACTAATGACTAATGAGTGTCTGATAAGATATTGACTTGAACGCTTTAGCTGGAGCAGCAAGAAAAATCAATCTAAAAAGTCCAAGCTAGCATGCTATGCCACCTGCTGAAATTTCAAAGTAAGTCTGAGAATCATATTGATCTAAAGACCACAGAAGCAATAAAAGTGTGCCAAAATAATAGGGAACAGGAAGAACGATTTTCTCAAAATTGTTCAGAAACATTTTTGTGCTGTGACGCTATGCCTCGCTCCCATTCTCCATTGTTAGCTAATCTTTAAAGCATCTCTCTTGCTGAAGAGAATTTCATAGCATGCAAACTCCAGGGTTGGGAAAATGCAAAGGTCTAGGAAATAATGTGTGCCTGAAGAATATAAGGTGAGGGCCAGGGGAGTTGCAGTCTTGTGTGTAAAATCTCATTGAAAAGATCAGTAGTCAAGCAGGGTCCTACCAAAAGGGTTCTGCCAAGAAGCAAAGAGTTCACTAGTTCAGTGAAATGCCAAAAAATATGAGTTACATGTGACCCAGAAACACATGCGTAAAAAGTGAAGGCTTACACAGGTAGGGGACTCCTGCTGAGAGTGATCTATCAAGAGAACTTTCAAAGAATCCATGTGTATGACCATCAGTGGAAGAACCAAACCTATTGGCCAGACAGAATGAACAGGGGAGGTTACAACCAACAACTTTCTCATTTCTGTTTTTATATCTTTCAGGCATTTAGTACTGGGTAGGTTGCTAAGTAAAGCTTAAGAAAATAGGCGAGCAGTTGTAGAGAAGAAAGAAAGAGAGGTAAAGAGAGTAGAAAGCTGAAGTAATCATTCTTCTAGATATAACTGTTCTCCTCAAGAGGCCAACTTTGCAAAGAGGTTGAAGGGAAAGGCACTATCTTTGAATGAAGATTAAAATGTTAATTTGTATATTATATTGGGCATTCATTTAATAGATCCTTGTAACTCATATGTTTTCAATTACCAAAATGATCACATACATTTCTGTTATCTAAGTATGTCCAGAAAATGGTGTTGTCTGCTTTCCTGGGTAACTAATCTGAGTAACTGAATAATAAATTTCGCCTCAATGATCAAAATAAAGCTATGTTTTGATTGACTTGTATGAGTCATGCTTTGTTCAACATAACAATTACAACTTTTACCACCACAGGACTTTACATGATCTCATTTAATTCCAGTTGAAGTCAGGCAAGTTGGATACTACTGTGGTTGCTTTCAGGAAATAGTATAAAGAAATTTAACTAAACTAACTAAATGCATTATTCTATGAGTAATTAGTAATACTGGTCCCTACACAAAAACATCTGTGAAGACACAAAGGTCATTTGTCTTATTTTGTTATCCATTGTTGGAAAATAAATAAATGAAGTACAGGATGAAACAAAATTAAGTAGCAATAGCAATGTACATTTATTGATGAATCTTGAAAAGTAAGTATCATCTAAATTACAAAATTTAAAATAACACATTGGAAAGCATCAGGGGAAGCCCAGAAATGAAGAAATAAAGGATGAATAAATGCAGCAGTGATACTCACTAGAAACTATGGTGGAAATGTACTATACAACCAGTGAGGGAGTGGAGTTGAGAAGAAAAAAACTGGGTGAAAATGAGGGAAGAGATGACATTGTTCAAAAAGAAATATACTTCTTACCTGACTTATGTGACAGTAACCTCTCTGTACATCACCTTTACAATTAAAAATAAAATAGCACATCTAGAAATATTCACAGAAAAGAATACGACTGAAGACACTTAAAAAAAACATGGGAAGTTACCAGTGGAGGCCCATACCTATATTCCACATATGAGGTGAATGTAAGAGGACTAAGTTCCGAGCATAAGGACTTATTTGGGAAAGGAAAAAAGAAAGAAAAGTAAAAAGAGCTTAGAATGTGGTTCAAGTGCCACTGTGTCTGCCTAGCAACTATGAGGCCCTGGGTTCAATCCTCAATACTGTTTACAAAAAGGAAAAAGATCACCAGGCCCCAGTGGCTCATACCTGCAATCCTAACTACTCAGGAGGCTGAGATCTGAGGACCGTAGGTCAAAGCCAGACCAAACACTAAAGGCTATGGGACTCTTATCTCCAATTAACCACTAGAAAACCTCAAGTGGTGTTGTGGCTCAAGTGGTAGAGTACTAGCCTTGAACTGAAGAGCTCAGGGACACTGCCCAGGCCTAGAGTTCAAGTCCCCTAATTCACACACAAAAAAGGGAAAAAATGATAAAAAGAGATTACATTTGCAACAAAGCAAACTTTATCTCTCCATCTTTCTTCTAAACTATTGTACACTTAGTTACCTCTCTAATGTTCATTCTTAGAACATACAGAACTCTTTCCCCATGTTCTGTAGCTTGCCTCACTATCAATTTAGAAATCTCTGATTTCTCCCCAAGAAAGAGTTCTTTACTATTCGTAATGACAACAGAGAAAACACTGTTTTGTTTTCCTGAATCTTATTTATCCTTTCCTCTTTATCTGAGAAGGCAAAGAGGTAAGAGTAGAGAAGGAGAGGACTTGATATTAAAATCGAATTAATAATTAATAATTTCACATAGGACTATGGGAATCTTTATGTACTCTTGAACAACAGAAAGCTTTCCAATAAGAATAGCAATTACATCAGGTCTTGAAGCACTTGGTAAGTTTATTTCTGTGTTTCCATAATATTAGCGTGTTAGGCCTACTCTCCTATTTCCAAACCTGGGATGTGTACTCTTGATCGCATTTCTCCTACCTTTGAAAGATAGTTTCTGAGTAGGGAAGACACCCTTAAGTGTCAGTTCTACGAACCCACAATCAGTTCTCTCTCTCTCTCTCTCTCTCTCTCTCTCTCTCTCTCTCTCTCTCTCTCTCTCTCTCTCTCTCTCTCTCTCTCTCTCTCTCTCTCTCTCTCTCTCTCTCTAATTGGGCACCCTTCTTTCCTTAGATTTTAGAAGAAGCATGAAAATGATTTACTGATTTAGGAACAGACCACAAAAAGACAAATCAAAACCATCTGTAATGAACCAGTGGAGAGAGAAAGGGGGGGGGGCTTTCAAATGAAACAAAGTACAGATGATTTGGCCAAATTTAAGCCAAGCCAAACACTCACATTAAACATTGCACTTGGGTCTGGTTCAATAGCAGGAGCCCGCAAGAGCTCCTCAGTGTTGGCCTCAGCCAATGCTGCATCAGACACACATTGTGGAAGGAGGAAATGAGTTTAGTCAAGCCAGCTGTGACTTCAAAGGGGCTGCTCTCCCAGAGAACAGCGGGAAAGGGTTCCCCCTTCAGTGAAGATTGCAAAGTTCAGCCAAAGACAGTCCGAAGGGAATGGACTCCAGGAAGAGGCAAATTACATTCCACGCACAAGACAGAAATATAATCCTTCCATGAAGTGGCTGTGACCATATGAAGACAAAGGAAAATGACAGGGAAGCAAGGTGGGAAGAAAATATTTCAGTGCTCATTTGAGGAGACAGGATTTGGATGTGTGTGTGTGTGTGTGTGTGTGTGTGTGTGTGTGTGTGTGTGTGTGTGTGATTACAGTCAGCTTTTGGCATGCATCATGTCCCCAGACATGTGGGAGGAGAGAACATAGAATTCCTCCCCTGTCCAATTCCCATAGTTTATTTTCCCCTCTGTGTGTCTAGGAAAGGGACATCATTCTTTCAAATCATTTACTCAAGGCAGATTTAATGGAGGCACAGTGAGTTAGAGCCTGAGAAGACTAAGACAAACAAGACAGGCCCCATTCTGGTTCAAAAGGAAGACATAGAAGCAGAGGACTGTGGGACTGAGCCATCAGCCTTGAGCTTGAGCAGCAATCCCCAAGATGTGATCTCCTGTTCAATCCAGCAGCATTACCAGCATCTTAGAGGTGCTAGGCGCTCACCTGCAGCTCCCAGATCAAGCTTACTAAGGAAGGAAGTTGAGACTGGTTCATCAAGCTCTTCAGATGATTCAGGTAGTTGTTACATTTGGTCATCCACCTTTCTTTTTTTGTTTCTGTTTTTTCACATATTTTTATTGTAATTAATAGAAGGATTACATTATATTCACCAGATAGAAGGTGCATTACTTCACCATTCTCATGTCTTGGTCCCAATTTCCCTCCCCCCCACCCCTCATCTTGTTTTCCCCCTTTCCCCATCCTATTTAAAATAACCAAATAAGCATATATACACTATATCAGACAACAAGGTGGAATACTGTAACAATATGAGATAACCAAGGGTCAGCAAAAGAGATGAGAGATAACATAGTACATTAAGGACAACAATCACTCATTAATATGGCTTTTGTTTCTATATCCTGGAGGTCCTTTCATTTAGCATCATACTACAGGTCATCCATCTTTCTTGATACTGGAAAAAAAGGAAGAGGAGGGAACAGGAAGCTAACATGTACTAACCAGCTTTGAGATCTTGGCCATCTTCTCAGTCACTTCCAGATTAGAATCTAACTAGAACTCTCCACTAATTCCCAGGAATAATACACAATATATTTTCCCTCTCTGAAGGAATTGCAATGTCTTCAAGAGCAGAGACTGAGTCATCCTTTATGTTTTTTCCATCTTTTATGCTCCTACTTGTGGCCTACACAGTTATCTGAAGATCAATGCATTAGACCTGAACAGATTCAGAGGGGTTTGCTCTCACCAGGAAATTAATAAATATGAACAAACTCCTAGCGATTGTATACTGGAGGAGAGCCATCATTATCTCCTCCAAGCACTCATTTGATATTTAAACCGTCTCTATAGCAATCCTTACCATGGGTCTGTTCTTCACATGCTG
This sequence comes from Megascapheus bottae, assembly GCF_031878675.1. NCBI lineage: Eukaryota > Metazoa > Chordata > Mammalia > Rodentia > Geomyidae > Megascapheus > Megascapheus bottae. The sequence continues at coordinate 59,545,158 of NC_143517.1, forward strand.
GAGTTCCTCCATTGATAAGAATCATACTATCTCAGTCCACCATTTGCTTCCCTTCACTCAGCTCTGTTAAAATCAGTTCTCTTCTTCTGGGTTGAACACTACCATCATTTAAATTCCATTTGTCCTATCCCATGGGAGCCCATAGCAAAGATACTTACATATTAATGTGACATTTTTCAAGTACTTGAAGTTAGTAATTATGTAGCATGTGACATAGGTTAAACCCATAGACTCTGGAAGCAAAATGCCTGCATTCAGATTCTTCTACCACTTATGAGCTTCTGTGACCTCAAGAGAGTTATTTACCATTGCTATAGCTTTATATCTTTATATAAAAAGATATCATAATAGCATTAAATCAAAGGGATTTTATAAGGAGGGCATGAATTAATCTGTGTCTGTTAATATATGTATATTAGAGGACTTTTAAGTGCGCTAAAAGTTTTAGCTGAGATTAATCATCATCATTATCATAAGGATCTTGTCAGATTTCTGACCGAGGCCATTTCTTAATTCACTACCAGAAACCATTCATTCCCTTCACTTGAATCACCATCTCTGTGGAAAATTTCATTTCCTCCTGAGAAAATAGCTAAATTTAAATAACCAGTTGGGGTCACATGAATTGTGGTAGGCACTATGATATGAGTAGACACAATTCACAGCCCTTCTAGTCCTAATCTCACACACACACACACACACACACACACACACACACACACCAGAATGAAAGCGAACTCCTCTGCTCTCTTTCTATCTGCTAGATAAATGGCAGAGGAACCAGCAGGAGAGTTCAAGAAGATCCCAAGAGATAGCAGAACTATGAGTTGGAAGGAGCTTAGATGTCTGAGTTCATGTTTGGAAGGGAACTGCCTGACCAACAGTAGGCTGAGGCATGTACACTGGGATTTGTGTAAGCAAGAAATGCAGATTTTAAAGCCTTTCCTGGCTAAACTGGAACTTATATCTCTTGCTCAGATTGCACCTCTGAGTTCTAGAACTATATTTCACTTGCTATTCAGGCTTTTGAAGTGAATTCTAAATAGATTATTAAGTCAAGGCTTCTGGGGTTCAAATATCTGTACTGATATCTCAGTCCTCCCACAGATCAGCTCTATTCTTTTTTTTGGGGGGGGGTCATAGAGCTTGAACTCTGAGCCTGGGCGCCGTCCCTGAGCTCTTCAGCTCAAGGCTACCACCCAACCCCTTGAGCCACAGCCCCACTTTCCCTTTTCTAATGATTAATTGAAGATAAGAGTCTCTCAGTCTTTAGTGCCCCGGCTGGTTTTGAACCATGATCCTCAGATCTCAGCCTCCTGAGTAGCTAGGATTATACGTATGAGCCACCACACCTGGCTAGATTAGCTTTACTTTATGGAAAGATTATATAAGCTATTCAAAAGTGTATTCATTTCAGAGTCATTAGTAAATTAAATGAATAGGCATGCATAAGAGGTTCAGGGTCAGGGGTTTGGCCTAGTGGTTGAGTGTTTGCCTAGCTTGCACAAAGACCCAGGTTTGATTCCTAAGTACCACATACATAGAAAAAGGCCAAAGTGGTGCTGTGGCTCAAGTGGTAGAGCTCTAGCCTTGAGAAAGCCCAAGGAAAATGCTCAGGCCCTGAGTTCAAGCCCCAGGATTGGCAAAAAAAAAGAGTACTGGTCCATATTAAATGCTCAATAAGTGCCAGTAGTTTATATATGGTGACTACTATACTCCAAATTTGTGCTTCCCCTGGTCACATTTTAATAGGTTATACTACCATGAAATAGTTATTAAATTTAAGAATTTGTAACCTATTATTGAATCACATTTTGTCTTCTTCCTAAATAAAAAGACCATCAATAACAGAGTAATTATATTCCCTATGTATGGCTCAAACATTCTTGTCTCTGATCACTTCTGTTGTAATTTTCTTTCCAGCCTAGCCAGAGCATCAGCATCTCTGCTTCTATTATACTTTCTAAGTCCAGCCTAGTGCCAACTGGAACTCCATTCTTCATGTTTACTTTTTATTCAGATCTTATTCCTCCAAAATTAAAAATATACAAATGCCTTCCACTACCCTTTGGTATATACAAATTCTTTTCCATCACTTCAACATCCCCTCATACCTACACCATGATTTCACCTCTACAGATCAGCCATGATGGATTTCTCTTGGCTTCACAAATGTTCTATGGATTGGCCTAGCTTTGAAGTATCCATGTGTTGGTACCTCAGAATGGATTTTTACCCTTGACTGATTAGTTCCTGATTTTAGATCTTTCCAAATTTAGCTTAGATGCTGTGTTTGAGAGAAACTTTAAGAATCTCTACTCGACTAATTAGCAATTAGATTACTTATCAACCATCTTACTTTTCACTAAACTCGGGTGTCATTCATATTTTCCCAGATATCCAGAAATATTTTTTGAAGGCAGACACTTTACGGATAGTCTTTTGTTTTTGTGGGAGTTTTTTTGGTGGGTCCTGGGGCTTGAACTCGGCCTGAGCACTGTCCCTGAGCTCTTCTGCCCAAGGCTACCACGCTACCCTTGAGCCAAGCCCCACTTCCCGTGTTCTAGATGTTAATTGGAGATAAGAGTGTCAGGTCTTTTTGTGCCTGGGCTGGCTTTAAACTTGATCCTCAGATCTCAGCCTCCTAAGTAGGTAGGATTACAGGTGTGAGTCACCGCAGTCAGATTTATGTATACTCTTTGCAGAGCAAATTGGCTTCTGTGGCAGAAAGTCTTCATTAAATGTGCTTGTTTTATGTGTGAATATGTTCAGGTAGGTTTTCATACACATATACCATCGAAATTTTCATTTAGTTGCATCTAAAAAAACAATCTTACAATTAGTTAATGTATCTCATGATAAATGTACTTATAAATTTGCAAAACTGATCACATGACTTCTTAGAGTTCCAAATCCAATTAATTTGTAGATACATAAAGTAAAAGAGAATATACTATTATATTATCATACATGCCACAAAGAATTATTCTAATGCTTCCATTAGTGTGGGACTTGGGGTGGGTCAGAAATTGGTGTGTTTTCAGAAATAGGATCCTAGCAAGCTTATATTCTACATATCAAAAGGCCTCTCCTCACATGGTTTATGGCATATATGAAAGAGCAGATCAAGAAAAACAAGATAAGTGATCACAAGCAAATTAATGTGTTACCAGGTTGTTTTTATTTCATGAAAATAGTTATATGATAGTCCAAAATTGGACATGTAATTAGAGAAAGAGTAGATGACTGTTGACAATATGATCTAGAGAAAATGTCTTCTAAGGAGCAGAAATATTGTGGGGTGGGCCAAACCTGGTCACTAATCCGGTGTGATGAGATTGCAGAGCCAAGCTGCTGCCCCATCCATTAATTCTGTTATTTGGACAAAGCATGGAATGTCTCTTATTAAATTATTTTCTCATCTGTGAAATAAAAATGATGATTTTCAAATTATAATCACCAGAGTCTACAGATGGCCAGAGAAGCTAAGAACTTTCCTTGGAGTTCTATCTCTACAGTTGATAAATGCTAGGGTTGTGACTCTCATTCATTCTAGAGCTCCTTAGTCATTCTCTCAAGATGCTCTCTCATGAGACCATCTTAACCCTCTAAAAAGAGCACATAAATAGAAAATTCCTATAAAGAAACAAGTTAAGCTAGACTGTTGATCTAAAACCCTACTAGGGTCTTAGGTTATGCCAGAGGATGTAAGCCAAATTACAACAAAAGATATTCTCTGCTTTGAAAGATGTGTAATCACGCTTTCCCCAAAGGTCAGACAAGGAAAACAAATTTAAAAAAAAGAAACAAGTTACCAATGTTCAACAACATTCATTTCTCCAGCTTCGATCCAAGAAACAAAAGTGAAAATTAAACTTTTGAAGACAAATGGGAGACTATGGCAGGAGTAACTTTACATCCAATCCCAAAAAATGTGGGCTTTCTTTTTTTTTGGAGGCATAACCAAGAGTTCTGTTGCCTTCCCTGGTTCTAATAATCCAATCCTGTGATGGGTTTTGGATTACACTTATTCCAGAAGAAGTCCTTGTCACTTGTCATTGGTCTTTGTTGTTCACAGCCGCTTGCAATGAATTTGGGGGCAAAGGTCTCTGGTTACAACCCCCAGTGAAATCAGACTCAGTTACATGAGGAACATATTAGTGGGTAGAATCCAGCATTTGTCCTTACAGACAGAAGGCAATCCCCTTGCAGTTATTCCTTACGTTGACTTTTAAAGATTCCATAACCCTTTGCCTCTTATGTTGAACACAGCCTGAACTTCACAGCAACACTGAAACAGCATATAAAGTTGCACGCAGCAAAAGGGTAGGTCTAATCTTCAGAATGTTCTCTCCAGGAAAAGCTGAACAAGTTTAAATGTAAAGGGTCATAAATCCCTCCAAGTACTTTCTCCTTGTAATCGTTCTAGTGAGTGCCTTATTATTTTTCTGCCCATGTTTGAATAATGGAATGTTTAGATCACGGTATTCATTAAAGGAAGGAAACACAGCATATTCTAAGAAGCATTGTCAATAGAGTTCTCTCCCTGTTTGATGCCATACTTCACTGAGCTTTCCTAATTGCCAAATACTCTGCCCTGGCTTGAAATTAAAGAATTTGAATAATCGCAGAACCTACACAACACCAGTGAAATCAGACCACACCACAATCCTGGGCTTTCATTATCCAAGCCAACCATTCGAGTCCTGAATTATTCCAAATAGTATAATGATTGAATATCTCTATACACACATACTAGATACTGTAAATAGCATGGATTATATATTAATATACAATGTGTGCATTCACAGATGCATGAATATACATATATGTATGTAGATACATGATAAGTACATGAGAGATAGATAACTATAGATGGTAGAAGATAGCTAATAGATAGCACAGATTCTTCTCATACACTGCTCCCCACCAACAGAATGAGTTTGTAAGACCTCAGAACCTCAGTTGCTTCATCTGATAAATGGGGAAGGGTATTGGTCTTACTCTCCTCAGGTTATTTTAAAGCTTCAGTGCAATTATTTGGGTCCTAGAGATTAATGGTACTGGATATACTTGATAACTTTCTTTTTTGCCAGTCCTGGGGCCTGAGCACTGAGCACTGTCCTTGAGCTTTTTTCTCAAGTCTAGCACTCTGCCACTTGAGCCACAGAAGCACTTGTGACTTTTCTATGTATGTGGTACCAAGAAATCGAATCCCAGTCTTTTTGCTTGCTAGGCAAGCACTCTACTACCAGGCCAAACTCCTGGCCCTTGATAACTTTTAAAATACAATATACATGAATATTATCTATTTTGAATTATAGTTCTTTAAAAAGACCAATTCACAATCTAACAAAATGAACACCAGTCAAAGGTGCTCAAAATTATCAGAATGGGATTGAGGGGATGGAGCTAGACAAGTTAAGAGAAGACACAGAGGATGCACTCATATAATTCAGTGCATGTTCAACAAACTAAGAAAACTGAAGGAAGGGGTGAGGATGGGAGAGTTGAGAGGGAATTATTAGCAGGGTAACACTGATCAAGATTCATTGTATAACTGTTGGTGGGAGTGCAAACTCGTTCAACCACTATGGAAAGCAGTGTGGCAGTGCCTCAAAAGGCTAAACATAGAACTCCCCTATGACCCAGCAATTCCACTACTTGGCATTTACCCAACCATCCAGAAACAAGGACATACTAAATCCACTAGCACAACAATGTTCATTGCAGCACTATTCACCATAGCAAAGATATGGAACCAACCTAGATGTCCCTCAGTTGATGAGTGGATCAACAGGTTGTGGTATTTGTACACAATGGAATTCTATGCTGCTGTCAGAAAGAACGACATCACCCCATTTGTTAGGAAATGGAAAGACTTAGAAAAAATCATATTAAGTGAAGTAAGCCAGACTCAAAGGAACTTAGGCTCAATGGTTTCCCTCATTCATCATAATCAGTAGAAACCTTGGGCTCTACTAGCAGAGATGTGCAATAGAGCAAAATCTTGATACATAAGGCCATATAATGTGAAGCTAATTGAAAGGACCTCCAGGATATTGAAACAAAAGCCATATAATGAATGATTATTGTCCTTAATGTACTATGTTGTCTCTCATCTCCTTTGCTGTCCCTTGGTTATCTCATATTGGTATAGTATCTCACTTTGTTATCTGATATATTGAATTTATTTGTATTTGGATATTTAAAATTTGATAGGGAAGGGGGGAAAACCAAGATGGGTGTGGGGTGTGGGGGGGGAGGGAAATGGGTACCAAGACATGTGAAAGGGTATCAATGTATGTGAATTAATGCACCTTCTATCTGGCAAATATCATGTAACCCTTTTACTAATTACAATAAAAAATATGGGAAAAAAGATTCATTGTATATAAATACAATGATAATACTACTTTGCTGAATCCCAACTCCTTGTCTAACTATATAAAGATAAAAAATATAATGAAAAAAATACATCTATTCACTGTGGAATCCACAATACCTCCCATGAGGACTTGAAGCACAGCTCTTCAGAGAACTGAGAGTCCTGCTCTGAGACGGCCAAAGCCTCCTCTTATTTTCTGTCCAAAATTATTCTGTAGTCATGTGAGAATCAGGCATACTGTTTGAAAGAAGCTCAACTTTCTTTAAAATCTAATTTTCAGGTTCATTCCCCCAAGTGAACAGTAATGCTCACTTAATCCACTGCTTTATGAAAATAAAAGGCTAGAACTCCTCTTTACTTGTTCTAGTTGTCTTGTATGGTTGTGTATGCAAGAATTCTGAGTGTAAATGTAAATTACTTAAAACAAGCAGACCACCAGCCAATCACTGCAGAAGCACATTCATGGAATGGATTGCTGGACAGATACGAAATCATTCATGAAAATGTATCATTAATGAAATCATTCATGAAAAGTATGGATTCAACATTCTGTACTTTACCAACTGTATGTAGGCATGTTTTGTGGATTACAATTGACTTCACTGTGTAATCTGAAAGGAAATTCTTCTCTATTCCTACAAGCTCTCTCAGACGATCTGAGATGATCTGTGCCCGTGCACACGCTTAACACTTCATAGGTAGAAAACTGTGACTATTTATACCATCATAGCTTAGCCTATCCCACCACAAATGTGCTCAGAACACTTACATCATCCCAGATTTGGTCAGAAACACCCAAGAGAAAGTCAACCCAAGAGAGTGGTTGGCTATCTCCTGCCATTTTTTTGAGTACCTGTATCTCAAAGAACTCTGGTCACCAGAGTACGGTAGACAGTCAGAAGTGACAGCCTAGCCACTGGGACTGCAGCTTAGTGTTGCTATCTGGAGCATCATATGGAACAAGGGAAGCCAAATTGAGATCAACATCCAAATATATATGGTGTATACACATCACTCCCACATCTTAAGCAGAAAAACTGTAAGTCAAAACACAGTAGGGATTGTCTCTAATGTACATTTGCAGACTACATATATATATATATATATATCAAGTATACATAATGTGCATGCCTTCCAATTACATTCAAGCATGAAGGAACTCTCCATTTCAGTAATTAAAATATCCATGTCAGCAATTTAATAGATTGAATACAATAATTCAAATGTCATACTACAGACTGACAAACTTCAAAATTTCCTTCCATGCTAAGTACTTCCCATGTGGGAGCCTGTATAGAGAAAGAAAAATCATGATCTCCATCTTTCTTTTCTAATATTTTCATCTTTCTCATTTTGAAAACAGCCCAGATCTACTCTGTACCTCTGCAACTCCCCATTATTCCACAAAAGACAGCTCTGCTCTGGGCTTCCTAGATGCTCCCAGCTAGAAACAGGCCTTTAGTGGGGTACATATCACACTCCTGAATTCCTTGTGTCCTGCATCCCGACTGCTTCTTAGGAAGCTTTTCCAATTCAGATTAGTTAGGGATCAAGGCCCTCCATTCTAGCATAGAAACACAACACACATTGACAACCATACAACTGAGCTCTCATACTGCTTGCATCAGCTCCAACCCTCTTAAACCTTTAAATAAGACCTCTCCTCAACTCTCCTTTTTGATGGTCCCTAGGTTCATTATGTCAATAGGCTATTATTGTTATCTATTATTATTGTTGTTGTTGTTAAGTGGTTGTACAAAGGAGTAGCCATTTAACAAAGCAGTTTATCATTATAATCCATGCTATTAAATGTCAACTCTTTCATCATCTCACCCATCCTTCCCCTTCTCACTCCTTTCCTCACTCTTAATTGTGTAGGATATACATTGAATTCTTAACTACATTCTCCTCTTCTTTTCTTCATTTATCTATCCCATTATCCTTGACTCCACCCCAACCTTTTCAAGTACACACTTGTATTTCTTTATTTATTGAACTTTGATTTTGCCTTTCTGAGGAATTATACTATTTGTGTTCACCCTTGAGTCTACCATATTTGAGTTAATATATTTGATATACACTTGCTTATCACCCAACATATTTACTTGTAAATTTATAAGCTAAATCTAGTTTCCACATATAAGGGTAAACAAGTATCCTTTCCCTATCTGGGCCTGACTTAATTCACTTAACTTTGTTTTTTCCAAGTCTTTCTATTTCTTTAGATAGTACAATATCATTCTTTCTTGCTTTTTTTTCTTTTTTTCTTTTTTTGGTGGGGGGAGGGGGCAGTCCTGGGCTTCAGTTCAGGGCCTGAGCACTGTCCTTGGATTTTCTCAAGGCTACAGCTCTACCACTTGAGCCTCAACACCACTTCCGGCTTTTTTTTCTATATGGTACCGAGGAATCAAACCTGGGTCTTTGTCTATGCTAGGCAAGCACTGTACCACTGGGCCAAACTCCTGGCCCGATATCATTCTTTCTAACAAATCAGTAAATTTCCATTATACATGGACCAGATTTACTTGATCCATTTGTCCATTGAGGGCATCTGGGGTGATTCCATACATTGGCCATAGTGAATAGTACTGAAGCAAAATTCTTTTCAAAAAAAACTCAATAGAAACATACCTGAAGAATTTAGGGTAATTGCTATAATTTTCTGTATCATTCTTTTCTCCCTTAAATGTCATTGAATAAGTATTTGTTATTTTATCAAAGAGTTTTTCAGTTTTAAAATAATAGTTTAAAACTAATGACCCAAATTGTATTTATATATTTTTCCTTTGGAAAAAAATTAACTCATCAGTCCTCTTTCTCCCAGTGTCTCAGAAGTAGAACTATATGGTTCCTATCATTTACAGTGAGATTCACTTCCAATCTGAAGTGTTTTAAGGATCTGCTAAATGAATCACCAAATGTATAAGTTTGGCATCCTTAGGAAAGACAGAACTTGTTTATCTCAAGTGATGTCACCCAAAATGCTTGCTTGTCTGTCTTTTTTCTCATCTGACAGGTTGGATACAATACCACGAAGATTCACTGAAGGCCACAAGCCAGGAGAACCAAGGCAGAATTGCTAAAACAAGAATAGCTACCCAAACACTGTCCACTCCATTTGCAGTCTAAACAAGAAAGGAAACTCATTTGCTAAGTAGTAACAGGCACGCTGTTTGCTCGAATGACTATGAAGGTATTGTCTAAAAGGAGGCGATGCAGTCTTGGATCCAGATCCAATGAGCCATAGGTCTACAAGGTCCAGGTCCAAAGAAATGGATTTCTGCCAGTACAGACTCATTAGTGTCGATGTTATCACCGTGCTAGAAGGGGAACCTTATGTTCACCTCACGGCTGCCAACTTTCCAGCTGCCATCCTCATGAACAAATGGCAAAGGAGTGTTCTGAATTTGGACCAGAGAGGACGCCACGAGAGCCAGGCTAGTCAGTGAGCCTAATCATGATAATGCTAATAATAGCAAACCTTCACTGAGCACTGCGAGCCAGCCAGCCCTGCTGAGAACAGTCTGTGTTTCCCGTTTAATCTCCACTGCTGCAGGGAAGCTGGGGCCTATTTGCGTGGCCATTTTGCTTGTTAACAAATGGGCTCAGAGAGGGTAAATGATTTGCTTGCAGTCACTCAGCTTACAACTGGTAGAGCTGGAGATGGCACCGCATCTGTCTAAAGCCGTAGCCTAAGACATCACCACTGCTCACCCTTGCTCTCTCCCAAGCCCAATCTCTTGCCAGAGATTCTGATCCCTCAGAAATTGTCTCACAGCTCTCCTGCCAGAGACTCCTTCTCAGCACCCCTCTGTTTGTTTTCTTTCTCCCTACCAGTTTTATCCCGCCATCCAGCCGCAGGCCTGCTTCACTTCCAAGAATGGGTGAAAGATGTCATTTTAAGAATGAGGGCAGCACTACCCCTACCAGCTCCACCCAGCACAGAGCACATCTTACCCTTCTAGAACACTTTGCTTTTGCACATCACTTGTAACTTTAAGGCACTTTTTCTTCTGTTATGCTAGATATATGGTATTCTTCATCAGTTCCCAGTGCAAATGCCACTCTACAAATCTTCTTCTGGCTTCATCTTGCCAACTCCTGGCCTCCTTCACTCTGCTCCCTTGGCACCAAGTACACATTTTATTATACAGGTTAGCAGACTGTGAACAGTGGGCCGGGTGACTGGACTTGTATGGTCCACTAACTTAGAACAGTTTTTATGTTCTAAAATGTTTGGAGAGAAAAAAAACAGATTTGTCATATAAAGTCCAAATGGCAACTGACGTGAGTTAACGTTTTATTGCTACACAGCTATACTCATTTGCTGATGCATTGTCTGTGGTAGTCTTGCACTTACAAGGCAGAATTCAGTAATTACAACAAAGACATATGTATAGTCCAAAACCTAAAATATTTTCTATTGGGTTCTTTATACAGGTACTTTCAGAAATCCTTGCATTAGACTACTATTATGTGGTATCTCAGAGGACTGAGCTACCCATGTGCTTAGCCCATGGCCTTGTCCCCAGCAGACAATTTAGGGGACATATGAAACAGAATTAAATGAATATAAAGAAAAGGTGTCTACGTGTCCCACGTAGAAACTGGTTCCTGTGGATCAGCGCAAGACAGAAGAAAGACAATCTACAGGAGCCAAGGAAAAATCCAGACATGAAGGAAGTAGCATAAGTTTAATTATAAACTCTGTAATAACAACTAGAAAAGTAACAATAGACATTATTTATTGAGCCCTTATTATGTCCCGTGCACTCATGTCACATAGCATTCAGAATAGATATTATACCACTTATAGAGATACAAAACCTGAGGCTCAGAGAAGACATCTCAGTGCACTTACTCACACCCTATTTGAAACTACAGTATACTTTTTTTCTGATTTACTTCTCATAATCCTGATTTACACTCGTTGTGACAGTAGTTGTTTGGGGCTGCTAATATCATTTGAATTCAATTCAGTGCTAATGACAGCTTAGGCTTACCTGCTCAGCTCTCTAGAAAGTTTTCCACTCCCCCACCCTCTCTGTTTCCCTCTCCTGCTTATGTACCAAGTTTTCTATTGTCCCAATTTCAAGCAGTATCTCCCCATAAGTGGACTGATGCACCCTGAAAGAACTGAAACTGAAAAGGAAATATTGCCTCTCACACCTAACCTGTTTATTTTACTACATAACATAAGAATTATGTAGAAAAGTGCTAGATCCAGGAACTTATGGTGACAGATATGCTTGTGTTATATAAAAAATATGTTGCAGGTCCAGCCTTGATATGTTTAGTAATTTATTCTGAGCAATTTGCTCAACACTGGAACCCTTGTACATCATTGCATGGATGTGATTTCTTAATTATTCATGCCATTAATAATTGACACCATTAATAACACTGTAATACCATTAATAATTAAGCACATAAAATGGCATTCTCTGGAATTAATTTATTATCATTAATTTTCTGTGCCAGCTTACCAAAGGCTTATTAAAATGGTGGTCAGGGTCTGTTCATAAAATAATTTAACTAGTCATCTTCAGCCTTAAAAGGCCATGGAATTGTGGGATTCATTTCAACCACTTCTTTTCATGCCAAGAACAGGCCCTCTTTCATCTTTTTTTCCCCTCAGTGTAGGAAAGTTTTTGTGAGCAACTCCTCAGCAGACAGCACATGCACACTGCTAGCCTACAAAATACAGGCTGAAGAAGAGAGGAGGGAGGGACTCTGTCTATAAAATCACAGAGTGTTTTTATAACTATTGCCTCGGGTGGCTGGTCTACCCAAACCAGGTCCAGAATGCAGTTCCTCATCCTGACTTCAAACTCTTGCCACCTATTTAGTCCCAAGAATCCAGTTTCTTTAAACCCTCCCAAATAAATATTCCTGTTTCTCATGAACACTGTCCCTGAAGACAATCTATTGACCCTTTGAAGAATTTCAGAGCAAATTACAATAGAAAAGCCGAGAGAGCCAGGATTCTCTGTGTGGATAAAATCAGAAGCTTAGTGTTTTGATTTTCCTGAGTTCCGTTCCTCACAGAAGTCACTGAACTTTATGCAAATGAGTTCCTTTCACTATATTAAAGAATATAACACCCAAGTAAAAGGCAAACATGGAGAATCCAACCCCCATGTTCTTATTACCAAAAAAAACCTGGTGCACAGGTGGAGAGGGTGGGCAAAGAGTCTCTAGCTGTCCTGCCCTTTAGAATCTGCTCAAGGTCACATGCTTTCCAAGGAGGTCCCATTAGCCTGTGATTCCCTAGCACTACAGTCTCGTCACAGGATGGGTCCCTGGGCTGGAGCAAGACCCCATGGACACATCCTTCATAACAAATCTCTGCCCCCAGCATCTGACAAAGCTGACCTTTGTGAAGTCTTAGGTCAATAGACAATAGACAACGGTGACTCTGTGCCTCAGCCCACTCCCTGCTCCACCGTCACCCACTCTAAGTGAACTCAGTACAGCTGCCAAGAAAGCCCACTGGGATTCTCTGACAAGAAAATACATGTGGTACCCTATCCCTCTTGTGAACACTCCATAATTTTCTAATGCTGCTCTCCCAATTCGATCTTTTGTTATAATCATTGCTGAATTTGTTTGCCTTTGTCTCTTGCACTGAGATCATCAGACCCCATGCCAGTGACTGCTGTTTGTCTGAATAAATACACAATGGTAGGTGAATGGAAAGGCTGGTATTGAATGGATGGTACATTGTAATCTTTCTTGCTCTTAGCCAATAAAGCTTAAGAAACCTCTTGATATCTAGAGCTTAATCACCTGTGGAAACCTATGACATCAACACCCACAGTTCTCTGCAGCCACCTGAGATCCTAAGATTGTTTTGCATAGCTCTCAGGTTGGGTTGCCATAAGTGAATCTGATAAATAATATGTGGGAAATATCTTTAGCAGAGTTCATGTAACAGGTTAGATTTTAAAATACTCTATGTTACAGTTTAAACTCATTCTAATCTTGTCTTTGAAATGACCCAAAATAGGTTGAAATTGTGATTCTAAGTGATACTAACATTTTCTGATGACAAGATGCAAAGAAACTAATATTATCTAACGGCAGATACTTATTCCTGTCTTCTCTTGGTGAATTCTACATATCTTTTCTTCTGCATGCTAGAGTCTTTCCTCCATGTTCCTCTGGAAATATGTATAAATGCAAATTATGGTTATTTTTTCTCTCTCTCTGACCTCATTTAACCTCCTCCTGTTTTTAGCCTCCCTGATTAACCACAGGGGAACTTTTCTCAGTGTCACATGGACACTTTAATGCAGAATACAGAGCATCAATGATAGAAATCCTCTCACCCCCGTTGAAACGTATCAACTATTAATTAATTCATGCAACTGACCCAAGATCTGTCAGCACTGGTTGATATTAAATCTATACGAAAAGGAAGTATGTAGGCTGCAGAGGTCTTTGAATTTGACACTCTCTGCCTTCTTGCTATTTAGATGCAAACTTAGCTACTACTTTAAATTCAGTTTAAAACACAGCTCAAACTGAAAATGCTATATCCTCTCTCTGTCTATATCACCATATGAGTGTTATCTCTTAATATAATTTGTTGAATAAGTGAATAATACAATCTAAACTTTTAAATTGGAAAAATGTCTGATAGACCAATTCCTGGGCCATTCCCTCAATGTCCTCTGAATTGTTACTGTCTTGAACAGGAAGTGTTCCAGGAAAAGGGTGTCCCTAGAAAGACAACTGAGCCATCTTGTTTCATTGGTGACATCTAAAGTTTACTAACACAGCACTGTTTGTATAAAGTCACTCTGGTTCTTTTGTAATTTTTACAACTGAGTTAGCCTTACAGCTAGGCAAAAAGGTCAGTGAATTTTACATAGTCAAGCACAGGTTTTATCAACATTTGTTCCTATCATATATAGTCTCAAAACTGTTCTAAATGCTTTCTTCACAGTAGTTCACATAACAATGTAATGAGATTAATGTTTTTTGAGCACACATTTTTCTAGAGGAACCAACTGAGCTTCAAAGAGAATCTTATAAACCCACACAGCGAAACGCTGGCAGAAAATTGTTCTGAGTTCAGATCTTCCTAGCTTCATTATTCAAATTAATAATAATAATACTTGCAGAGCACTTATACAGCTAACAGGATATTCATAAATGTATCTCATTTGAAACTTATTAGCATTCAGTGAGTAAAGATGGCATTATTCATCCCAAAGGCAGAGATTGAGAGTCATGTTCAATAACTAGTGAAGCTGAATAAAAACAAGTTAATTGGAGAAAAATTTCATACTATTTACCCTTCTACCACAAGAGTATAAAAAATGCTTCACTGTATGAAGTCAACGGGGTGACATTTGTATTTCAGTCACTGGGTTGTTAATCAACACATCTTTATTGTCTTCCTATAGTAAGCTATGGCTACAATTGAAAGCTCAAGATTGACCTGGATGCTCCTAGCTCATACTTGTAATCCTAGTTAATCAGGATGCTGAGATCTGAGGATGGCAGTCCAAAGCCAAACTTAGCAGGAAAGTCTGTGAAACTTATCTCCAGCTAATTACCAGAAATGGAGATTGGCTCAAATGATAAAGCACTAGCCTTGTGCAAAAAGAAACTCAGGGACAGTGCTCATGCCCTGAATTCAACTCCTAAGACTGGCACACAGACAAAAGGAGAGGAAAGTAAAGGAGGGGAGAAGAAAGGAGAAAAGAAGAGAAGATGAGGGGAGAGGAGAAGAGGAAAAGAGAGGAGAGGAGAGGAGGAAAGTGGAGGGGAGGGCAAAGGAGGGGAGGGGATGGGAGCGGAGGGGAAGAGAGGAGACAAGATGAGAGAAGAGGAGAGGAGAGGAGAGAAGAGAGGAGAGAAAAGGGGAGGAAGGGACGAGAGGAGGAAGGGATGGGAGGAGAGGGAAGGAAGGGGCAAAGGAAGAAAGGAAGAGAAAGAAGAAAGGGAAAAAGAATGGAACAAAGAAAGAACGAAAGAAGAAAGAAAGAAAAGAGAATGAGAAAGAGAGAAAGCTCAAGGCTGCAGAAGGCACAGGGACCACTGTGGTGCCTTCATCGGATAGGCTCAGGAGCACTGTGGAGAGAGCAAGCCAGTCTTGGTAGTGAACTGTGGACACATTCCTCTACTCAAAAGACCACCAGTAGCTTCAGGATAAGAATTCTGTCTTGGACATTTTGAGATTTTCAACTCATGTGGCAGAGAACTTTTCACAAAGTATGTGATGGTGATAGTGTTGAAGGCTATAAAATGATGTCTTATCCAATAAATATATACATTTTTCTACTTAAATAATTCTATAATGATACATGGATTTATTCTTTAGTTGGGGAAGTTTATGCTCACCTGCCAATTGAGTAACTAGGACTGTGGAAACCAAGACTAGAAACTTAGGTAACAATTTATCAAGATAGGATTACCAATCCTTTGGTGTTAAAACAAATGAATTGGTAGCATTCAATATTTGATGTAATTAAATAAAAATGATTTTATATCCTAACTGTAATCAAGGAAAGATCTTAGAGGAAGTGGCTTTTGAAATGAGTCTTACATGATAATTAGGTAATCAGTCCACATGCTGGGAAGACTTGCTATTGCTTTACATCATTTTTTTCTAGTTTTTTTCATAAGTAATAGAGAGTGGATTCAAGGAAGCATTTTTATCACTCCAGTCATACTCCCCCATCCCTTTTTCTTGTAGTTACTCTCAAACTTTTGCCCAAATTGGCCTGGAAGCCCAATCCTACTTTCAACTCCTGAGTAACAAGGATTATAGACATGAAGCACCATGTCTGGCTGATTGGTTAGTTAAGCTTGTGGGCTACCACACCCAGTTTGGGGCACAATGCATTCTAAAGCAGAGTCAACTGGGTAACTATGGAAAGAGAAATACTATACCCTCGAGCAAGAAAATCTAGCATGATACCTTAATAATATATACTTATTCTGTGTGAGTCTCTGGTTAGCATTAAAAAATGAAGCTTAACCTTATCTCCTCTGTGGGTTTCTTCTTGATATCAAAATTATTCCGAAAACTCAATAAATATACTAGAATGGAAAGAGTGCCACAATTTAATCTGGTTGTACTTACTAACACCTAGAATTTAAAATCAAAAGAATCCTACCTACTTAAGAGGCTGAGAACCAAGGATTGTTTGATGTCTCAACATGTCCAAGAGGGGAGAAAACTTCAATGCCAGGAAGACAGGAAGGCTGACTCCATCAGAATAGAGAGCAGCAATTGCCATTAAGTTAAGGAGGGCTATTTATACCCCTTCTTGGGATCCCCCAAGAAGATGGAGGACTGTTTTATGAGCAGGAAGTGTGAGAGGCAGGGTTCCAGGAGGGGCCAGGCCAGGTAGCCAGGCTGGGCATTGAGAATTGAGATGCAGGCAGTCAGGCAGGACCTTGGCCTCTAGAACTTGGTCCTCACGGAATGAATTCACCTCAGCTAACAAGGCTGACAGATGAAAGCCAGCTCAGGCAGGAAAGTCTATGAGACTCTTATCTCCAATTAATTTGCAAAAAGCAAGACTTGGAGCTGTGCTCAAATCATAGAGCACTAACCTTTAGCAAAAAAAAAAAAAAACAATTGCAGGACAGTATTCAGACACTGAGCTCAAGCTCAAGTAGTTGTATTAAGATAGTTGTATTCAGAGGTCACTGAATAAATCAACTTCAGACTTTAAAAATCACAAATTATTAAGCCAGGTGCTGTGGATCACACTGTAATCCTCATTACTCAGGAGGCTGAGTTGTGAGGACCACAATTCAAAGCCAGCCCAGGCACTAAAGTTCATAAGACTCTAATCTCCAATAACCACCAGAAAACCAGGAGTGGTGCTGTGGATCAGGGAGTAGGCCAGTAGCCTTGAGCTAAAGAGTGGATAGTGCCCAGGACCAGAGTTCAAGCCCCATAACTGACTAAATAAATAAATAACACAAATAATTAAAAAATTGTTAGGTACTCAAGAGCAAAGGAACAAAAGGCACATGGTATCCTTAATATGTGAATATTAGATCCAAACAGTACAACAGCCAAGATGAATCAATATTTGGGTACCCAAGGTTGTGGACATGGTCTTGGAGATATAAACACAACTTCATAGACATAAAAATCTATGATGGTCTATATAGGCATAATGTTTTATTACATAGATTTATATGTATCTATGACATACAAACCCTCAGCTTTGTGCCATCTATGTGCCAGTGACTGTATATAGAGATTCCCTTTCTGAATACTTGTTTGTTAAAAGTGACATTTGAAATATGATGTAAAAATCAATGTTAATAGATTATTTAATTTAAAAATTGTTAGGTACTTAAAATACATTAGTTAGGAGTTCAGGGAGAGGGACCTCTCTTGTCTTGTTCCTGATCTTAGCTGGAGTTCTAACTTCTCACTACTGAACATCATTTTAGTGATTGCTCTTGGAAGATGGTTGTTGGATCTTAGCAAATAATTTTTCTACATGATCCGATGATTTTTTTTTCATTTTTCTCTGTCCATGTAATGGTTTACATTATTTGATCTTTTTGGATATTGAACCCATTTTCCTTAACTGGATTAAATCATACTCAAACATGGTATATGACTTTTTTATTATTGGATTTGATTTCTAACGTTTTGTTCAGGATATTGTATCTATGGCCATGAGACAACTTTTATCTCATCTTATCTCTTTTCATAAGGCTTTGCTTGGTTTTGGAGTTAAGGAAATGCTGGTCTTGGGAAATAGTTGCCATTTGCAAAGGATTGCTATAAGTTATTCCTTAGTTGTTTTCTTTAGCCACTAGTGCACACTCTGGTTTTGGTGTGTTCTGTTTTGGAAGAGTATTATTATTGGTTATTGACTATTTTTATTGTTATTGGGTTTTTTATTTATTTTGTAGATGCAGTTATGTTCAGATTGTTCTCCTTCCACAGATTTTTGTTATATTAGTGCTTTGTACAGCTAGCTCATCAAACTTTTGAGCAGGGAGTTGTTGATAGTTCCGCTTCATTACTCTTTGGTTTTCATGGAATATGCAAAGATACCTATTCTTTAATTTCTCATATCAGTAGTTTGTATGTGCTTAAATTACTTAGCATAGACAGAAAATTGTTAATTTCACTAAAGAAGCAGGTTTTGGTACTATCAGTATCTGTATCTTTATTATTTTTAATGTTTTCATTGGTTTCTGCTTTAATGTTCATCATTTCATTTTCATATCCTTACTTGTCTGATCTTTTCGTTGTTTTTTCAAGGTACAAACCTAGATGGTTGACTTCAGGATTTTCTTCTTTTTGAATATGACTATTCAGTTTTATAAATTTTCTTCTTAATTCTGACTTTGCTGCATCTTAATTTTGATCCATGTGTTTTAATTTTAATTCACTTTAATTTTTTTCATTTTATTCTCAAGAATTATTCCTTTGTGTTTTTTTTAAACAGTCCCGAGACTTGAATTCAGGACCTGTGTTCCATCTTTGACTTCTTTTGCCACAGTACCACTTCAGGCTCTTTAGTTTACTGGTGAGATAAGAGTCTCAAGGACTTTTCTGCCTGTGCTGGTTTGGAACTTCCATTCTTCAGATTTCAGCTTCCTGAGTAGCTACGATTGCAAGCATGAGCCACCAGATGCCTAGTATTATTTTGAAATATTTTATTCAATTTTCTAGTTTGGGGGAGAGATGAGGGGATTTTCCTATTTGGGTTCATTTTTTTTAGCTTAACTCCAATGTCTGAAAGCAGACATTATATGATCTGCATTCTTTTTAGCATGCAAAGATATATTCCATGATCCAAAATGTGACAAATGTAAAATGCTATTGTTAGACAAAGTGGCATACCAAAATAAACTATATTATTATATTCAGCTGTGTCAATGGCATCCAAGAGCTTAGTGATGGTTTTACTGATTTCTTTGCCTACTGAAGTTGTCTGTTTCTGATAGAAAAGTGCTGAAGCCTCCAACTAAAACAGTAGCTTAAGTTACTTTCCTTTTTCTATTTTTATTATCACCTTTCTTACCTATCATTTTCATTCTCTTTCTCATCGCTTTCTCTCCCTTTGCCTTTCCAACCCCCTTCCCTGCACACCTTCTCTCTCTAGGGACAGCACACAAGGTTCTGCTCATTAGAATTATTTTTCCTAGCTCCTCCTTTCCTGGCCACTAATGCAATACTAGCCAAACAGACTCTTATTCAACCTGGTGAGGCATTCTGAAGGAGGTCTTGCCTGTCACAGTGTCCCACATTGGCCTGAAATAACTGGATCACTAGTCTTTTATTTCATTTAGTCACAAGATGTGGACTTTCTAAAGGAGGGGTAAGATGTCAGGCAAAGGGAGGCAGATCCTGAAGGAGCAGATGGCTGAGACAATCCACCAGTTCTAGTCCCCAGTCATCAGTAGCAATCTTCCTCAATGGATAAACTAGGCAGGAAAGCTCCTTGTCTACTATAACTCTTCCTCAACATTGTCCCTGGAACATACCATATCTTGAATGCAGAACTGTTTTATAATAAACAGAAAATCTAGGGACTGGGAGTTTGGCCTAGTGGTAGAGTGCTTGCCTGGCATGCACGAAGACCCAGGTTCAATGCCTCAGTACCACATACATAGAAAAAAAGCCAGAAGTGGTAGAGCTGTAGCCTTGAGAAAACACAAGGACAGTGCTCATGCCCTGAGCCCAAGCCCAGGACTGGCAAAAAAAATAAATAAAACAGAAAATCTAACCATGGTGACTTCTTCTATTGTCTTTGTATAATATGTCTTAGGGGTAAAGCATTACTTGAGGTGCTTCAACAGTTCACTAATGTTGATAGCTATCTTTCTATCACAGTCATAGTTTCAAGCTACACGTGTACATTCAGCACAAGAATGAGATGACTCCATGGAGATTGAAACTTTTTTATTGGAAAATCAAAACTCCTTTTCCTGTGGTTCTTTTTGCCTAGAAATAAGGTAGGTACACTAGGGCTTCCCAGAATGTCAAGAGAGTGAGAATAGGATTGTCAGAATTGACTGACACCATTTGTTGCTGATAGCATAAAAATGAAGAGTGTTTGGACATTAGGTAGAATACCAATAATATCTGCCACACGAAATGAATGTCTACTGAATGAAAAGCGAATTATTTTTTACACAAAGAATTCCTCCAATAGGAAGAATTTTGGCTAAGTTGTTTCTCAGGTGATTTTAAACTCAGTCTTTGAACTGAATGGACCATGAAAGGCCATCTATAAATTAATTTTCTCAAACCTTTTAACTCTGAGAAATTATCAAAAGCTAGCCAAAAGTTCTTTAGCATCATATCCAGACTCATTCAGTATTCTCAAAGGAATCTTTAGGCAGCCATTGGCTTTCAGAATAGAGAGGTCGAGGCGCTACCAAGCCAAAAACGAAGAATAACCACCTTGTTCATCTTTAGGATCAGGGGAATAATGGTCAGCTGTAGGACCATGAAAAGCTTCACTCTTCCCACCTTTAACGACTCGCCTCCGCCTTCCTCCCCACCCTTGACGGATTCCCCTGCTCAAAGTCTGACGTAAATTGTTTCCTTACTGTGGCAAACTGCCCAAGATTTCTGGGAAGTATGTTTAAACAGGAGCTATGCCAGGGCTGGAATCAGCCGTGCTTCTGTGTAGTCTTCAATGTAAGCTGTAATTAGGGACATGGAGGTCTCCAAAAGTTGTAGGCCAAGTGTGTTGCCTAAGTGTATGTGTGTGTGGGGGGGAGGCATATATATATATATATATATACATGTATTATTATGTACACTTACAAATAGATATATGGATTTATGTGTATGTGAATTTTTTGTTTATAAACTTAAGGGGGAGAAATACGCAAAGACTGCAAAAAAAATTGTTAGTTTGAAGAAGTGTCGCAGCCCTCCTAAGACTGTTTTTCTTTTTCCTATTTTCTTTCTTTCATTCATTTCCTTATTTTCTCCATCTTGTAATAAGAAAACTATACTTGGGTGAATAGGAACTACCAAGTCAAATATAGACGACATAAGCCTTGGGTTTGTGGTGAAAAATGGACTTCACACCACTATTTCAGATTATTTCTGGATTCTTTCTTTTTAACTTTTTTCTCACTTTTTTGCCATTTTTTTTGCCAGTCCTGGGCTTGAGTCAGGGCTTGAGCACTGTCCTTTGACTTTCTCAAGGCTAGCACTCTACCACTTGAGCCTCAGCACCACTTCCTGCTTTTTGCTATGTATGTAGGGTATCGAGGAATCGAACCCCGGTCTTCATGCATGCTAGGCAAGCACTCTGCCACTAGGCCAAACTCCCGGCCCCTTTTCTCACTTTTTTAAAGGTTGAAGTTAAATGTTGCCTCCTGGGATGTTATAATTGAAGGGCCTGTGAAACACACACACACACACACACACACACACACACACACACACACACACAAAACCCTTCAGTTACAATTCTAGCAGAATCATTTACAAATTTGAGACCTTCAGCAATCTACTGAGCCCTCATCAGGTTCCTTATCTGAGTATCTGGCCAGTGGTATGTTCACATGGTCATACATCTTTTGTTCCTGTTTCTTCAATTCTTTATCTGTACATATTTTAAGCAAGCACCCCAATTTTTCATCAAGTCATCTGTCTACTCAGCATATGAGATAGTTACTATGTCCCAGAATCTCTAGGTTTGCTTGTGTTAGAATTAGTAAAATTTTATTGAATAATAGTATATCTATGGAAAAATTCATAGATCTCCTATATGTAACTTAATGGATTTTCATAGTCTGAACAAACCTTAGCAGCCAGTATTCACATCATGAAGTTTAACATCAGCATTCCAGACCTCTGCTGATCTCTACATGTAAAATTGAAGTATTTATCCTGATTCCTGTGGTTTTCGTATTGATCTGTTTGTTTTTGCAGTTACTAGGATTTGAACTCAGGATCTATCACTTAACATACTTGTAGAAATGTACATTATTGCAAACTTTTCAGAGCACTGTGTGATAATACAGATGAACTCTGGTAACTTATGAAGAGGTTAGAGTCTAATGAACCTCCTGGACACTGAATATCTCTTGAACTAACAGTGTGATTTTTTTCATACCAATCCTGGGGCATGAACACAGGGCAGATGCTGTCCCACTTCTGCCATACGTGCACTTTGGGATTTTTGTTGCTTACTTGGAGATGGGACTCACAAACCTTGGGACTGTGAAATTGTGATCTCAGCCACATGAATAGCTAAGATTTTTAATTTTCAATTCCCTAGCCATCAGTGAAGTTAGAATAATTTTCACAGTGTTATTACTTATTTGGATACACTAGTTTTATGAAAATTTTACTCACTGTTTTAGCTCATGTTTATTAGTGACTTATTATTGTATTTGTTTACCTAAGAGTTATTTGTAAATTTGAATATGAATCTTTCTTTAGAATATATATTGTATTTACTTTCTTTTACTTTGAAGCTTGTGCATGGTTTTTGTCACTTCTAATATTGTTGTAGAAACAAATGGAGTAGAATTATACCTGTGTTCTGACTCATCTGTGGGTTAAATAGAAAGACTTCATATGGAATTACTGCCTTCCATTTTATAAACAATTTTAGTATATTTCCTTTTAAGCTAAAAATGGGTATATATTATTGGCCAAATCTAACAGGTAAACATGTTGCTGAAGTATAGATATACATTCAAGAGAACCTTAATGCAAAACCATAAAGTTTTCTCAGTAATATAAATATGAAATCATTGTTTGCATGCAATTGGCAATAGGAAAAAAGAAATTATTAAAAAGCATACAGGCCTGTCTTCTTGTCTATCTGGAGTCAGAATGCTGGTAGAAGAAAGGACAACTAACTCTTGCTTGGACACCTGTCTGTAATATCACCCAGCACAATTAGGATCAAGTTACCCAATTGAAACAGGTAGTCCTAAGATGTTCTTTCTACCCAGGCAGATCCAAAAGTCCCCATAAGATAAATATATTTCAGACCTAATTTTTGGTGTGGCTTTTTATTTCTTTTTTCATATATTTTATTGTAATTAATAGAAGGGTTACATTATATTCACCAGATAGAAAGGTGCATTACTTCACAAATCTCGATACCCTTTTTCATGTCATGGTCCCCATTTCCCTTCTCCCTCCTCCTGCTCATCTTGATTTCTCTCCTTCCCTATCCTATTTCAAATATCCAATTAAGCATATATAAAATATATCAGATAACAATGTGAAATATTGTAACAATATGAGATAACCAAGGGACAGCAAAAGAGATGAGAGATAACATAGTACATTAAGGACAACAATCACTCATTATATGGCTTTCGTTTCTATACCCTGGAGGTCCTTACATTTAGCATCATACTATAAGGCCTTATGTATCTAGATTTTGTTCTATTGTGAATCTTCAGACCTAATTTTTATGTCATCTATCTATCTTATAAAACTTTACCAGTTAAAATGAATACCAAATACGTAACATACATAAATACATAAAAATACATATATAAAAATACATAAAATTGTTCATTATGTGTACAATTAATCAATCCTTTATCTTCTACC